>NC_066579.1:285554723-285918056 GCF_024323335.1 Lathyrus oleraceus | reverse complement strand
ATCCTTAAAAGAAAAAAGAAGATGGTCGTTGCAACCAAATTCGGGTTTGGTCTTGCATCTCTCCATTCTACGTTAGTGAGTGCGCCTCATTTCGAAGTTGATGCAGTTCGATTGAATAAACCTTCCCCAACGGTAACAATAAGGAGTATCATGATACGTCTTAGTTCAGGAATCTCTGGAATCGTCTCTATTTGATGTAATTCTTAGATATATAGAGATCTGGAATAAAAAGATTCAATTATGATATTTAGTAGGAATCAATTGTAGATTCTCATAGACGCCGACAATGTTCAATGGTGGAATAAGAATGAGAGAGTTATGTCATAATGTGGAAGATGATGCTTGCAACTCTGATGTGGAGAAATGGGTGGACCTTCAAGGTTAGCATAACAACGCTCAAGTTAGTTATGGGAAACCTCAAGGTGAATAATATCTTGGGAAAATGAGTCTCATACCAGCTTTGGTGCGAAAGAGGAGTATTTAAAAGGAGATAATAATCGGTCCTTCATAATCTTCTTTTTGGTCTTTGGTCTGGCTCAAAATATCTGCTATTTTAAAGTAGTTTTATGGCAGCCTCCGATCGATAGATGTAAAAAGGGCAATACAAATGGTTCATCAATCAGTGCTTCTTCAGCATGTGGATGTATGTTCAGAAACATGGATGTTTATTTCCTAGGCTTCTTTTCTAAGAAGTTGAACTTTTGTACATCCTTTCAAGCATAATTGTTTGGAGAAACTCAAATATTATTGTGAATAAGAATTAATTCAACCCATGGCATGAAAGTGACTCATCTCTAGTTTTACTAGCTATTAATTATAATTTATTGGTTCCTTGGAAACGAAGAACATTTGGCATAATTGTAAAACTATAGTAAAAAATATTAAAAATTTTCGCCGCTCATATCTTTTATGGAGGGAAACTAATGTGATGATAACGTAGCAAACATTGGTCTTTCTTTCAATAATTTTACTTATTGGAATGGTTTGTGTTCTTATTTGAAATATTTGCTTCGAACAAACTTAGTTCGCCATTGTATTATGTTTTTTTAATAAAACTAACTGAGTTATAAAACGGGGATGTAGCTCAGATAGTAGAGCGCCCGCTTAGCATGCGAGAGGTACGGGGAAAGATACCCCGCATCTCCATAAATAAGTAGTTGGAGAAAAAAAAACTTTTATATCCTCATTAACTTTTTTTTTCAAATAAAAATTCCATTAACTGTAATTTTTAAGGAAATTATATCATCGTAATGAACATAACTTATCATTATCTTAAAAATGTTGCAAAATTCAAAGAGGACATTTATGATGAGTGTGAGAGAGTATGAATTAATATTTGACTGATCGAAACATTCTAATTTTCAATTATTAATTATCCATCGATTAGATATTATTCTTAGTCAAATTATCCAAATTCGGTTAGATATTATGCTTTACCGCCCATCAATTATCCATCTTGTAAATTGGATAGGGAGGTCCAATAGCATAAGATGTGGGAGAAAGCTCACCACATCATTCTAATTGTCCGAGGAAGACTTCTTACTCTACGAAAAAAATACAAAGTCGCCACCGAACTTTGTTTATTGCAAAGGAAAGGGAAAATATTGATAAAATCCTTAACAGAAAAAAGAAGATGGTCATCGCAACCAAATTCGGGTTTGGTCTTGCATCTCTCCATTCTACGTTATTGAGTGCGCCTCATTTCGAAGTTGACGCAGTTGGATTGAGTAAACCTTCCCCAACGGTAACAATAAGGAGTACCATGATACGTCTTAGTTCAGGAATCTCTGGAATCGTCTCCATTTGATGTAATTCTTAGATATATAGAGATCTGGAATAAAAAGATTCAATTATGAAATTTAGTAGGAATCAATTGTAGATTCTCATAGACGGCGACAATGTTCAATGGTGGAATAAGAATGAGAGAGGTATGTCATAATATGGAAGATGATGCTTGCAGCTCTGATGTGGAGAAACAGGTGGACCTTCAAGGTTAGCATAACAACGCTCAAGTTAGTTATGGGAAACCTAAAGGTGAATAATATCTCGGGAAAATGAGTCTCGTACCAGCTTTGGTGTGAAAGAGGAGTATTTAAAAGGAGATAATAATCGGTCCTTCATAATCTTCTTTTTGGGCTTTGGTGTGGCTCAAAATATCTGCTTTTTAAAAGTAGTTTTATGGCAGCCTCCGATCGATAGATGTAAAAAGGGCAATACAAATGGTTCATCAATCAGTGCTTCTTCAGCATGTGGATGTATGTTCAGAAACATGGATGTTTATTTCCTAGGCTTCTTTTCTAAGAAGTTGAACTTTTGTACATCCTTTCAAGCATAATTGTTTGGAGAAACTCAAATATTATTGTGAATAAGAATTAATTCAACCCATGGCATGAAAGTGACTCATCTCTAGTTTTACTAGCTATTAATTATAATTTATTGGTTCCTTGGAAATGAAGAACATTTGGCATAATTGTAAAACTATAGTGAAAAATATTAAAATTTTCGCCGCTCATATCTTTTATGGAGGGAAACTAATGTGATGATAACGTAGCAAACATTGGTCTTTCTTTCAATAATTTTACTTATTGGAATGGTTTGTGTTCTTATTTGAAATATTTGCTTCGAACAAACTTAGTTCGCCATTGTATATGGTTTTTTTAATAAAACTAACTGAGTTATAAAACGGGGATGTAGCTCAGATAGTAGAGCGCCCGCTTAGCATGCGAGAGGTACGGGGAAAGATACCCCGCATCTCCATAAATAAGTTGTTGGAGAAAAAAAACTTTTATATCCTCATTAACTTTTTTTTTAAAATAAAAATTCCATTAACTGTAATTTTTAAGGAAATTATATCATCGTAATGAACATAACTTATCATTATCTTAAAAATGTTGCAAAATTCAAAGAGGATATTTATGATGAGTGTGAGAGAGTATGAATTAATATTTGACTGATCGAAACATTCTAATTTTCAATTATTAATTATCCATCGATTAGATATTATTCTTAGTCAAATTATCCAAATTCGGTTAGATATTATGCTTTACCGCCCATCAATTATCCATCTTGTAAATTGGATAGGGAGGTCCAATAGCATAAGATGTGGGAGAAAGCTCACCACATCATTCTAATTGTCCGAGGAAGACTTCTTACTCTACGAAAAAAATACAAAGTCGCCACCGAACTTTGTTTATTGCAAAGGAAAGGGAAAATATTGATAAAATCCTTAAAAGAAAAAAGAAGATGGTCGTCGCAACCAAATTCGGGTTTGGTCTTGCATCTCTCCATTCTACGTTAGTGAGTGCGCCTCATTTCGAAGTTGATGCAGTTCGATTGAATAAACCTTCCCCAACGGTAACAATAAGGAGTATCATGATACGTCTTAGTTCAGGAATCTCTGGAATCGTCTCTATTTGATGTAATTCTTAGATATATAGAGATCTGGAATAAAAGATTCAATTATGATATTTAGTAGGAATCAATTGTAGATTCTCATAGACGCCGACAATGTTCAATGGTGGAATAAGAATGAGAGAGTTATGTCATAATGTGGAAGATGATGCTTGCAACTCTGATGTGGAGAAATGGGTGGACCTTCAAGGTTAGCATAACAACGCTCAAGTTAGTTATGGGAAACCTCAAGGTGAATAATATCTTGGGAAAATGAGTCTCATACCAGCTTTGGTGCGAAAGAGGAGTATTTAAAAGGAGATAATAATCGGTCCTTCATAATCTTCTTTTGGGCTTTGGTCTGGCTCAAAATATCTGCTATTTTAAAGTAGTTTTATGGCAGCCTCCGATCGATAGATGTAAAAAGGGCAATACAAATGGTTCATCAATCAGTGCTTCTTCAGCATGTGGATGTATGTTCAGAAACATGGATGTTTATTTCCTAGGCTTCTTTTCTAAGAAGTTGAACTTTTGTACATCCTTTCAAGCATAATTGTTTGGAGAAACTCAAATATTATTGTGAATAAGAATTAATTCAACCCATGGCATGAAAGTGACTCATCTCTATTTTTACTAGCTATTAATTATAATTTATTGGTTCCTTGGAAACGAAGAACATTTGGCATAATTGTAAAACTATAGTAAAAAATATTAAAATTTTCGCCGCTCATATCTTTTATGGAGGGAAACTAATGTGATGATAACGTAGCAAACATTGGTCTTTCTTTCAATAATTTTACTTATTGGAATGGTTTGTGTTCTTATTTGAAATATTTGCTTCGAACAAACTTAGTTCGCCATTGTATTATGTTTTTTTAATAAAACTAACTGAGTTATAAAACGGGGATGTAGCTCAGATAGTAGAGCGCCCGCTTAGCATGCGAGAGGTACGGGGAAAGATACCCCGCATCTCCATAAATAAGTAGTTGGAGAAAAAAAACTTTTATATCCTCATTAACTTTTTTTTTCAAATAAAAATTCCATTAACTGTAATTTTTAAGGAAATTATATCATCGTAATGAACATAACTTATCATTATCTTAAAAATGTTGCAAAATTCAAAGAGGACATTTACGATGAGTGTGAGAGAGTATGAATTAATATTTGACTGATCGAAACATTCTAATTTTCAATTATTAATTATCCATCGATTAGATATTATTCTTAGTCAAATTATCCAAATTCGGTTAGATATTATGCTTTACCGCCCATCAATTATCCATCTTGTAAATTGGATAGGGAGGTCCAATAGCATAAGATGTGGGAGAAAGCTCACCACATCATTCTAATTGTCCGAGGAAGACTTCTTACTCTACGAAAAAAATACAATGTCGCCACCGAAGTTTGTTTATTGCAAAGGAAAGGGAAAATATTGATAAAATCCTTAACAGAAAAAAGAAGATGGTCGTCGCAACCAAATTCGGGTTTGGTCTTGCATCTCTCCATTCTACGTTAGTGAGTGCGCCTCATTTCGAAGTTGACGCAGTTCGATTGAATAAACCTTCCCCAACGGTAACAATAAGGAGTATCATGATACGTCTTAGTTCAGGAATCTCTGGAATCGTCTCCATTTGATGTAATTCTTAGATATATAGAGATCTGGAATAAAAAGATTCAATTATGAAATTTAGTAGGAATCAATTGTAGATTCTCATAGACGCCGACAATGTTCAATGGTGGAATAAGAATGAGAGAGTTATGTCATAATGTGGAAGATGATGCTTGCAACTCTGATGTGGAGAAACGGGTGGACCTTCAAGGTTAGCATAACAACGCTCAAGTTAGTTATGGGAAACCTCAAGGTGAATAATATCTTGGGAAAATGAGTCTCATACCAACTTTGGTGCGAAAGAGGAGTATTTAAAAGGAGAGAATAATTGGTCCTTCATAATATTCTTTTTGAGCTTTGGTCTGGCTCAAAATATCTGCTATTTTAAAGTAGTTTTATGGTAGCCACCGATTGATAGATGTAAAAAGGGCAATACAAATGGTTCATCAATCAGTGCTTCTTCAGCATGTGGATGTATGTTCAGAAACATGGATGTTTATTTCCTAGGCTTCTTTTCTAAGAAGTTGAACTTTTGTACATCCTTTCAAGCATAATTGTTTGGAGAAACTCAAATATTATTGTGAATAAGAATTAATTCAACCCATGGCATGAAAGTGATTCATCTCTAGTTTTACTAGCGTTTAGTTATAATTTATTGGTTCCTTGGAAATGAAGAACATTTGGCATAATTGTAAAACTATAGTGAAAAATATTAAAATTTTCGCCGCTCATATCTTTTATGGAGGGAAACTAATGTGATGATAACGTAGCAAACATTGGTCTTTCTTTCAATAATTTTACTTATTGGAATGGTTTGTGTTCTTATTTGAAATATTTGCTTCGAACAAACTTAGTTCGCCATTGTATATGGTTTTTTTAATAAAACTAACTGAGTTATAAAACGGGGATGTAGCTCAGATAGTAGAGCGCCCGCTTAGCATGCGAGAGGTACGGGGAAAGATACCCCGCATCTCCATAAATAAGTAGTTGGAGAAAAAAAAACTTTTATATCCTCATTAACTTTTTTTTCAAATAAAAATTCCATTAACTGTAATTTTTAAGGAAATTATATCATCGTAATGAACATAACTTATCATTATCTTAAAAATGTTGCAAAATTCAAAGAGGATATTTATGATGAGTGTGAGAGAGTATGAATTAATATTTGACTGATCGAAACATTCTAATTTTCAATTATTAATTATCCATCGATTAGATATTATTCTTAGTTAAATTATCCAAATTCGGTTAGATATTATGCTTTACCGCCCATCAATTATCCATCTTGTAAATTGGATAGGGAGGTCCAATAGCATAAGATGTGGGAGAAAGCTCACCACATCATTCTAATTGTCCGAGGAAGACTTCTTACTCTATGAAAAAAATACAAAGTCGCCATCGAACTTTGTTTATTGCAAAGGAAAGGGAAAATATTGATAAAATCCTTAACAGAAAAAAGAAGATGGTCGTCGCAACCAAATTCGGGTTTGGTCTTGCATCTCTCCATTCTACGTTAGTGAGTGCGCCTCATTTCGAAGTTGATGCAGTTCGATTGAATAAACCTTCCCCAACGGTAACAATAAGGAGTATCATGATACGTCTTAGTTCAGGAATCTCTGGAATCGTCTCTATTTGATGTAATTCTTAGATATATAGAGATCTGGAATAAAAAGATTCAATTATGATATTTAGTAGGAATCAATTGTAGATTCTCATAGACGGCGACAATGTTCAATGGTGGAATAAGAATGAGAGAGTTATGTCATAATGTGGAAGATGATGCTTGAAACTCTGATGTGGAGAAACGGGTGGACCTTCAAGGTTAGCATAACAACGCTCAAGTTAGTTATGGGAAACCTCAAGGTGAATAATATCTTGGGAAAATGAGTCTCATACCAGCTTTGGTGCGAAAGAGGAGTATTTAAAAGGAGATAATAATCGGTCCTTCATAATCTTCTTTTTGGGCTTTGGTCTGGCTCAAAATATCTGCTATTTTAAAGTAGTTTTATGGCAGCCTCCGATTGATAGATGTAAAAAGGGCAATACAAATGGTTCATCAATCAGTGCTTCTTCAGCATGTGGATGTATGTTCAGAAACATGGATGTTTATTTCCTAGGCTTCTTTTCTAAGAAGTTGAACTTTTGTACATCCTTTCAAGCATAATTGTTTGGAGAAACTCAAATATTATTGTGAATAAGAATTAATTCAACCCATGGCATGAAAGTGATTCATCTCTAGTTTTACTAGCGTTTAGTTATAATTTATTGGTTCCTTGGAAATGAAGAACATTTGGCATAATTGTAAAACTATAGTGAAAAATATTAAAATTTTCGCCGCTCATATCTTTTATGGAGGGAAACTAATGTGATGATAACGTAGCAAACATTGGTCTTTCTTTCAATAATTTTACTTATTGGAATGGTTTGTGTTCTTATTTGAAATATTTGCTTCGAACAAACTTAGTTCGCCATTGTATTATATTTTTTTAATAAAACTAACTGAGTTATAAAACGGGGATGTAGCTCAGATAGTAGAGCGCCCGCTTAGCATGCGAGAGGTACGGGGAAAGATACCCCGCATCTCCATAAATAAGTAGTTGGAGAAAAAAAAACTTTTATATCCTCATTAACTTTTTTTTTCAAATAAAAATTCCATTAACTGTAATTTTTAAGGAAATTATATCATCGTAATGAACATAACTTATCATTATCTTAAAAATGTTGCAAAATTCAAAGAGGACATTTACGATGAGTGTGAGAGAGTATGAATTAATATTTGACTGATCGAAACATTCTAATTTTCAATTATTAATTATCCATCGATTAGATATTATTCTTAGTCAAATTATCCAAATTCGGTTAGATATTATGCTTTACCGCCCATCAATTATCCATCTTGTAAATTGGATAGGGAGGTCCAATAGCATAAGATGTGGGAGAAAGCTCACCACATCATTCTAATTGTCCGAGGAAGACTTCTTACTCTACGAAAAAAATACAAAGTCGCCACCGAAGTTTGTTTATTGCAAAGGAAAGGGAAAATATTGATAAAATCCTTAACAGAAAAAAGAAGATGGTCGTCGCAACCAAATTCGGGTTTGGTCTTGCATCTCTCCATTCTACGTTAGTGAGTGCGCCTCATTTCGAAGTTGACGCAGTTCGATTGAATAAACCTTCCCCAACGGTAACAATAAGGAGTATCATGATACGTCTTAGTTCAGGAATCTCTGGAATCGTCTCCATTTGATGTAATTCTTAGATATATAGAGATCTGGAATAAAAAGATTCAATTATGAAATTTAGTAGGAATCAATTGTAGATTCTCATAGACGCCGACAATGTTCAATGGTGGAATAAGAATGAGAGAGTTATGTCATAATGTGGAAGATGATGCTTGCAACTCTGATGTGGAGAAACGGGTGGACCTTCAAGGTTAGCATAACAACGCTCAAGTTAGTTATGGGAAACCTCAAGGTGAATAATATCTTGGGAAAATGAGTCTCATACCAGCTTTGGTGCGAAAGAGAAGTATTTAAAAGGAGAGAATAATCGGTCCTTCATAATCTTCTTTTTGGGCTTTGGTCTGGCTCAAAATATCTGCTATTTTAAAGTAGTTTTATGGTAGCCACCGATTGATAGATGTAAAAAGGGCAATACAAATGGTTCATCAATCAGTGCTTCTTCAGCATGTGGATGTATGTTCAGAAACATGGATGTTTATTTCCCAAGCTTCTTTTCTAAGAAGTTGAACTTTTGTACATCCTTTCAAGCATAATTGTTTGGAGAAACTCAAATATTATTGTGAATAAGAATTAATTCAACCCATGGCATGAAAGTGATTCATCTCTAGTTTTACTAGCGTTTAGTTATAATTTATTGGTTCCTTGGAAATGAAGAACATTTGGCATAATTGTAAAACTATAGTGAAAAATATTAAAATTTTCGCCGCTCATATCTTTTATGGAGGGAAACTAATGTGATGATAACGTAGCAAACATTGGTCTTTCTTTCAATAATTTTACTTATTGGAATGGTTTGTGTTCTTATTTGAAATATTTGCTTCGAACAAACTTAGTTCGCCATTGTATATGGTTTTTTTTTATAAAACTAACTGAGTTATAAAACGGGGATGTAGCTCAGATAGTAGAGCGCCCGCTTAGCATGCGAGAGGTACGGGGAAAGATACCCCGCATCTCCATCAATAAGTAGTTGGAGAAAAAAAAACTTTTATATCCTCATTAACTTTTTTTTTCAAATAAAAATTCCATTAACTGTAATTTTTAAGGAAATTATATCATCGTAATGAACATAACTTATCATTATCTTAAAAATGTTGCAAAATTCAAAGAGGATATTTATGATGAGTGTGAGAGAGTATGAATTAATATTTGACTGATCGAAACATTCTAATTTTCAATTATTAATTATCCATCGATTAGATATTATTCTTAGTTAAATTATCCAAATTCGGTTAGATATTATGCTTTACCGCCCATCAATTATCCATCTTGTAAATTGGATAGGGAGGTCCAATAGCATAAGATGTGGGAGAAAGCTCACCACATCATTCTAATTGTCCGAGGAAGACTTCTTACTCTATGAAAAAAATACAAAGTCGCCACCGAACTTTATTTATTGCAAAGGAAAGGGAAAATATTGATAAAATCCTTAACAGAAAAAAGAAGATGGTCGTCGCAACCAAATTCGGGTTTGGTCTTGCATCTCTCCATTCTACGTTAGTGAGTGCGCCTCATTTCGAAGTTGATGCAGTTCGATTGAATAAACCTTCCCCAACGGTAACAATAAGGAGTATCATGATACGTCTTAGTTCAGGAATCTCTGGAATCGTCTCTATTTGATGTAATTCTTAGATATATAGAGATCTGGAATAAAAAGATTCAATTATGAATTTTAGTAGGAATCAATTGTAGATTCTCATAGACGGCGACAATGTTCAATGGTGGAATAAGAATGAGAGAGTTATGTCATAATGTGGAAGATGATGCTTGCAACTCTGATGTGGAGAAACGGGTGGACCTTCAAGGTTAGCATAACAACGCTCAAGTTAGTTATGGGAAACCTCAAGGTGAATAATATCTTGGGAAAATGAGTCTCATACCAGCTTTGGTGCGAAAGAGGAGTATTTAAAAGGAGATAATAATCGGTCCTTCATAATCTTCTTTTTGGGCTTTGGTCTGGCTCAAAATATCTGCTATTTTAAAGTAGTTTTATGGCAGCCTCCGATCGATAGATGTAAAAAGGGCAATACAAATGGTTCATCAATCAGTGCTTCTTCAGCATGTGGATGTATGTTCAGAAACATGGATGTTTATTTCCTAGGCTTCTTTTCTAAGAAGTTGAACTTTTGTACATCCTTTCAAGCATAATTGTTTGGAGAAACTCAAATATTATTGTGAATAAGAATTAATTCAACCCATGGCATGAAAGTGATTCATCTCTAGTTTTACTAGCGTTTAGTTATAATTTATTGGTTCCTTGGAAATGAAGAACATTTGGCATAATTGTAAAACTATAGTGAAAAATATTAAAATTTTCGCCGCTCATATCTTTTATGGAGGGAAACTAATGTGATGATAACGTAGCAAACATTGGTCTTTCTTTCAATAATTTTACTTATTGGAATGGTTTGTGTTCTTATTTGAAATATTTGCTTCGAACAAACTTAGTTCGCCATTGTATATGGTTTTTTTAATAAAACTAACTGAGTTATAAAACGGGGATGTAGCTCAGATAGTAGAGCGCCCGCTTAGCATACGAGAGGTACGGGAAAGATACCCCGCATCTCCATAAATAAGTAGTTGGAGAAAAAAAACTTTTATATCCTCATTAACTTTTTTTTTCAAATAAAAATTCCATTAACTGTAATTTTTAAGAAAATTATATCATCGTAATGAACATAACTTATCATTATCTTAAAAATGTTGCAAAATTCAAAGAGGATATTTATGATGAGTGTGAGAGAGTATGAATTAATATTTGACTGATCGAAACATTCTAATTTTCAATTATTAATTATCCATCGATTAGATATTATTCTTAGTCAAATTATCCAAATTCGGTTAGATATTATGCTTTACCGCCCATCAATTATCCATCTTGTAAATTGGATAGGGAGGTCCAATAGCATAAGATGTGGGAGAAAGCTCACCACATCATTCTAATTGTCCGAGGAAGACTTCTTACTCTATGAAAAAAATACAAAGTCGCCACCGAACTTTGTTTATTGCAAAGGAAAGGGAAAATATTGATAAAATCCTTAACAGAAAAAAGAAGATGGTCGTCGCAACCAAATTCGGGTTTGGTCTTGCATCTCTCCATTCTACGTTAGTGAGTGCGCCTCATTTCGAAGTTGATGCAGTTCGATTGAATAAACCTTCCCCAAAGGTAACAATAAGGAGTATCATGATACGTCTTAGTTCAGGAATCTCTGGAATCGTCTCTATTTGATGTAATTCTTAGATATATAGAGATCTGGAATAAAAAGATTCAATTATGATATTTAGTAGGAATCAATTGTAGATTCTCATAGACGGCGACAATGTTCAATGGTGGAATAAGAATGAGAGAGTTATGTCATAATGTGGAAGATGATGCTTGCAACTCTGATGTGGAGAAACGGGTGGACCTTCAAGGTTAGCATAACAACGCTCAAGTTAGTTATGGGAAACCTCAAGGTGAATAATATCTTGGGAAAATGAGTCTCATACCAGCTTTGGTGCGAAAGAGGAGTATTTAAAAGGAGATAATAATCGGTCCTTCATAATCTTCTTTTTGGGCTTTGGTCTGGCTCAAAATATCTGCTATTTTAAAGTAGTTTTATGGCAGCCTCCGATCGATAGATGTAAAAAGGGCAATACAAATGGTTCATCAATCAGTGCTTCTTCAGCATGTGGATGTATGTTCAGAAACATGGATGTTTATTTCCTAGGCTTCTTTTCTAAGAAGTTGAACTTTTGTACATCCTTTCAAGCATAATTGTTTGGAGAAACTCAAATATTATTGTGAATAAGAATTAATTCAACCCATGGCATGAAAGTGATTCATCTCTAGTTTTACTAGCGTTTAGTTATAATTTATTGGTTCCTTGGAAATGAAGAACATTTGGCATAATTGTAAAACTATAGTGAAAAATATTAAAATTTTCGCCGCTCATATCTTTTATGGAGGGAAACTAATGTGATGATAACGTAGCAAACATTGGTCTTTCTTTCAATAATTTTACTTATTGGAATGGTTTGTGTTCTTATTTGAAATATTTGCTTCGAACAAACTTAGTTCGCCATTGTATATGGTTTTTTTAATAAAACTAACTGAGTCATAAAACGGTGATGTAGCTCAGATAGTAGAGCGCCCGCTTAGCATGCGAGAGGTACGGGGAAAGATACCCCGCATCTCCATAAATAAGTAGTTGGAGAAAAAAAACTTTTATATCCTCATTAACTTTTTTTTTCAAATAAAAATTCCATTAACTGTAATTTTTAAGGAAATTTTATCATCGTAATGAACATAACTTATCATTATCTTAAAAATGTTGCAAAATTCAAAGAGGACATTTATGATGAGTGTGAGAGAGTATGAATTAATATTTGACTGATCGAAACATTCTAATTTTCAATTATTAATTATCCATCGATTAGATATTATTCTTAGTCAAATTATCCAAATTCGGTTAGATATTATGCTTTACCGCCCATCAATTATCCATCTTGTAAATTGGATAGGGAGGTCCAATAGCATAAGATGTGGGAGAAAGCTCACCACATCATTCTAATTGTCCGAGGAAGACTTCTTACTCTACGAAAAAAATACAAAGTCGCCACCGAACTTTGTTTATTGCAAAGAAAAGGGAAAATATTGATAAAATCCTTAACAGAAAAAAGAAGATGGTCGTCGCAACCAAATTCGGGTTTGGTCTTGCATCTCTCCATTCTACGTTAGTGAGTGCGCCTCATTTCGAAGTTGACGTAGTTCGATTGAATAAACCTTCCCCAACGGTAACAATAAGGAGTATCATGATACGTCTTAGTTCAGGAATCTCTGGAATCGTCTCCATTTGATGTAATTCTTAGATATATAGAGATCTGGAATAAAAAGATTCAATTATGAAATTTAGTAGGAATCAATTGTAGATTCTCATAGACGCCGACAATGTTCAATGGTGGAATAAGAATGAGAGAGTTATGTCATAATGTGGAAGATGATGCTTGCAACTCTGATGTGGAGAAACGGGTGGACCTTCAAGGTTAGCATAACAACGCTCAAGTTAGTTATGGGAAACCTCAAGGTGAATAATATCTTGGGAAAATGAGTCTCATACCAGCTTTGGTGCGAAAGAGGATTATTTAAAAGGAGAGAATAATTGGTCCTTCATAATATTCTTTTTGAGCTTTGGTCTGGCTCAAAATATCTGCTATTTTAAAGTAGTTTTATGGCAGCCACCGATTGATAGATGTAAAAAGGGCAATACAAATGGTTCATCAATCAGTGCTTCTTCACCATGTGGATGTATGTTCAGAAACATGGATGTTTATTTCCTAGGCTTCTTTTCTAAGAAGTTGAACTTTTGTACATCCTTTCAAGCATAATTGTTTGGAGAAACTCAAATATTATTGTGAATAAGAATTAATTCAACCCATGGCATGAAAGTGATTCATCTCTAGTTTTACTAGCGTTTAGTTATAATTTATTGGTTCCTTGGAAATGAAGAACATTTGGCATAATTGTAAAACTATAGTGAAAAATATTAAAATTTTCGCCGCTCATATCTTTTATGGAGGGAAACTAATGTGATGATAACGTAGCAAACATTGGTCTTTCTTTCAATAATTTTACTTATTGGAATGGTTTGTGTTCTTATTTGAAATATTTGCTTCGAACAAACTTAGTTCGCCATTGTATATGGTTTTTTTAATAAAACTAACTGAGTTATAAAACGGGGATGTAGCTCAGATAGTAGAGCGCCCGCTTAGCATGCGAGAGGTACGGGGAAAGATACCCCGCATCTCCATAAATAAGTAGTTGGAGAAAAAAAAACTTTTATATCCTCATTAACTTTTTTTTTTCAAATAAAAATTCCATTAACTGTAATTTTTAAGGAAATTATATCATCGTAATGAACATAACTTATCATTATCTTAAAAATGTTGCAAAATTCAAAGAGGATATTTATGATGAGTGTGAGAGAGTATGAATTAATATTTGACTGATCGAAACATTCTAATTTTCAATTATTAATTATCCATCGATTAGATATTATTCTTAGTCAAATTATCCAAATTCGGTTAGATATTATGCTTTACCGCCCATCAATTATCCATCTTGTAAATTGGATAGGGAGGTCCAATAGCATAAGATGTGGGAGAAAGCTCACCACATCATTCTAATTGTCCGAGGAAGACTTCTTACTCTACGAAAAAAATACAAAGTCGCCACCGAACTTTGTTTATTGCAAAGGAAAGGGAAAATATTGATAAAATCCTTAACAGAAAAAAGAAGATGGTCGTCGCAACCAAATTCGGGTTTGGTCTTGCATCTCTCCATTCTACGTTAGTAAGTGCGCCTCATTTCGAAGTTGACGCAGTTCGATTGAATAAACCTTCCCCAACGGTAACAATAAGGAGTATCATGATACGTCTTAGTTCAGGAATCTCTGGAATCGTCTCCATTTGATGTAATTCTTAGATATATAGAGATCTGGAATAAAAAGATTCAATTATGAAATTTAGTAGGAATCAATTGTAGATTCTCATAGACGCCGACAATGTTCAATGGTGGAATAAGAATGAGAGAGTTATGTCATAATGTGGAAGATGATGCTTGCAACTCTGATGTGGAGAAACGGGTGGACCTTCAAGGTTAGCATAACAACGCTCAAGTTAGTTATGGGAAACCTCAAGGTGAATAATATCTTGGGAAATGAGTCTCATACCAACTTTGGTGCGAAAGAGGAGTATTTAAAAGGAGAGAATAATTGGTCCTTCATAATATTCTTTTTGAGCTTTGGTCTGGCTCAAAATATCTGCTATTTTAAAGTAGTTTTATGGTAGCCACCGATTGATAGATGTAAAAAGGGCAATACAAATGGTTCATCAATCAGTGCTTCTTCAGCATGTGGATGTATGTTCAGAAACATGGATGTTTATTTCCTAGGCTTCTTTTCTAAGAAGTTGAACTTTTGTACATCCTTTCAAGCATAATTGTTTGGAGAAACTCAAATATTATTGTGAATAAGAATTAATTCAACCCATGGCATGAAAGTGATTCATCTCTAGTTTTACTAGCGTTTAGTTATAATTTATTGGTTCCTTTGAAATGAAGAACATTTGGCATAATTGTAAAACTATAGTGAAAAATATTAAAATTTTCGCCGCTCATATCTTTTATGGAGGGAAACTAATGTGATGATAACGTAGCAAACATTGGTCTTTCTTTCAATAATTTTACTTATTGGAATGGTTTGTGTTCTTATTTGAAATATTTGATTCGAACAAACTTAGTTCGCCATTGTATATGGTTTTTTTAATAAAACTAACTGAGTTATAAAACGGGGATGTAGCTCAGATAGTAGAGCGCCCGTTTAGCATGCGAGAGGTACGGGGAAAGATACCCCGCATCTCCATAAATAAGTTGTTGGAGAAAAAAAACTTTTATATCCTCATTAACTTTTTTTTTAATTAAAAATTTCATTAACTGTAATTTTAAGGAAATTATATCATCGTAATGAACATAACTTATCATTATCTTAAAATGTTGCAAAATTCAAAGAGGATATTTATGATGAGTGTGAGAGAGTATGAATTAATATTTGACTGATCGAAACATTCTAATTTTCAATTATTAATTATCCATCGATTAGATATTATTCTTAGTCAAATTATCCAAATTCGGTTAGATATTATGCTTTACCGCCCATCAATTATCCATCTTGTAAATTGGATAGGGAGGTCCAATAGCATAAGATGTGGGAGAAAGCTCACCACATCATTTTAATTGTCCGAGGAAGACTTCTTACTTTACGAAAAAAATACAAAGTCGCCACCGAACTTTGTTTATTGCAAAGGAAAGGGAAAATATTGATAAAATCCTTAACAGAAAAAAGAAGATGGTCGTCGCAACCAAATTCGGGTTTGGTCTTGCATCTCTCCATTCTACGTTAGTGAGTGCGCCTCATTTCGAAGTTGATGCAGTTCGATTGAATAAACCTTCCCCAACGGTAACAATAAGGAGTATCATGATACGTCTTAGTTCAGGAATCTCTGGAATCGTCTCTATTTGATGTAATTCTTAGATATATAGAGATCTGGAATAAAAAGATTCAATTATGATATTTAGTAGGAATCAATTGTAGATTCTCATAGACGGCGACAATGTTCAATGGTGGAATAAGAATGAGAGAGTTATGTCATAATGTGGAAGATGATGCTTGCAACTCTGATGTGGAGAAACGGGTGGACCTTCAAGGTTAGCATAACAACGCTCAAGTTAGTTATGGGAAACCTCAAGGTGAATAATATCTTGGGAAAATGAGTCTCATACCAGCTTTGGTGCGAAAGAGGAGTATTTAAAGGAGATAATAATCGGTCCTTCATAATCTTCTTTTTGGGCTTTGGTCTGGCTCAAAATATCTGCTATTTTAAAGTAGTTTTATGGCAGCCTCCGATCGATAGATGTAAAAAGGGCAATACAAATGGTTCATCAATCAGTGCTTCTTCAGCATGTGGATGTATGTTCAGAAACATGGATGTTTATTTCCTAGGCTTCTTTTCTAAGAAGTTGAACTTTTGTACATCCTTTCAAGCATAATTGTTTGGAGAAACTCAAATATTATTGTGAATAAGAATTAATTCAACCCATGGCATGAAAGTGATTCATCTCTAGTTTTACTAGCGTTTAGTTATAATTTGTTGGTTCCTTGGAAATGAAGAACATTTGGCATAATTGTAAAACTATAGTGAAAAATATTAAAATTTTCGCCGCTCATATCTTTTATGGAGGGAAACTAATGTGATGATAACGTAGCAAACATTGGTCTTTCTTTCAATAATTTTACTTATTGGAATGGTTTGTGTTCTTATTTGAAATATTTGCTTCGAACAAACTTAGTTCGCCATTGTATATGGTTTTTTTAATAAAACTAACTGAGTTATAAAACGGGGATGTAGCTCAGATAGTAGAGCGCCCGCTTAGCATGCGAGAGGTACGGGGATCAATTGTTGGTGTAAGCCCTAGAGGCCAATACTTTTGGTACTTGTATCGAATTATTTATTAATAATAAAAGGCATTTTCTTTATTATGGTTGATTAATAAAGTCCCTGGAATAGATAGTCTGTTTAATGTATTAAGTGTGACTTAATCATGAGAACACATTAAACATAAGGACACTATTCTTAAAGTATCCATAGTCGAGCTTTAATGTGAAGTGGGATAACATTAAAGCATTAAGACTATTATGTTTGTAGATTGATGATCACATCTCATGGATCATGGATAAAGAGTTATCAAGTCTTAAACATAGGTATGAATATTAGGAGTAATATTTATACCGGATTGACCCGCTATGAGAATACTATATAGAAAGTTATGCAAAGTGTCATAAGTTATTCTCATGGTGATAATAGTGTATACCACTCTTCGACCTGAAACCACTATGGATCCTAGATGTAGAGTTGAGTGCTTTATTACTGATCCAACGTATCCGTAACTGGATGACCATAAAGACAGTTGATGGGTACTCCACGAAGCATGCTGAGGGACATGAGTGTCCTAGATGGAATTTGCCAATCCTGCGTAACAGGATAAATGTCTATGGGCCCAATATTGAACTGGACAAGGGTGACACGGTCTATACCTTGTGTTCAATATAGACATAAGGGCAAAGGGGTAATTATACACATAATTATTATCACAGGAGGTTTTGTCAGATCACATGACATTTTCGTGACTTGGGTAGCAGTGATGTGTTGCTAGATACCGCTCACTGTTTATTATGTTAAATGCGTGATTTAATATAATTGCCAGCGCCGCGAAAACCTATAGGGTCACACACAAAGGACGGATTGATGAGAGATAGAATAATTAAGGAACACCGTAAGGTACGGTGCACTTAAGTGGGAGACGAAATATGGTAAGGTACCAAATACTTAAGTGATTTTGGCATATTATGAGATATGGTCCAAAATGCACTTAAGTGGGCTTTTTGGCTTGAAGCCCACACAAGTGGTTCTATAAATAGAACCCCTTGGGTAAAAGCATTGTCACTCTAATTCCACTCAGACAGAAATTCAAGTAGAGACTTGGAATTTTGTTTCCCTCTTTCTCTCACTCAAAGCCTTCATTCATAACAGCTAGCACTGCGATTGAAGGAATCCGTTCGTGTGGACTGAGTAGAGACGTTGTCATCGTTCAACGTTCGTGATCCCCCCGTGGATCTGTTACAAAGGTTTTGATCATTATCAGAGATCTGCACCAAAGGTTTGAATCGCCACAAGAGGTAACGATTCTATCACTGATCATGCTCATTCATAAGGATCACTAAATGGAGAAATTTTTAAATTCCGCTGCGCCTTGGATGGCAATTCTCCAACAGTGGTATCAGAGCCACTTACGAAACCATGAATCTGATAACTGTTTTTGTTCTGTAATAATATGATTAAAGACAGAATGAATCAAAGGTTAAATTGAGATCGATCAAGTTACATATATGTGATATATGTAATCCTGATGCAAAATACATTATATATGATATAGTGTTCTTGTTTCATTCATTCAAACCCTCGAAGTGTTTATTATTGTCTTGTGGTGATCGGTTATGGCCTTAGTTTTCCTTTGTTTGATTTTGGATTTTAAAATACGACCTGCGTGTCGTGCCTCTCTCTTAATCTCCAAAATGTAACTTCTTTTCTCATCTCACTCCCTCGTATGTAAAACGAGTTTCTTTCATGTAATGTAATGATATGAAGAAAGCAAAGAAGTCAGTGCCAAAGGAGGACAACCTTGAAGGTCTTGCTTGGAGAAGCTTAGATCGTTGTAGGTTAGCTTAGGTTCTCTCATTGGCTTGGGAGAACAATTGCGCTAGGGGCCATAACTGTTTCATTATGTATGTATGTATGTTGATGCATGTGAATGTATGTTGATGCATGTGAGAGACGGTTTATATGATAAACAAGCCGGTGAGATCAGAAAAATTGCAATTCCCTCAAATTAAATATTAAATTTATGCTTTCCAAGTTTTAACACTCATCAAGACTAGTAATGGATAATGTAGGTTTCGCCTACGCGAGGTGCATGATCTATATATTAGTAAGGTGCGATGGGATAATTGTAATATCCAACTGTTAAAACAATGGGTCAAACTTAACTAAACAAATTATAATAATATTATATGTGTTTGCTTTCCAAGTTTTAGCACTCATCAAGATTGGTATAGGATATGTAGGTTTCGCCTACGCGAGGTACATGTTCTATATTAGTAGGGTGCGATGGGATAAATGTAATATCCAACTGCTAAGACAATGGTTCAAACTTAATTATAATTTTATTATATATGTTTAGAAGCAAGAGTTGGGAATAATCCATATGATGGATTGGAATAAGGAGTTATTCTCCCAATTGAAATTTTCGAGAGTTGTATGAGATACAATTGGAAGGAGTTCCTACCTAAATAACCTAGTTTTGTGTAATCCGCCTACGCGGACTTAGAACGAAGTGAAATATGGATCTCGACCCACTAGAAAATCTTCCAACGGGATTTTCCGAATCAGATGATGAGGGTCATTTGTTTTGAGTAAAATAGGGGGAGCATATTTAATTAAAGGCCTAATTGAATATGTCAATGATACTTATATTTTCATTAATCCTTATGTAGATTACCATGACAGCAAACACCTCTAACAACATCCTGCGATCAATCCTTGATAAGGAAAAATTGTCTGGGACAAATTTTCTGGATTGGCACCGAAACCTGAGGATTGTCCTCAAACATGACAAAAAGCTGTATGTCTTGGAGACACCTGTTCCTGATGAGGAACCTCCTAGTTCTGCACCTAAGGCAGAAAGAGATGCTTATAAGAAGCATGTCGATGATGCCAATGAAACTGCTTGTCTCATGCTGGCTACCATGAACTCAGAATTGCAAAAGCAACATGAGAACATGTCAGCGTTCGATATGATCGAACACCTGAAATTGCTCTATCAAGAGCAAGCAAGGCATGAGAGGTTTGAAGTTTCAAAAGCCCTTTTTCAAAGCAAGTTAGCTGGGGGAGCCCCTGTAGGTCCCCATGTACTCAAGATGATTGGGTATGTGGAAAACCTTGAGAGATTGGGTTTTCCCCTCGAAAAGGAACTTGCAACTGATTTGATCTTGCAATCGTTGCCAGATAGTTTCAGTCAATTTGTCCTAAATTTCAATATGATTGATATGGACAAATCTCTTCCTGAACTGCTCGCCATGTTAAGAACTGCCGAGCAGAATCTGAAGTCAAAAGGGAAGTCCATTCTGATGATCGGAAATGGAAAGAGACAGAACAAAAGGCCCACTAAGCAGAGTGATAAGGGGAAGGGCAAGGAAGTTGCCAATCCCAGACCCACTGCTGCTTTGAAGCCTAGTGGAGGTATAGCAAAAGAAGGCACCTGCTTCCATTGCGGTAAGACCGGACACTGGAAGAGGAACTGCCCAAAGTACCTGGAAGATAAGAAGAATGGAGTAGAGACTTCAACTTCAGGTATTTTTGTTATTAATTTATCTATTTCTGCATCATGGGTATTAGATACTGGATGCGGTTCTCACATTTGTACAAATGTGCAGGGGCTGAAAAGAAGTAGAGATTTGGCAAAAGGTGAAGTCGACCTACGAGTTGGCTATGGAGCAAAGGTTGCTGCTTTAGCCGTAGGAACTTTTGTATTGACTTTACCTAGTGGTTTAATAATTCAGTTAGAGAACTGTTATTATGTACCTGCAATTAGCAGGAATATTATTTTCATTGCTTGTTTGGACAAGTTTGGTTTTTCATTTTAATAAAGAACAATTGTTGCTCAATTTATTTGAATGATATATTCTATGCTACTGCACAAATGAACAATGGACTACATGTCCTTGATCTTGAAATGCCTATTAATAACATTAATACAAAAGGGTGAAACCTAACGAGTTAAAACCAACTAGGTAAGAATATTAAAACTCTTCGATCAGATCGAAGTGATGAGTATTTAATCCTAGAGTTTGATGACCATCTGAAAGAGTGTGGGATCCTATCCCAACTTACTCCTCCTGGAACATCCCAATGGAAGGGTGTATCTGAGAGAAGAAATCGAACCCTGTTGGACATGGTCCGATCCATGATGAGTCACACCAATCTTCCAAACTCCTTTTGAGGACATACACCATTGACATCAGCTTACACACTTAACCGTGTTCCATCCAAAAGGTTGAAAAGACACCATATGAGATATGGAGTGGTAAGAGACCACATATGTCTTACATGAAGATTTGGGGTTGCGAAGTTTATGTGAAACGACAAATTTCAACTAAGCTTCAGCCCAAATCTGACAAATGCTTATTTGTGGGGTATCCTAAAGAAACAAGAGGATATTATTTCTACAATCCTTCTGAGGGCAAAGTGTTTGTCGCTCGAACTTGAGTTTTCCTAGAAAGGGATTTTATTTCCAAAGGAATCAGTGGGAGGAAAGTAGAACTTGAAGAAATTCAAGAATCACAAAGTATCGATACACCTATGGAGGAATTAGAGCAGGAAACACAAGTAGTTGTGTAAGAGCAACCTGCTCAAGTAGAACAAGACCAGCGTAGGTCAGGCAGGATACGTCACCTACCTGAGATATATGGATATCTGATCAAGGTGATGTATTACTCATGGATCAAGATGAGCCTGTGACCTACTCATGGAATCTTCCTTTTGATGAAACAGTAAAACTGTATGGATTCATCAAGAACGAAGATGAGACTTGTGTCTACAAGAAGGTTAGTGGGAGCATGATCGTATTCCTGGTATTATATGTAGATGACATATTACTCATTGGAATCGATATCCCTACCCTGCAACAAGTAAAGTCTTGGTTGGGGAAATGCTTTTCTATGAAGGACCTGGGTGAAGCAGCCTATCAGAATCTATAGAGATAGATAATGAAATGCTTGGCCTAAGTCAGAGCACATAGACAAAGTGCTGAGACGCTTTAATATGAATGATTCCAATCTGGTTATGTGTTTTGCTTAAATGGTGGCACTGTGAGCTTGAAAAGTTCAACGCAAGATGCAGTTGCTGATTCTACAACTGAGGCTGAGTATATTGCTGCCTTAAGTGCAGCAAAGGAAGCTGTTTGGATCAATAAACTTGGCATAGTCCCTAACATTGTGGATCCCATTGGTCTCTATTATGATAACAATGGTGTTATCGCACAAGCTAAGGAGCCTAGATCTCACCAACGATCCAAACACATACTTAGGCGTTGTGCAAAAATATGTAAAGTACCTACACTAGACAATATAGCTAACCCACTGACAGAGCCTCTTGCGCAGCAGAAGCATGATGGCCATACTAGATCAATGGGCATACGGGGTATGCCAGATTGGCTCTAGTGCTAGTGGGAGATTGTTGGTGTAAGCCCTAGAGGCCAATACTTTTGGTACTTGTATCGAATTATTTATTAATAATAAAAGGCATTTTCTTTATTATGGTTGATTAATAAAGTCCCTGGAATAGATAGTCTGTTTAATGTATTAAGTGTGACTTAATCATGAGAACACATTAAACATAAGGACACTATTCTTAAAGTATCCGTAGTCGAGCTTTAATGTGAAGTGGGATAACATTAAAGCATTAAGACTATTATGTTTGTAGATTGATGATCACATCTCATGGATCATGGATAAAGAGTTATCAAGTCTTAAACATAGGTATGAATATTAGGAGTAATATTTATACCGGATTGACCCGCTATGAGAATACTATATAGAAAGTTATGCAAAGTGTCATAAGTTATTCTCATGGTGATAATAGTGTATACCACTCTTCGACCTGAAACCACTATGGATCCTAGATGTAGAGTTGAGTGCTTTATTACTGATCCAACGTTATCCGTAACTGGATGACCATAAAGACAGTTGATGGGTACTCCACGAAGCATGCTGAGGGACATGAGTGTCCTAGATGGAATTTGCCAATCCTGCGTAACAGGATAAATGTCTATGGGCCCAATATTGAACTGGACAAGGGTGACACGGTCTATACCTTGTGTTCAATATAGACATAAGGGCAAAGGGGTAATTATACACATAATTATTATCACAGGAGGTTTTGTCAGATCACATGACATTTTTGTGACTTGGGTAGCAGTGATGTGTTGCTAGATACCGCTCACTGTTTATTATGTTAAATGCGTGATTTAATATAATTGCCAGCGCCGCGAAAACCTATAGGGTCACACACAAAGGACGGATTGATGAGAGATAGAATAATTAAGGAACACCGTAAGGTACGGTGCACTTAAGTGGGAGACGAAATATGGTAAGGTACCAAATACTTAAGTGATTTTGGCATATTATGAGATATGGTCCAAAATGCACTTAAGTGGGCTTTTTGGCTTGAAGCCCACACAAGTGGTTCTATAAATAGAACCCCTTGGGTAGAAGCATTGTCACTCTAATTCCACTCAGACAGAAATTCAAGTAGAGACTTGGAATTTTGTTTCCCTCTTTCTCTCACTCAAAGCCTTCATTCATAACAGCTAGCACTGCGATTGAAGGAATCCGTTCGTGTGGACTGAGTAGAGACGTTGTCATCGTTCAACGTTCGTGATCGCCCCGTGGATCTGTTACAAAGGTTTTGATCATTATCAGAGATCTGCACCAAAGGTTTGAATCACCACAAGAGGTAACGATTCTATCACTGATCATGCTCATTCGTAAGGATCACTAAATGGAGAAATTTTTAAATTCCGCTGCGCCTTCGATGGCAATTCTCCAACATCAATACCCCGCATCTCCATAAATAAGTAATTGGAGAAAAAAACTATTATATCCCTATTAACTTTTTTTTTAAAATAAAAATTCCATTAACTGTAATTTTTAAGGAAATTATATCATCGTAATGAACATAACTGATCATTATCTTTAAATTATGATGAGTGTGAGAGAGTATGAATTAATATTTGACTGATCGAAACATTCTAATTTTCAATTATTAATTATCCATCTATTAGATATTATTCTTAGTCAAATTATCCAAATTCGGTTAGATATTATTCTTTACCGCCCATTGATTATCCATCTTGTAAATTGGATAGGGAGGTCCAATAGCATAAGATGTGGGAGAAAGCTCACCACATCATTCTAATTGTCCGAGGAAGACTTCTTACTCTACGAAAAAAATACAAAGTTGCCACCAAACTTTTTTATTGCAAAGGAAAGGGAAAATATTGATAAAATCCTTAACAGAAAAAAGAAGATGGTCGTCGCAACCAAAATCGGGTTCGGTCTTGCATCTCTCCATTCAACGTTAGTGAGTGCGCCTCATTTCGAAGTTGACGCAGTTCGATTGAATAAACCTTCCCCAACGGTAACAATAAGGAGTATCATGATACGTCTTAGTTCAGGACTCTCTGGAATCGTCTCCATTTGATGTAATTTTTAGATATATGGAGATCTCAAATAAAAAGATTCAATTATGAAATTTAGTAGGAATCAATTGTAGATTCTGATAGACGGCGACAATGTTCAATGGTGGAATAAGAATGAGAGAGGCATGTCATAATATGGAAGATGATGCTTGCAGCTCTGATGTGGAGAAACGGGTGGACCTTCAAGGTTAGCATAACAACGCTCAAGTTAGTTGTGGGAAACCTCAAGGTGAATAATATCTTGGTAAAATGTGTCTCATACCAGCTTTGGCGCGAAAGAGGAGTATTTAAAAGGAGAGAATAATTGGTCCTTCATAATCTTCTTTTTGGGCTTTGGTCTGGCTCGAATTATCTGCTATTTTAAAGTAGTTTTATGGCAACCTCCGATTGATAGATGTAAAAAGGGTAATACAAATGGTTCATCAATCAGTGCTTCTTCAGCATGTGGATGTATGTTCAGAAACATGGATGTTTATTTCCTAGGCTTCTTTTCTAAGAAGTTGAACTTTTGTACATCCTTTCAAGCATAATTGTTTGGAGAAACTCAAATATTACTGTGAATAAGAATTAATTCAACCCATGGCATGAAAGTGATTCATCTCTAGTTTTACTAGCTTTTAGTTATTATTTATTGGTTCCTTGGAAATGAAGAACATTTGGCATAATTGTAAAACTATAGTGAAAAATATTAAATTTTTCGCCGCTCATATCTTTTATGGAGGGAAACTAATGTGATGATAACGTAGCAAACATTGGTCTTTCTTTCAATAATTTTACTTATTGGAATGGTTTGTGTTCTTATTTGAAATATTTGCTTCGAACAAACTTAGTTCGCCATTGTATATGGTTTTTTTTATAAAACTAACCGAGTTATAAAATGGGGATGTAGCTCAGATGGTAGAGCGCTCGCTTAGCATGCGAGAGGTACGGGGATCGATACCCCGCATCTCCATAAATAAGTAGTTGGAGAAAAAAAACTATTATATCCTTATTAAATTTTATTTTCAAATAAAAATTCCATTAACTGTAATTTTTAAGGAAATTATATCATCGTAATGAACATAACTGATCATTATCTTAAAAATGTTGCAAAATTAAAAGAGGGCATTTATGATGACTCTGAGAGAGTATGAATTAATATTTGACTGATCGAAACATTCTAATTTTCATATATTAATTATCAATTGATTAGATATTATTCTTAGTCAAATTATCCAAATTCGGTTAGATATTATTCTTTACCGCCCATCAATTATCCATCTTGTAAATTGGACAGGGAGGTCCAATAGCATAAGATGTGGGAGAAAGCTCACCACATCATTCTAATTGTCCGAGGAAGACTTCTTACTCTACGAAAAAAATACAAAGTCGCCACTGAACTTCGTTTATTGCAAAGGAAAGGGAAAATATTGATAAAATCCTTAGCAGAAAAAAGAAGATGGTCGTCGCAACCAAATTCGGGTTCGGTCTTGCATCTCTCTATTCTACGTTAGTGAGTGCGTCTCATTTCGAAGTTGACGCAGTTCGATTGAATGAACCTTCCCCAACGGTAACAATCAGGAGTATCATGATACGTCTTAGTTCAGGAATCTCTGGAATCGTCTCCATTTGATGTAATTTTTAGATGTATGGAGATCTGGAATAAAAAGATTCAATGATGAAATTTAGTAGGAATCAATTGTAGATTCTCATAGACGGCGCCAATGTTCAATGGTGGAATAAGAATGAGAGAGGTATGTCATAATATGGAAGATGATGCTTGCAGCTCTGATGTGGAGAAACAGGTGGATCTTCAAGGTTAGCATAACAACGCTCAAGTTAGTTATGGGAAACCTCAAGGTGAATAATATCTTGGGAAAATGAGTCTCATACCAGCTTTGGCGCGAAAGAGGAGTATTTAAAAGGAGAGAATAATTGGTCCTTCATAATCTTCTTTTTGGGCTTTGGTCTGGCTCGAAATACCTGCTATTTTAAAGTAGTTTTATGGCAGCCTCCGATTGATAGATGTAAAAAGGGCAATACAAATGGTTCATCAATCAGTGCTTCTTCAACATGTGGATGTATGTTCAGAAACATGGATGTTTTTTCCTAGGCTTCTTTTCTAAGAAGTTGAACTTTTGTACATCCTTTCAAGCATAATTGTTTGGAGAAACTCAAATATTACTGTGAATAAGAATTAATTCAACCCATGGCATGAAAGTGATTCATCTCTAGTTTTACTAGCGTTTAGTTATAATTTATTGGTTCCTTGGAAATGAAGAACATTTGGCATAATTGTAAGACTGTAGTGAAAAATATTAAATTTTTCGCCGCTCATATCTTTTATGGAGGGAAACTAATGTGATGATAACGTAGCTAACATTGGTCTTTCTTTCAATAATTGTACTTATTGGAATGGTTTGTGTTCTTATTTGAAATATTTGCTTCGAACAAACTTAGTTCGCCATTGTATATGGTTTTTTTAATAAAACTAACTGAGTTATAAAATGGGGATGTAGCTCAGATGGTAGAGCGCTCGCTTAGCATGCGAGAGGTACGGGGATCAATACCCTGCATCTCTTTAAATAAGTAGTTGGAGAAAAAAAACTATTTTATCCTTATTAACTTTATTTTTCAAATAAAAATTCCATTAACTGTAATTTTTAAGGAAATTATATCATCGTAATGAACATAACTGATCATTATCTTTAAAATGTTGCAAAATTAAAAGAGGACACTTATGATGAGTGTGAAAGAGTATGAAATAATATTTGACTGATCGAAACATTCTAATTTTCATATATTAATTATCCATTGATTAGATATTATGATGAGTGTGAAAGAGTATGAAATAATATTTGACTGATCGAAACATTCTAATTTTCATATATTAATTATCCATTGATTAGATATTATTCTTAGTCAAATTATCCAAATTCGATTAGATTATTTCTTTACCGCCCATCAATTATCCGTCTTGTAAATTGGACAGGGAGGTCCAGTAGCATAAAATGTGGGAGAAAGCTCACCACATCATTCTAATTGTCCGAGGAAGACTTCTTACTCTACGAAAAAAATACAAAGTCGCCACCGAACTTTGTTTATTGCAAAGGAAAGGGAAAATATTGATAAAATCCTTAACAGAAAAAAGAAGATGGTCGTCGCAACCAAATTCGGGTTCGGTCTTGCATCTCTCCATTCTACGTTAGTTAGTGCGTCTCATTTCGAAGTTGACGCAGTTCGATTGAATAAACCATCCCCAACGGTAACAATAAGGAGTATCATGATACGTCTTAGTTCTGGAATCTCTGGAATCGTCTCCATTTGATGTAATTTTTAGATATATGGAGATCTGGAATAAAAAGATTCAATTATGAAATTTAGTAGGAATCAATTGTAGATTCTCATAGACGGCGCCAATGTTCAATGGTGGAATAAGAATGAGAGAGGTATGTCATAATATGGAAGATGATGCTTGCAGCTCTGATGTGGAGAAACGGGTGGACCTTCAAGGTTAGCATAACAACGCTCAAGTTAGTTATGGGAAACCTCAAGGTGAATAATATCTTGGGAAAATGAGTCTCATACCAGCTTTGGCGCGAAAGAGGAGTATTTAAAAGGAGAGAATAATTGGTCCTTCATAATCTTCTTTTTGGGCTTTGGTCTGGCTCGAAATACCTGCTATTTTAAAGTAGTTTTATGGCAGCCTCCGATTGATAGATGTAAAAAGGGCAATACAAATGGTTCATCAATCAGTGCTTCTTCAGCATGTGGATGTATGTTCTGAAACATGGATGTTTATTTCCTAGGCTTCTTTTCTAAGAAGTTGAACTTTTGTACATCCTTTCAAGCATAATTGTTTGGAGAAACTCAAATATTACTGTGAATAAGAATTAATTCAACCCATGGCATGAAAGTGATTCATCTCTAGTTTTACTAGCGTTTAGTTATAATTTATTGGTTCCTTGGAAATGAAGAACATTTGGCATAATTGTAAGACTATAGTGAAAAATATTAAATTTTTCGCCGCTCATATCTTTTATGGAGGGAAACTAATGTGATGATAACGTAGCTAACATTGGTTTTTCTTTCAATAATTTTACTTATTGGAATGGTTTGTGTTCTTATTTGAAATATTTGCTTCGAACAAACTTAGTTCGCCATTGTATATGGTTTTTTTAATAAAACTAACTCAGTTATAAAACGGGGATGTAGCTCAGATGGTAGAGCGCTCGCTTAGCATGCGAGAGGTACGAGGATCGATACCCCGCATCTCCATAACTAAGTAGTTGGAGAAAAAAAACTATTATATCCTTATTAACTTTTTTTTTTCAAATAAAAATTCCATCGAAACATTCTAATTTTCATATATTAATTATCCATTGATTAGATATTATTCTTAGTCAAATTATCCAAATTCGGTTAGATATTATTCTTTACCGCCCATCAATTATCCGTCTTGTAAATTGGACAGCGAGGTCCAATAGCATAAGATGTGGGAGAAAGCTCACCACATAATTCTAATTGTCCGAGGAAGACTTCTTACTCTACGAAAAAAATACAAAGTCGCCACGAACTTTGTTTATTGCAAAGGAAAGGGAAAATATTGATAAAATCCTTAACAGAAAAAAGAAGATGGTCGTCGCAACCAAATTCGGGTTCGGTCTTGCATCTCTCCATTCTACGTTAGTTAGTGCGTCTCATTTCGAAGTTGACGCAGTTCGATTGAATAAACCTTCCCCAACGGTAACAATATGGAGTACCATGATACGTCTTAGTTCTGGAATCTCTGGAATCGTCTCCATTTGATGTAATTTTTAGATATATGGAGGTCTGGAATAAACAGATTCAATTATGAAATTTATTAGGAATCAATTGTAGATTCTCATAGACGGCGCCAATGTTCAATGGTGGAATAAGAATGAGAGAGGTATGTCATAATATGGAAGATGATGCTTGCAGCTCTGATGTGGAGAAACGGGTGGACCTTCAAGGTTAGCATAACGACGCTCAAGTTAGTTATGGGAAACCTCAAGGTGAATAATATCTTGGGAAAATGAGTCTCATACCAGCTTTGGCGCAAAAGAGGAGTATTTAAAAGGAGAGAATAATTGGTCCTTCATAATCTTCTTTTTGGGCTTTGGTCTGGCTCGAAATACCTGCTATTTTAAAGTAGTTTTATGGCAGCCTCCGATTGATAGATGTAAAAAGGGCAATACAAATGGTTCATCAATCAGTGCTTCTTCAGCATGTGGATGTATGTTCAGAAACATGGATGTTTATTTCCTAGGCTTCTTTTCTAAGAAGTTGAACTTTTGTACATCCTTTCAAGCATAATTGTTTGGAGAAACTCAAATATTACTGTGAATAAGAATTAATTCAACCCATGGCATGAAAGTGATTCATCTCTAGTTTTACTAGCGTTTAGTTATAATTTATTGGTTCCTTGGAAATGAAGAACATTTGGCATAATTGTAAGACTATAGTGAAAAATATTAAATTTTTCGCCGCTCATATCTTTTATGGAGGGAAACTAATGTGATGATAACGTAGCTAACATTGGTTTTTCTTTCAATAATTTTACTTATTGGAATGGTTTGTGTTCTTATTTGAAATATTTGCTTCGAACAAACTTAGTTCGCCATTGTATATGGTTTTTTTAATAAAACTAACTCAGTTATAAAACGGGGATGTAGCTCAGATGGTAGAGCGCTCGCTTAGCATGCGAGAGGTACGAGGATCGATACCCCGCATCTCCATAACTAAGTAGTTGGAGAAAAAAAACTATTATATCCTTATTAACTTTTTTTTTCAAATAAAAATTCCATCGAAACATTCTAATTTTCATATATTAATTATCCATTGATTAGATATTATTCTTAGTCAAATTATCCAAATTCGGTTAGATATTATTCTTTACCGCCCATCAATTATCCGTCTTGTAAATTGGACAGCGAGGTCCAATAGCATAAGATGTGGGAGAAAGCTCACCACATAATTCTAATTGTCCGAGGAAGACTTCTTACTCTACGAAAAAAATACAAAGTCGCCACGAACTTTGTTTATTGCAAAGGAAAGGGAAAATATTGATAAAATCCTTAACAGAAAAAGAAGATGGTCGTCGCAACCAAATTCGGGTTCGGTCTTGCATCTCTCCATTCTACGTTAGTTAGTGCGTCTCATTTCGAAGTTGACGCAGTTCGATTGAATAAACCTTCCCCAACGGTAACAATATGGAGTACCATGATACGTCTTAGTTCTGGAATCTCTGGAATCGTCTCCATTTGATGTAATTTTTAGATATATGGAGGTCTGGAATAAACAGATTCAATTATGAAATTTATTAGGAATCAATTGTAGATTCTCATAGACGGCGCCAATGTTCAATGGTGGAATAAGAATGAGAGAGGTATGTCATAATATGGAAGATGATGCTTGCAGCTCTGATGTGGAGAAACGGGTGGACCTTCAAGGTTAGCATAACGACGCTCAAGTTAGTTATGGGAAACCTCAAGGTGAATAATATCTTGGGAAAATGAGTCTCATACCAGCTTTGGCGCAAAAGAGGAGTATTTAAAAGGAGAGAATAATTGGTCCTTCATAATCTTCTTTTTGGGCTTTGGTCTGGCTCGAAATACCTGCTATTTTAAAGTAGTTTTATGGCAGCCTCCGATTGATAGATGTAAAAAGGGCAATACAAATGGTTCATCAATCAGTGCTTCTTCAGCATGTGGATGTATGTTCAGAAACATGGATGTTTATTTCCTAGGCTTCTTTTCTAAGAAGTTGAACTTTTGTACATCCTTTCAAGCATAATTGTTTGGAGAAACTCAAATATTACTGTGAATAAGAATTAATTCAACCCATGGCATGAAAGTGATTCATCTCTAGTTTTACTAGCGTTTAGTTATAATTTATTGGTTCCTTGGAAATGAAGAACATTTGGCATAATTGTAAGACTATAGTGAAAAATATTAAATTTTTCGCCGCTCATATTATTTATGGAGGGAAACTAATGTGATGATAACGTAGCTAACATTGGTCTTTCTTTCAATAATTTTACTTATTGGAATGGTTTGTGTTCTTATTTGAAATATTTGCTTTGAACAAACTTAGTTCGCCATTGTACATGGTTTTTTTAATAAAACTAACTGAATTATAAAACGGGGATGTAGCTCAGATGGTAGAGCGCTCGCTGAGCATGTGAGAGGTACGGGGATCGATACCCCGCATCTCCATAAATAAGTAGTTGGAGAAAAAAAACTATTATATCCTTATTAACTTTTTTTTTCAAATAAAAATTCCATCGAAACATTCTAATTTTCATATATTAATTATCCATTGATTAGATATTATTCTTAGTCAAATTATCCAAATTCGGTTAGATATTATTCTTTACCGCCCATCAATTATCCATCTTGTAAATTGGACAGGGAGGTCCAATAGCATAAGATGTGGGAGAAAGCTCACCACATCATTCTAATTGTCCGAGGAAGACTTCTTACTCTACGAAAAAAATACAAAGTCGCCACCGAACTTTGTTTATTGCAAAGGAAAGGGAAAATATTGATAAAATCCTTAACAGAAAAAAGAAGATGGTCGTCGCAACCAAATTCGGGTTCGGTCTTGCATCTCTCCATTCTACGTTAGTTAGTTCGTCTCATTTCGAAGTTGACGCAGTTCGATTGAATAAACCTTCCCCAACGGTAACAATAAGGAGTATCATGATACGTCTTAATTCTGGAATCTCTGGAATCGTCTCCATTTGATGTAATTTTTAGATATATGGAGATCTGGAATAAAAAGATTCAATTATGAAATTTAGTAGGAATCAATTGTAGATTCTCATAGACGGCGCCAATGTTCAATGGTGGAATAAGAATGAGAGAGGTATGTCATAATATGGAAGATGATGCTTGCAGCTCTGATGTGGAGAAACGGGTGGACCTTCAAGGTTAGCATAACGACGCTCAAGTTAGTTATGGGAAACCTCAAGGTGAATAATATCTTGGGAAAATGAGTCTCATACCAGCTTTGGCGCGAAAGAGGAGTATTTAAAAGGAGAGAATAATTGGTCCTTCATAATCTTCTTTTTGGGCTTTGGTCTGGCTCGAAATACCTGCTATTTTAAAGTAGTTTTATGGCAGCCTCCGATTGATAGATGTAAAAAGGGCAATACAAATGGTTCATCAATCAGTGCTTCTTCAGCATGTGGATGTATGTTCAGAAACATGGATGTTTATTTCCTAGGCTTCTTTTCTAAGAAGTTGAACTTTTGTACATCCTTTCAAGCATAATTGTTTGGAGAAACTCAAATATTACTGTGAATAAGAATTAATTCAACCCATGGCATGAAAGTGATTCATCTCTAGTTTTACTAGCGTTTAGTTATAATTTATTGGTTCCTTGGAAATGAAGAACATTTGGCATAATTGTAAGACTATAGTGAAAAATATTAAATTTTTCGCCGCTCATATCTTTTATGGAGGGAAACTAATGTGATGATAACGTAGCTAACATTGGTTTTTCTTTCAATAATTTTACTTATTGGAATGGTTTGTGTTCTTATTTGAAATATTTGCTTCGAACAAACTTAGTTCGCCATTGTATATGGTTTTTTTAATAAAACTAACTCAGTTATAAAACGGGGATGTAGCTCAGATGGTAGAGCGCTCGCTTAGCATGCGAGAGGTACGAGGATCGATACCCCGCATCTCCATAACTATGTAGTTGGAGAAAAAAAACTATTATATCCTTATTAACTTTTTTTTTCAAATAAAAATTCCATCGAAACATTCTAATTTTCATATATTAATTATCCATTGATTAGATATTATTCTTAGTCAAATTATCCAAATTCGGTTAGATATTATTCTTTACCGCCCATCAATTATCCGTCTTGTAAATTGGACAGCGAGGTCCAATAGCATAAGATGTGGGAGAAAGCTCACCACATCATTCTAATTGTCCGAGGAAGACTTCTTACTCTACGAAAAAAATACAAAGTCTCCACGAACTTTGTTTATTGCAAAGGAAAGGGAAAATATTGATAAAATCCTTAACAAAAAAAGAAGATGGTCGTCGCAACCAAATTCGGGTTCGGTCTTGCATCTCTCCATTCTACGTTAGTTAGTGCGTCTCATTTCGAAGTTGACGCAGTTCGATTGAATAAACCTTCCCCAACGGTAACAATATGGAGTACCATGATACGTCTTAGTTCTGGAATCTCTGGAATCGTCTCCATTTGATGTAATTTTTAGATATATGGAGGTCTGGAATAAACAGATTCAATTATGAAATTTATTAGGAATCAATTGTAGATTCTCATAGACGGCGCCAATGTTCAATGGTGGAATAAGAATGAGAGAGGTATGTCATAATATGGAAGATGATGCTTGCAGCTCTGATGTGGAGAAACGGGTGGACCTTCAAGGTTAGCATAACGACGCTCAAGTTAGTTATGGGAAACCTCAAGGTGAATAATATCTTGGGAAAATGAGTCTCATACCAGCTTTGGCGCGAAAGAGGAGTATTTAAAAGGAGAGAATAATTGGTCCTTCATAATCTTCTTTTTGGGCTTTGGTCTGGCTCGAAATACCTGCTATTTTAAAGTAGTTTTATGGCAGCCTCCGATTGATAGATGTAAAAAGGGCAATACAAATGGTTCATCAATCAGTGCTTCTTCAGCATGTGGATGTATGTTCAGAAACATGGATGTTTATTTCCTAGGCTTCTTTTCTAAGAAGTTGAACTTTTGTACATCCTTTCAAGCATAATTGTTTGGAGAAACTCAAATATTACTGTGAATAAGAATTAATTCAACCCATGGCATGAAAGTGATTCATCTCTAGTTTTACTAGCGTTTAGTTATAATTTATTGGTTCCTTGGAAATGAAGAACATTTGGCATAATTGTAAGACTATAGTGAAAAATATTAAATTTTTCGCCGCTCATATTATTTATGGAGGGAAACTAATGTGATGATAACGTAGCTAACATTGGTCTTTCTTTCAATAATTTTACTTATTGGAATGGTTTGTGTTCTAATTTGAAATATTTGCTTTGAACAAACTTAGTTCGCCATTGTATATGGTTTTTTTAATAAAACTAACTGAATTATAAAACGGGGATGTAGCTCAGATGGTAGAGCGCTCGCTTTGCATGTGAGAGGTACGGGGATCGATACCCCGCATCTCCATAAATAAGTAGTTGGAGAAAAAAAACTATTATATCCTTATTAACTTTTTTTTTCAAATAAAAATTCTATCGAAACATTCTAATTTTCATATATTAATTATCCATTGATTAGATATTATTCTTAGTCAAATTATCCAAATTCGGTTAGATATTATTCTTTACCGCCCATCAATTATCCATCTTGTAAATTGGACAGGGAGGTCCAATAGCATAAGATGTGGGAGAAAGCTCACCACATCATTCTAATTGTCCGAGGAAGACTTCTTACTCTACGAAAAAAATACAAAGTCGCCACCGAACTTTGTTTATTGCAAAGGAAAGGGAAAATATTGATAAAATCCTTAACAGAAAAAGAAGATGGTCGTCGCAACCAAATTCGGGTTCGGTCTTGCATCTCTCCATTCTACGTTAGTTAGTTCGTCTCATTTCGAAGTTGACGCAGTTCGATTGAATAAACCTTCCCCAACGGTAACAATAAGGAGTATCATGATACGTCTTAATTCTGGAATCTCTGGAATCGTCTCCATTTGATGTAATTTTTAGATATATGGAGATCTGGAATAAAAAGATTCAATTATGAAATTTAGTAGGAATCAATTGTAGATTCTCATAGACGGCGCCAATGTTCAATGGTGGAATAAGAATGAGAGAGGTATGTCATAATATGGAAGATGATGCTTGCAGCTCTGATGTGGAGAAACGGGTGGACCTTCAAGGTTAGCATAACGACGCTCAAGTTAGTTATGGGAAACCTCAAGGTGAATAATATCTTGGGAAAATGAGTCTCATACCAGCTTTGGCGCGAAAGAGGAGTATTTAAAAGGAGAGAATAATTGGTCCTTCATAATCTTCTTTTTGGGCTTTGGTCTGGCTCGAAATACCTGCTATTTTAAAGTAGTTTTATGGCAGCCTCCGATTGATAGATGTAAAAAGGGCAATACAAATGGTTCATCAATCAGTGCTTCTTCAGCATGTGGATGTATGTTCAGAAACATGGATGTTTATTTCCTAGGCTTCTTTTCTAAGGAGTTGAACTTTTGTACATCCTTTCAAGCATAATTGTTTGGAGAAACTCAAATATTACTGTGAATAAGAATTAATTCAACCCATGGCATGAAAGTGATTCATCTCTAGTTTTACTAGCGTTTAGTTATAATTTATTGGTTCCTTGGAAATGAAGAACATTTGGCATAATTGTAAGACTATAGTGAAAAATATTAAATTTTTCGCCGCTCATATCTTTTATGGAGGGAAACTAATGTGATGATAACGTAGCTAACATTGGTCTTTCTTTCAATAATTTTACTTATTGGAATGGTTTGTGTTCTTATTTGAAATATTTGCTTCGAACAAACTTAGTTCGCCATTGTATATGGTTTTTTTAATAAAACTAACTGAATTATAAAACGGGGATGTAGCTCAGATGGTAGAGCGCTCGCTTAGCATGCGAGAGGTACGGGGATCGATACCCCGCATCTCCATAAATAAGTAGTTGGAGAAAAAAAACTATTATATCCTTATTAACTTTTCTTTTCAAATAAAAATTCCATCGAAACATTCTAATTTTCATATATTAATTATCCATTGATTAGATATTATTCTTAGTCAAATTATCCAAATTCGGTTAGATATTATTCTTTACCGCCCATCAATTATCCATCTTGTAAATTGGACAGGGAGGTCCAATAGCATAAGATGTGGGAGAAAGCTCACCACATCATTCTAATTGTCCGAGGAAGACTTCTTACTCTACGAAAAAAATACAAAGTCGCCACCGAACTTTGTTTATTGCAAAGGAAAGGGAAAATATTGATAAAATCCTTAACAGAAAAAAGAAGATGGTCGTCGCAACCAAATTCGGGTTCGGTCTTGCATCTCTCCATTCTACGTTAGTTAGTGCGTCTCATTTCGAAGTTGACGCAGTTCGATTGAATAAACCTTCCCCAACGGTAACAATATGGAGTATCATGATACGTCTTAGTTCTGGAATCTCTGGAATCGTCTCCATTTGATGTAATTTTTAGATATATGGAGATCTGGAATAAAAAGATTCAATTATGAAATTTAGTAGGAATCAATTGTAGATTCTCATAGACGGCGCCAATGTTCAATGGTGGAATAAGAATGAGAGAGGTATGTCATAATATGGAAGATGATGCTTGCAGCTCTGATGTGGAGAAACGGGTGGACCTTCAAGGTTAGCATAACGACGCTCAAGTTAGTTATGGGAAACCTCAAGGTGAATAATATCTTGGGAAAATGAGTCTCATACCAGCTTTGGCGCGAAAGAGGAGTATTTAAAAGGAGAGAATAATTGGTCCTTCATAATCTTCTTTTTGGGCTTTGGTCTGGCTCGAAATATCTGCTATTTTAAAGTAGTTTTATGGCAGCCTCCGATTGATAGATGTAAAAAGGGCAATACAAATGGTTCATCAATCAGTGCTTCTTCAGCATGTGGATGTATGTTCAGAAACATGGATGTTTATTTCCTAGGCTTCTTTTCTAAGAAGTTGAACTTTTGTACATCCTTTCAAGCATAATTGTTTGGAGAAACTCAAATATTACTGTGAATAAGAATTAATTCAACCCATGGCATGAAAGTGATTCATCTCTAGTTTTACTAGCGTTTAGTTATAATTTATTGGTTCCTTGGAAATGAAGAACATTTGGCATAATTGTAAGACTATAGTGAAAAATATTAAATTTTTCGCCGCTCATATTATTTATGGAGGGAAACTAATGTGATGATAACGTAGCTAACATTGGTCTTTCTTTCAATAATTTTACTTATTGGAATGGTTTGTGTTCTTATTTGAAATATTTGCTTTGAACAAACTTAGTTCGCCATTGTATATGGTTTTTTTAATAAAACTAACTGAATTATAAAACGGGGATGTAGCTCAGATGGTAGAGCGCTTGCTTAGCATGCGAGAGGTACGGGGATCGATACCCCGCATCTCCATAAATAAGTAGTTGGAGAAAAAAAAACTATTATATCCTTACTAACTTTTTTTTTCAATTAAAAATTCCATCGAAACATTCTAATTTTCATATATTAATTATCCATTGATTAGATATTATTCTTAGTCAAATTATCCAAATTATTCATATTATCTTATACCGCCCATCAATTATCCGATCTTGTAAATTGGACAGGGAGGTCCAATAGCATAAGATGTGGGAGAAAGCTCACCACATCATTCTAATTGTCCGAGGAAGACTTCTTACTCTACGAAAAAATACAAAGTCGCCACCGAACTTTGTTTATTGCAAAGGAAAGGGAAAATATTGATAAAATCCTTAACAGAAAAAAGAAGATGGTCGTCGCAACCAAATTCGGGTTCGGTCTTGCATCTCTCCATTCTACGTTAGTTAGTGCGTCTCATTTCGAAGTTGACGCAGTTCGATTGAATAAACCTTCCCCAACGGTAACAATAAGGAGTATCATGATACGTCTTAATTCTGGAATCTCTGGAATCGTCTCCATTTGATGTAATTTTTAGATATATGGAGATCTGGAATAAAAAGATTCAATTATGAAATTTAGTAGGAATCAATTGTAGATTCTCATAGACGGCGCCAATGTTCAATGGTGGAATAAGAATGAGAGAGGTATGTCATAATATGGAAGATGATGCTTGCAGCTCTGATGTGGAGAAACGGGTGGACCTTCAAGGTTAGCATAACAACGCTCAAGTTAGTTATGGGAAACCTCAAGGTGAATAATATCTTGGGAAAATGAGTCTCACACCAGCTTTGGCGCGAAAGAGGAGTATTTAAAAGGAGAGAATAATTGGTCCTTCATAATCTTCTTTTTGGGCTTTGGTCTGGCTCGAAATACCTGCTATTTTAAAGTAGTTTTATGGCAGCCTCCGATTGATAGATGTAAAAAGGGCAATACAAATGGTTCATCAATCAGTGCTTCTTCAGCATGTGGATGTATGTTCAGAAACATGGATGTTTATTTCCTAGGCTTCTTTTCTAAGAAGTTGAACTTTTGTACATCCTTTCAAGCATAATTGTTTGGAGAAACTCAAATATTACTGTGAATAAGAATTAATTCAACCCATGGCATGAAAGTGATTCATCTCTAGTTTTACTAGCGTTTAGTTATAATTTATTGGTTCCTTGGAAATGAAGAACATTTGGCATAATTGTAAGACTATAGTGAAAAATATTAAATTTTTCGCCGCTCATATCTTTTATGGAGGGAAACTAATGTGATGATAACGTAGCTAACATTGGTCTTTCTTTCAATAATTTTACTTATTGGAATGGTTTGTGTTCTTATTTGAAATATTTGCTTCGAACAAACTTAGTTCGCCATTGTATATGGTTTTTTTAATAAAACTAACTGAATTATAAAACGGGGATGTAGCTCAGATGGTAGAGCGCTCGCTTAGCATGCGAGAGGTACGGGGATTGATACCCCGCATCTCCATAAATAAGTAGTTGGAGAAAAAAAACTATTATATCTTTATTAACTTTTTTTTTCAAATAAAAATTCCATCGAAACATTCTAATTTTCATATATTAATTATCCATTGATTAGATATTATTCTTAGTCAAATTATCCAAATTCGGTTAGATATTATTCTTTACCGCCCATCAATTATCCATCTTGTAAATTGGACAGGGAGGTCCAATAGCATAAGATGTGGGAGAAAGCTCACCACATCATTCTAATTGTCCGAGGAAGACTTCTTACTCTACGAAAAAAATACAAAGTCGCCACCGAACTTTGTTTATTGCAAAGGAAAGGGAAAATATTGATAAAATCCTTAACAGAAAAAAGAAGATGGTCGTCGCAACCAAATTCGGGTTCGGTCTTGCATCTCTCCATTCTACGTTAGTTAGTGCGTCTCATTTCGAAGTTGACGCAGTTCGATTGAATAAACCTTCCCCAACGGTAACAATAAGGAGTATCATGATACGTCTTAATTCTGGAATCTCTGGAATCGTCTCCATTTGATGTAATTTTTAGATATATGGAGATCTGGAATAAAAAGATTCAATTATGAAATTTAGTAGGAATCAATTGTAGATTCTCATAGACGGCGCCAATGTTCAATGGTGGAATAAGAATGAGAGAGGTATGTCATAATATGGAAGATGATGCTTGCAGCTCTGATGTGGAGAAACGGGTGGACCTTCAAGGTTAGCATAACAACGCTCAAGTTAGTTATGGGAAACCTCAAGGTGAATAATATCTTGGGAAAATGAGTCTCACACCAGCTTTGGCGCGAAAGAGGAGTATTTAAAAGGAGAGAATAATTGGTCCTTCATAATCTTCTTTTTGGGCTTTGGTCTGGCTCGAAATACCTGCTATTTTAAAGTAGTTTTATGGCAGCCTCCGATTGATAGATGTAAAAAGGGCAATACAAATGGTTCATCAATCAGTGCTTCTTCAGCATGTGGATGTATGTTCAGAAACATGGATGTTTATTTCCTAGGCTTCTTTTCTAAGAAGTTGAACTTTTGTACATCCTTTCAAGCATAATTGTTTGGAGAAACTCAAATATTACTGTGAATAAGAATTAATTCAACCCATGGCATGAAAGTGATTCATCTCTAGTTTTACTAGCGTTTAGTTATAATTTATTGGTTCCTTGGAAATGAAGAACATTTGGCATAATTGTAAGACTATAGTGAAAAATATTAAATTTTTCGCCGCTCATATCTTTTATGGAGGGAAACTAATGTGATGATAACGTAGCTAACATTGGTCTTTCTTTCAATAATTTTACTTATTGGAATGGTTTGTGTTCTTATTTGAAATATTTGCTTCGAACAAACTTAGTTCGCCATTGTATATGGTTTTTTTAATAAAACTAACTGAATTATAAAACGGGGATGTAGCTCAGATGGTAGAGCGCTCGCTTAGCATGCGAGAGGTACGGGGATTGATACCCCGCATCTCCATAAATAAGTAGTTGGAGAAAAAAAACTATTATATCTTTATTAACTTTTTTTTTCAAATAAAAATTCCATCGAAACATTCTAATTTTCATATATTATTATCCATTGATTAGATATTATTCTTAGTCAAATTATCCAAATTCGGTTAGATATTATTCTTTACCGCCCATCAATTATCCATCTTGTAAATTGGACAGGGAGGTCCAATAGCATAAGATGTGGGAGAAAGCTCACCACATCATTCTAATTGTCCGAGGAAGACTTCTTACTCTACGAAAAAAATACAAAGTCGCCACCGAACTTTGTTTATTGCAAAGGAAAGGGAAAATATTGATAAAATCCTTAACAGAAAAAAGAAGATGGTCGTCGCAACCAAATTCGGGTTCGGTCTTGCATCTCTCCATTCTACGTTAGTTAGTGCGTCTCATTTCGAAGTTGACGCAGTTCGATTGAATAAACCTTCCCCAACGGTAACAATAAGGAGTATCATGATACGTCTTAATTCTGGAATCTCTGGAATCGTCTCCATTTGATGTAATTTTTAGATATATGGAGATCTGGAATAAAAAGATTCAATTATGAAATTTAGTAGGAATCAATTGTAGATTCTCATAGACGGCGCCAATGTTCAATGGTGGAATAAGAATGAGAGAGGTATGTCATAATATGGAAGATGATGCTTGCAGCTCTGATGTGGAGAAACGGGTGGACCTTCAAGGTTAGCATAAAAACGCTCAAGTTAGTTATGGGAAACCTCAAGGTGAATAATATCTTGGGAAAATGAGTCTCATACCAGCTTTGGCGCGAAAGAGGAGTATTTAAAAGGAGAGAATAATTGGTCCTTCATAATCTTCTTTTTGGGCTTTGGTCTGGCTCGAAATACCTGCTATTTTAAAGTAGTTTTATGGCAGCCTCCGATTGATAGATGTAAAAAGGGCAATACAAATGGTTCATCAATCAGTGCTTCTTCAGCATGTGGATGTATATTCAGAAACATGGATGTTTATTTCCTAGGCTTCTTTTCTAAGAAGTTGAACTTTTGTACATCCTTTCAAGCATAATTGTTTGGAGAAACTCAAATATTACTGTGAATAAGAATTAATTCAACCCATGGCATGAAAGTGATTCATCTCTAGTTTTACTAGCGTTTAGTTATAATTTATTGGTTCCTTGGAAATGAAGAACATTTGGCATAATTGTAAGACTATAGTGAAAAATATTAAATTTTTCGCCGCTCATATCTTTTATGGAGGGAAACTAATGTGATGATAACGTAGCTAACATTGGTCTTTCTTTCAATAATTTTACTTATTGGAATGGTTTGTGTTCTTATTTGAAATATTTGCTTCGAACAAACTTAGTTCGCCATTGTATATGGTTTTTTTAATAAAACTAACTGAATTATAAAACGGGGATGTAGCTCAGATGGTAGAGCGCTCGCTTAGCATGCGAGAGGTACGGGATTGATACCCCGCATCTCCATAAATAAGTAGTTGGAGAAAAAAAACTATTATATCTTTATTAACTTTTTTTTTCAAATAAAAATTCCATCGAAACATTCTAATTTTCATATATTAATTATCCATTGATTAGATATTATTCTTAGTCAATTATCCAAATTCGGTTAGATATTATTCTTTACCGCCCATCAATTATCCATCTTGTAAATTGGACAGGGAGGTCCAATAGCATAAGATGTGGGAGAAAGCTCACCACATCATTCTAATTGTCCGAGGAAGACTTCTTACTCTACGAAAAAAATACAAAGTCGCCACCGAACTTTGTTTATTGCAAAGGAAAGGGAAAATATTGATAAAATCCTTAACAGAAAAAAGAAGATGGTCGTCGCAACCAAATTCGGGTTCGGTCTTGCATCTCTCCATTCTACGTTAGTTAGTGCGTCTCATTTCGAAGTTGACGCAGTTCGATTGAATAAACCTTCCCCAACGGTAACAATAAGGAGTATCATGATACGTCTTAATTCTGGAATCTCTGGAATCGTCTCCATTTGATGTAATTTTAGATATATGGAGATCTGGAATAAAAAGATTCAATTATGAAATTTAGTAGGAATCAATTGTAGATTCTCATAGACGGCGCCAATGTTCAATGGTGGAATAAGAATGAGAGAGGTATGTCATAATATGGAAGATGATGCTTGCAGCTCTGATGTGGAGAAACGGGTGGACCTTCAAGGTTAGCATAACAACGCTCAAGTTAGTTATGGGAAACCTCAAGGTGAATAATATCTTGGGAAAATGAGTCTCATACCAGCTTTGGCGCGAAAGAGGAGTATTTAAAAGGAGAGAATAATTGGTCCTTCATAATCTTCTTTTTGGGCTTTGGTCTGGCTCGAAATACCTGCTATTTTAAAGTAGTTTTATGGCAGCCTCCGATTGATAGATGTAAAAGGGCAATACAAATGGTTCATCAATCAGTGCTTCTTCAGCATGTGGATGTATGTTCAGAAACATGGATGTTTATTTCGTAGGCTTCTTTTCTAAGAAGTTGAACTTTTGTACATCCTTTCAAGCATAATTGTTTGGAGAAACTCAAATATTACTGTGAATAAGAATTAATTCAACCCATGGCATGAAAGTGATTCATCTCTAGTTTTACTAGCGTTTAGTTATAATTTATTGGTTCCTTGAAATGAAGAACATTTGGCATAATTGTAAGACTATAGTGAAAAATATTATTTTTCGCCGCTCATATCTTTTATGGAGGGAAACTAATGTGATGATAACGTAGCTAACATTGGTCTTTCTTTCAATAATTTTACTTATTGGAATGGTTTGTGTTCTTATTTGAAATATTTGCTTCGAACAAACTTAGTTCGCCATTGTATATGGTTTTTTTAATAAAACTAACTGAATTATAAAACGGGGATGTAGCTCAGATTGTAGAGCGCTCGCTTAGCATGCGAGAGGTACGGGGATCGATACCCCGCATCTCCATAAATAAGTAGTTGGAGAAAAAAAACTATTATATCCTTATTAACTTTTTTTTTCAAATAAAAATTCCATCGAAACATTCTAATTTTCATATATTAATTATCCATTGATTAGATATTATTCTTAGTCAAATTATCCAAATTCGGTTAGATATTATTCTTTACCGCCCATCAATTATCCATCTTGTAAATTGGACAGGGAGGTTGTAACACCCTTCTAAATACCCCAAATATTTAATTAAAACAACAGCATATAAATCAATATCAGAGTAGTCATGCACCAAGGGTGTCACATAATACTTCACATAATTCACCGTAAAAATCAGTCATGCTCATTATTTAATCCAACATAAACACTTCTTTAAAAATTCGCAGCGGATAGAAACATTCAACATCTGTAATATCTTAAAATTAACATTTATTCAACAAATAAAACACCCCGTCCCGATGTTACATCTATCAGAGCATGACCCACTAAAACCACTCTAGACTTCAAGCACTAGCTTCTACTCAACTCACTGCTCGTTACCTGAAAAATATAACTGTAAGGGTGAGTTCCTCAATCGATATAACAAATATTATAAATCATCATGTTATGTTAAGTAACTTCACACGTTAATCACCCACATCATATCATGCATTCGGTAGCAGCATAATCAACTCAACATCATATTCAAACACAACGTAAATGCAACTCAAATGAGACTCGACTCTTCATGCATGTGGTACCATTTGGAGTAAAACTCCCAACTTAAAATCATTGCCAGTTTAGTGGGCATCAAGGCATAAGCCTTCAACTTTCAACTTAAAATTTTTTTGCCAATCCAGGCCAACGTGGTGTGAGCAAAAGCCCCATAATTTTTGCCAATCCAGGCCAACGTGGTGTGAGCAAAAGCCCCATAATTTTTGCCAATCCAGGCCAACGTGGTGTGAGCAAAAGCCCCGACTTAATGCATATGAATGTATATGGCATGTACGACTTGAAAGTTCAACAACATAATAACAACGACAACATAACAACTTTTCAGCAACAACAACTTAAAAATCAACTTTGGCTCATCAGCCCACAACTCAGCATTTTCAACAAAACAACTTATATTCAACTTTGGCTCATCAGCCTACAACTTAATATTTTCCACAAAACAACTTATCAACATATTTGCATCAACATTTCGCAACATAGACTCCACGAATTTATTTATCACAATTGGATACAATAGGCCAATCACCAATTACACTTACATCATAAAAATCAACCATTTTTACATACTGCAACAGTGTTAACCGGTTAACGCTATAGGTTAACCGGTTAACGCAGGAAAATTACACTTCCAGGCAAAACGCAACAGTGTTAACCGGTTAACGCTATAGGTTAACCGGTTAACGCAGGCAAAACTCAACATTTTTCACAATCTATAACAGTGTTAACCGGTTAACACCCTGGGTTAACCGGTTAACGCAGGCGAAACAGCAGTTCCTGCGCTAACACAAGGCAGAATGCAGAGTTTCCGCATTTTCCGCCGTTGGAGGACTTCCGGACCTCCGATTCAACTTCCGTAAAAAGCTATACGCTCAGAAATTCACAATACACTCAAACACAAATTCAATTTCAGCTTTAATACAACTTATTCAACATAATTTCTCAGCATTCTAAATCCCAATTAGGGTCAAACGACGGCTTATCACTACCCATTACATGTTAATCGATAATACCCATTAAACGACGATAAACCCCCCTTACCTTAACAATCCGGCAACTCTTCGAGCTTCAAGCTTTTCCGTTCTCCAACCTTTGCTCTACAGCTCTTTGCCCTTTTCCTCTTCTCTGCAGCTTCTCAGTTTTCACGTAAAAACTTTTTCCAAAAATGAAAACCTTTTCTCTTATTCCACTTATATATTTTCCAATAATAATTATTATTCCAAAATAATAATAATAATCCAATAATTCAATTTATTTAATTAAATTATTAATATATTATTAACTTAATTAAATAATTCTTTTACTTTATTTGGGGTGTTACAACTCTCCCCCACTAAAAGAGTTTTCGTCCTCGAAAACATACCTCAAACAAATAACTCTGGATAGGACTCCTTCATCTGACTCTCCAGTTCCCAAGTCACATTGCCACCTGCTGGTCCTCCCCAAGCTACCTTCACTAAGGCAATCTCTTTACCCCGCAACTGCTTCAACTCTCGATCCTCGATCCTCATAGGTGATGTTTCAACAGTCAGGTTATCTCTCACCTGTACATTATCCACTTGGACTACATGCGACGGATCATGAATGTACCTCCTCAACTGAGACACATGAAAAACCTCATGCAAATTCGCAAGTGACGGCGGTAAAGCGATACGATAGGCTACCTCTCCTATCCTCTCTAAAATCTGATAAGGACCAATAAATCGAGGTGTCAACTTCTTCGACTTCAAAGCCCGACCAACACCTGTTATCGGAGTAACACGAAGAAACACATGATCTCCCTCTTGAAACTCAAGTGACTTCCTCCTCTTGTCATGATAACTCTTCTGACGACTCTGAGCCATCCTCATCTTCTCCTGAATCATCTTAATCTTTTCTGTAGTCTGTTGAACAATTTCCGGTCCGACCACAGCACTCTCACCGGACTCACACCAACATAACGGTGTCCGACATCTCCTACCATACAAAGCTTCAAACGGCGCCATACCAATGCTCGAATGAAAACTATTGTTGTAGGTAAACTCAATCAACGGTAAATAACAATCCCAACCACCTCCTTTTTCCAAAACACAAGCTCTCAAAAGATCTTCTAATGACTGAATCGTCCTCTCAGTCTGACCGTCAGTCTGCGGATGATATGCAGAACTCAATCTCAGCTTAGTTCCCAAAGCTCTCTGCAAACCTTCCCAGAACTTCGATGTAAATCTAGGATCTCTGTCCGAAACAATACTCGACGGAATACCATGCAAACTTACAATCTTCTCGATATACAACTCAGCCAATTTTTCTAACGGATAATCCATTCTAATCGGAATGAAATGAGCCGACTTTGTTAATCTGTCAACAATCACCCAAATAGCTTCAAAATTCTTACTTGTCCTCGGTAAACCAGAAACAAAATCCATACTGATACTATCCCACTTCCACTCTGGAATAGCCAACGGTTGCATTAGCCCAGACGGCTTCTGATGCTCAATCTTTGACTTCTGACAAGTCAAACAAGAATAGACAAAACTCGCAATTTCTCTTTTCATTCCCGGCCACCAAAATAACTTCTTCAAATCATGATACATCTTCGTGGCTCCAGGATGAATACTCAGACCACTACGATGTCCTTCCTCAAGAATACTCTTCTTAAGTTCGGTAACATCCGGAATACACACCCGACTACCAAACTTCAAAATACCATTCTCATCAACTCTGAATTCGCCACCTTGACCTTGATTCACTAGAGTCAACTTATCAACCAAAAGCATATCAGATTTCTGACCCTCTCTGATCTCATCCAGAATACCACTTGTCAACTTTAACATTCCCAATTTAACACTATTGTGAGTACTCTCACACACCAAACTCAAGTCTCTAAACTGTTCAATTAAATCCAATTCCTTAACCATTAACATAGACATATGTAATGATTTCCGACTCAATGCATCAGCCACTACGTTTGCTTTACCCGGATGGTAATTCAACCCAAAGTCATAATCCTTCAGAAACTCTAACCATCTTCTCTGCCTCATATTCAGCTCTTTCTGATCAAACAAATACTTTAAACTTTTGTGGTCACTGAAAACCTCAAATCTTGACCCGTACAAGTAATGTCTCCATAACTTCAGAACAAACACCACAGCTGCCAACTCTAAATCGTGCGTCGGATAGTTCCTCTCATGAACCCTCAGCTGTCTTGAAGCATAAGCTATAACCTGCTTATTCTGCATCAACACGCCACCCAAACCCAACAATGAAGCATCGCAATAAACTTCAAATGATTCCGACGAACTCGGTAATATCAGAATAGGAGCAGTAGTCAACCTTCTCTTTAGCTCTTGGAAGCCTTCTTCACATTTTGAGTCCCAAACAAACGCTTGCCCCTTTCTAGTCAACATCGTCAACGGTAACGCCAACTTAGAAAATCCCTAAATGAACTTCCTATAATAACCAGCCAAACCAAGAAAACTTCGAATCTCAGCAATAGACTTCGGAGCTTCCCACTTAGATACCGCTTCTATCTTAGAAGGATCAACAGCCACACCACCTCTTGAAATCACATGACCAAGAAAACTTACCTCTCCTAGCCAAAATTCGCACTTGGACAATTTAGCAAATAACTTCTTTTCTCGTAGGACTTCTAAAACCACTCTCAAATGTTCAGCATGTTCTTCTCCAGATTTCGAATACACCAAAATATCATCAATAAACACCACCACAAACTTGTCTAGGTACGGATGAAAAATCCTATTCATATACTCCATAAATACTCCAGGTGCATTAGTCACACCAAAAGGCATTACAGAATACTCATAATGTCCATACCTTGTTCTGAAAGCAGTCTTCTGAACATCCTCTGTTTTCACACGGATCTGATGATACCCAGATCTCAAATCTATTTTACTGAACACACTTGCACCAACCAACTGATCCATCAAATCATCAATCCTCGGCAAAGGATACCGATTCTTGATCGTCACTTTATTCAGTTGCCTGTAGTCCACACACAACCTCATAGTACCTTCTTTCTTCTTAACCAATAGCACTGGTGCACCCCACGGTGACACACTCGGACGAATAAATTTCTTATCCAATAGATCTTCCAACTGACTCTTCAATTCAGTTAACTCAACAGCAGACATACGGTACGGAGCCATCGATATCGGCCTAGTACCAGGTACCAAGTCAATAGAGAACTCCACTTCACGCTCTGGCGGCAATTCATTCACTTCTTCCGGAAACACATCAGGAAAATCACACACCACAGCTAGATCGCAAATCATCAGTTTATCTTTAGCCTCCAAAGTCGCTAACAGCATAAACAACTCTGCCCCATCAGCTACTTCCTCATCCACTTGTCTCGCTGATAGAAACAAACTCTTTCCTTCCTCACTCTCAGGAAATATCACCGTCTTATCAAAACAATTGATAGAAACTCGGTTAAACACCAACCAGTTCATACCCAGAATAACATCAATCTGCACTAGTGGAAGACACACTAGGTCCATCCCAAAGTCCCTACCAAAAATACTCAAAGGACAATTTAAACAAACCGAAGTAGTAGTCACTGAACCCTTCGCAGGAGTATCAATTACCATACTACCAAACATCTCAGATATCTCTAACTTAAGTTTCACAGCACAATCCAAAGATATAAAGGAATGAGTCGCACCTGTGTCAATAATAGCTACAAGAGGAAAGCCATTAATATAACACGTACCTCGGATCAAACGATCATCTGCAGAAGTCTCAGAACCCGATAAAGCAAAGACCTTGCCTCCTGACTGATTCCCTTTCTTCGGCTTCTGACACTGACTTCCAATATGCCCTTCTTCTCCGCAATTAAAACAAATCACTTCCTTGTGCTTGCAATCAGCTATTGCATGGCCAATCTTACCACAGCGAAAACACCTCTTTACTTCAGCAGTGCATACATTACTCTTATGACCAGCCTGACCACACTTGAAGCAAACTATACCAGTAGGAGCACCTCCCCCACTAGCTCTCTGAGCCGGAGCAGCTCTTTGTCTCCCTTTTCCAACTGGAACATCATACGGCTTGCCACGGTTTTGATGTTGCTTGCCTCTGCGGTCACTGACAATCTTGTAATGAGCATTATTGTCTTCTTCAAATATCCTGCAGCTATCAACCAAATCAGTAAAAATGCGTATCTTCTGATACCCAACAGCCTTCTTAATTTCAGAGCGCAATCCGTTTTCAAACTTGATGCACTTCGAAAATTCAGCACCACCACCAGTGTAATGAGGATAAAATTTGGACAACTCCACAAATTTCGCAGCATAATCAGTGACAGACATGTTTCCTTGCTTCAGCTCAAGGAATTCAATTTCCTTCTTCCCACGGACATCTTCCGGATAATACTTCCTCAGAAATTCCCTACGGAATACATCCCAAGTAATGACTTCACCTGCCACGGTCAACCTCTCGTGAGTCTCTAGCCACCAGTCATCAGCTTCGACTGCTAGCATGTGAGTACCATACCGAACCTTCTGAGCTGGAGTGCAATCCATAACACGGAAGATTCTCTCAATCTCTTTCAACCATCCCAAGGCTGCATCTGGATCATGCTTCCCTTTAAACACCGGCGGATTCTCTCTCTGAAAAGTCGCCAAGCTACGTGATCCAGCATCACCACCAGCATTTGGCAAGTTCTGCACCGCTTGTGCCATTGCTTGCATTGCGGCAGCCATTGCAGCGTCATTCCTTCCATCCATTTCAACTTATCAATACAACACAACTTAACGTTAGATTAATAACAATTACACAATTGTTAGACATTAACGACACGACAACTGGCCGGACAGACCGACCTGCTCTGATACCACTAATGTAACACCCTTCTAAATACCCCAAATATTTAATTAAAACAACAGCATATAAATCAATATCAGAGTAGTCATGCACCAAGGGTGTCACATAATACTTCACATAATTCACCGTAAAAATCAGTCATGCTCATTATTTAATCCAACATAAACACTTCTTTAAAAATTCGCAGCGGATAGAAACATTCAACATCTGTAATATCTTAAAATTAACATTTATTCAACAAATAAAACATCCCGTCCCGATGTTACATCTATCAGAGCATGACCCACTAAAACCACTCTAGACTTCAAGCACTAGCTTCTACTCAACTCACTGCTCGTTACCTGAAAAATATAACTGTAAGGGTGAGTTCCTCAATCGATATAACAAATATTATAAATCATCATGTTATGTTAAGTAACTTCACACGTTAATCACCCACATCATATCATGCATTCGGTAGCAGCATATTCAACTCAACATCATATTCAAACACAACGTAAATGCAACTCAAATGAGACTCGACTCTTCATGCATGTGGTACCATTTGGAGTAAAACTCCCAACTTAAAATCATTGCCAGTTTAGTGGGCATCAAGGCATAAGCCTTCAACTTTCAACTTAAAATTTTTTTGCCAATCTAGGCCAACGTGGTGTGAGCAAAAGCCCCATAATTTTTGCCAATCCAGGCCAACGTGGTGTGAGCAAAAGCCCCATAATTTTTGCCAATCCAGGCCAACGTGGTGTGAGCAAAAGCCCCGACTTAATGCATATGAATGTATATGGCATGTACGACTTGAAAGTTCAACAACATAATAACAACGACAACATAACAACTTTTCAGCAACAACAACTTAAAAATCAACTTTGGCTCATCAGCCCACAACTCAGCATTTTCAACAAAACAACTTATATTCAACTTTGGCTCATCAGCCTACAACTTAATATTTTCCACAAAACAACTTATCAACATATTTGCATCAACATTTCGCAACATAGACTCCACGAATTTATTTATCACAATTGGATACAATAGGCCAATCACCAATTACACTTACATCATAAAAATCAACCATTTTTACATACTACAACAGTGTTAACCGGTTAACGCTATAGGTTAACCGGTTAACGCAGGAAAATTACACTTCCAGGCAAAACGCAACAGTGTTAACCGGTTAACGCTATAGGTTAACCGGTTAACGCAGGCAAAACTCAACATTTTTCACAATCTATAACAGTGTTAACCGGTTAACACCCTGGGTTAACCGGTTAACGCAGGCGAAACAGCAGTTCCTGCGCTAACACAAGGCAGAATGCAGAGTTTCCGCATTTTCCGCCGTTGGAGGACTTCCGGACCTCCGATTCAACTTCCGTAAAAAGCTATACGCTCAGAAATTCACAATACACTCAAACACAAATTCAATTTCAGCTTTAATACAACTTATTCAACATAATTTCTCAGCATTCTAAATCCCAATTAGGGTCAAACGACGGCTTATCACTACCCATTACATGTTAATCGATAATACCCATTAAACGACGATAAACCCCCCTTACCTTAACAATCCGGCAACTCTTCGAGCTTCAAGCTTTTCCGTTCTCCAACCTTTGCTCTACAGCTCTTTGCCCTTTTCCTCTTCTCTGCAGCTTCTCAGTTTTCACGTAAAAACTTTTTCCAAAAATGAAAACCTTTTCTCTTATTCCACTTATATATTTTCCAATAATAATTATTATTCCAAAATAATAATAATAATCCAATAATTCAATTTATTTAATTAAATTATTAAATATATTATTAACTTAATTAAATAATTCTTTTACTTTATTTGGGGTGTTACAGAGGTCCAATAGCATAAGATGTGGGAGAAAGCTCACCACATCATTCTAATTGTCCGAGGAGGACTTCTTACTCTACGAAAAAAATACAAAGTCGCCACCGAACTTTGTTTATTGCAAAGGAAAGGGAAAATATTGATAAAATCCTTAACAGAAAAAAGAAGATGGTCGTCGCAACCAAATTCGGGTTCGGTCTTGCATCTCTCCATTCTACGTTAGTTAGTGCGTCTCATTTCGAAGTTGACGCAGTTCGATTGAATAAACCTTCCCCAACGGTAACAATAAGGAGTATCATGATACGTCTTAATTCTGGAATCTCTGGAATCGTCTCCATTTGATGTAATTTTTAGATATATGGTGATCTGGAATAAAAAGATTCAATTATGAAATTTAGTAGGAATCAATTGTAGATTCTCATAGACGGCGCCAATGTTCAATGGTGGAATAAGAATGAGAGAGGTATGTCATAATATGGAAGATGATGCTTGCAGCTCTGATGTGGAGAAACGAGTGGACCTTCAAGGTTAGCATAACAACGCTCAAGTTAGTTATGGGAAACCTCAAGGTGAATAATATCTTGGGAAAATGAGTCTCATACCAGCTTTGGCGCGAAAGAGGAGTAATTAAAAGGAGAGAATAATTGGTCCTTCATAATCTTCTTTTTGGGTTTTGGTCTGGCTCGAAATATCTGCTATTTTAAAGTAGTTTTATGGCAGCCTCCGATTGATAGATGTAAAAAGGGCAATACAAATGGTTCATCAATCAGTGCTTCTTCAGCATGTGGATGTATGTTCAGAAACATGGATGTTTATTTCCTAGGCTTCTTTTCTAAGAAGTTGAACTTTTGTACATCCTTTCAACCATAATTGTTTGGAGAAACTCAAATATTACTGTGAATAAGAATTAATTCAACCCATGGCATGAAAGTGATTCATCTCTAGTTTTACTAGCGTTTAGTTATAATTTATTGGTTCCTTGGAAATGAAGAACATTTGGCATAATTGTAAGACTATAGTGAAAAATATTAAATTTTTCGCCGCTCATATCTTTTATGGAGGGAAACTAATGTGATGATAACGTAGCTAACATTGGTTTTTCTTTCAATAATTTTACTTATTGGAATGGTTTGTGTTCTTATTTGAAATATTTGCTTCGAACAAACTTAGTTCGCCATTGTATATGGTTTTTTTAATAAAACTAACTGAGTTATAAAACGGGGATGTAGCTCAGATGGTAGAGCGCTCGCTTAGCATGCGAGAGGTATGGGGATCGATACCCCGCATCTCCATAAATAAGTAGTTGGAGAAAAAAAAACTATTATATCCTTATTAACTTTTTTTTTTCAAATAAAAATTCCATCGAAACATTCTAATTTTCATATATTAATTATCCATTGATTAGATATTATTCTTAGTCAAATTATCCAAATTCGGTTAGATATTATTCTTTACCGCCCATCAATTATCCATCTTGTAAATTGGACAGGGAGGTCCAATAGCATAAGATGTGGGAGAAAGCTCACCACATCATTCTAATTGTCCGAGGAAGACTTCTTACTCTACGAAAAAAATACAAAGTCGCCACCGAACTTTGTTTATTGCAAAGGAAAGGGAAAATATTGATAAAATCCTTAACAGAAAAAGAAGATGGTCGTCGCAACCAAATTCGGGTTCGGTCTTGCATCTCTCCATTCTACGTTAGTTAGTGCGTCTCATTTCGAAGTTGACGCAGTTCGATTGAATAAACCTTCCCCAACGGTAACAATAAGGAGTATCATGATACGTCTTAATTCTGGAATCTCTGGAATCGTCTCCATTTGATGTAATTTTTAGATATATGGAGATCTGGAATAAAAAGATTCAATTATGAAATTTAGTAGGAATCAATTGTAGATTCTCATAGACGGCGCCAATGTTCAATGGTGGAATAAGAATGAGAGAGGTATGTCATAATATGGAAGATGATGCTTGCAGCTCTGATGTGGAGAAACGGGTGGACCTTCAAGGTTAGCATAACAACGCTCAAGTTAGTTATGGGAAACCTCAAGGTGAATAATATCTTGGGAAAATGAGTCTCATACCAGCTTTGGCGCGAAAGAGGAGTATTTAAAAGGAGAGAATAATTGGTCCTTCATAATCTTCTCTTGGGCTTTGGTCTGGCTCGAAATACCTGCTATTTTAAAGTAGTTTTATGGCAGCCTCCGATTGATAGATGTAAAAAGGGCAATACAAATGGTTCATCAATCAGTGCTTCTTCAGCATGTGGATGTATGTTCAGAAACATGGATGTTTATTTCCTAGGCTTCTTTTCTAAGAAGTTGAACTTTTGTACATCCTTTCAAGCATAATTGTTTGGAGAAACTCAAATATTACTGTGAATAAGAATTAATTCAACCCATGGCATGAAAGTGATTCATCTCTAGTTTTACTAGCGTTTAGTTATAATTTATTGGTTCCTTGGAATGAAGAACATTTGGCATAATTGTAAGACTATAGTGAAAAATATTAAATTTTTCGCCGCTGATATCTTTTATGGAGGGAAACTAATGTGATGATAACGTAGCTAACATTGGTCTTTCTTTCAATAATTTTACTTATTGGAATGGTTTGTGTTCTTATTTGAAATATTTGCTTCGAACAAACTTAGTTCGCCATTGTATATGGTTTTTTAATAAAAACTAACTGAATTATAAACGGGGATGTAGCTCAGATGGTAGAGCGCTCGCTTAGCATGCGAGAGGTACGGGGATCGATACCCCGCATCTCCATAAATAAGTAGTTGGAGAAAAAAAACTATTATATCCTTATTAACTTTTTTTTTCAAATAAAAATTCCATCGAAACATTCTAATTTTCATATATTAATTATCCATTGATTAGATATTATTCTTAGTCAAATTATCCAAATTCGGTTAGATATTATTCTTTACCGCCCATCAATTATCCATCTTGTAAATAGGACAGGGAGGTCCAATAGCATAAGATGTGGGAGAAAGCTCACCACATCATTCTAATTGTCCGAGGAAGACTTCTTACTCTACGAAAAAAATACAAAGTCGCCACCGAACTTTGTTTATTGCAAAGGAAAGGGAAAATATTGATAAAATCCTTAACAGAAAAAAGAAGATGGTCGTCGCAACCAAATTCGGGTTCGGTCTTGCATCTCTCCATTCTACGTTAGTTAGTGCGTCTCATTTCGAAGTTGACGCAGTTCGATTGAATAAACCTTCCCCAACGGTAACAATATGGAGTATCATGATACGTCTTAGTTCTGGAATCTCTGGAATCGTCTCCATTTGATGTAATTTTTAGATATATGGAGATCTGGAATAAAAAGATTCAATTATGAAATTTAGTAGGAATTGAAATTCTAGTTATCAGACTTTGGATGTCACACTGGTTGTTATGACATCCAATTCTGCACAGACAGGGATTATGCAGAACTTAATAGTAAGTGCAGTAAATAACACAAGTAATTGTTCACCCAGTTCAGTCCAACATGACCTACATCTGGGGGCTACCAAGCCAGGGAGGAAATCCACTATTAGTAGTATCAATTCAAAGCTAAACTCACCCGTTTACAACTTATCACTTAATCCCTACCCAATGCAATTTCAATCTTAATCTAAGATCAGAGTTCCTACTCACTCCCCCTCAATCACCTCAGTGATATTAAAGACACTTTGAAGTCACACTTCAAAAACAACTCTTGATTATGCTTCACAGCTTAAATCAAGATACACAGCACTCACGCTTAAAAGCTTTGAGTGACACAACACTTACAACTCAATGAACACCCTATGCCAAAGCAATCATCTACTTGATAATGGCTTGGCTTACACGATACGTCTAATACAAGACTCACAAAATACAGCAGTGACGTATGATGGACACACTGACTCTTCACGCTTCAAAATCCCCGAAACTGAATGAAGGAATGCCTTCCTTTTTATATTGCAGCACCTGGGCTTTTGCACCTGTATTTTCCTGAATTTTAGGTCACACAAGTTCCCTCAAATTCAACATTTAGGTTTCTAACAAATAGGCTATTTGTTAGGTTCATTGAATGTAGCTTGGTTGTTGATTTCCTGGATTTTCTCTCAGCTGTTGAATCCCTAAAGAATAGCCTGAGAAAAAGCTGAAACAGAAAACTGAACAACCTACAATTTAGCATATGCTGTCAGGCACGAATGTCACGACATTCAGCTTGACATCAAGGTCCATATGCTGAGTCTGTTTTTCCAGAAAACAGACTGTACAATTTGCTGACCTGTACATGATCAAAATGACCATACTACAGTAACAGCTTACATTAATAAATGTCAAAGTGTCCAACTTAACATTTATACTTTTGGCCTTAAGTTAGTTCTGTTATTCTCTTGAAGAACAAACTAAGTTTTATGCTGAAGTATAGCAGAACACCACTCTGCCTAATCTTCAGTAGCTGCTGTCAATGCTGAATGTCACAACATCCAGTTTGACATTCAGTCAGTAGGCCTTATGCCAGGTCTGGTTCTTCCTTGATAACCAGACTGCAAATGAATACTAAATTCTAACAGAACTTCTGTTCCTTAGTATCTGTTGACAGGTATGAATGTCACAGCATTCAATAATCCTGTGTTAGCTAGTCCTGCAGTAACTACAATGTAGTCACATATACATGTCATGACATCAGTCAAGACATTAGTGTTTTACCATATAATGCAGCCAATTAAACACCTACAGGAATCAATTGTAGATTCTCATAGACGGCGCCAATGTTCAATGGTGGAATAAGAATGAGAGAGGTATGTCATAATATGGAAGATGATGCTTGCAGCTCTGATGTGGAGAAACGGGTGGACCTTCAAGGTTAGCATAACAACGCTCAAGTTAGTTATGGGAAACCTCAAGGTGAATAATATCTTGGGAAAATGAGTCTCATACCAGCTTTGGCGCGAAAGAGGAGTATTTAAAAGGAGAGAATAATTGGTCCTTCATAATCTTCTTTTTGGGTTTTGGTCTGGCACGAAATATCTGCTATTTTAAAGTAGTTTTATGGCAGCCTCCGATTGATAGATGTAAAAAGGGCAATACAAATGTGTCATACGGTGAACTGACTTTTTGTGGATTTTTAATCGCAATGTCGCGGTTAGCAAGAGTCGCCACCGACTTTTCTTTTATCCCATAAGGAAAGGTGGAAAAGAACAGGAAAGACCTTATTTCAGATTCTTAGGTTCGGGAGGTACATTATACAAAGGGAAGGTATTAGCACCCTTTGTATCCATGGTTATCCATGGGCTCTTAATTGCTCAATCATTTATGTTTTCTAGTTTGAAAAAGGTGGTTGAGAAATGGGTGAAAAATGTTTTGAAAATGAGAATTTAACTTTGTAATGATTCTTGCATGAATGTATACAAAGTGGTTATCTCATTTGGATTTGAAAGTTATTTAGAAAAATATAACTCGGCAATGATCCTAGTACGGATGTATGCTAAGCGGTGATTTTCCAAAAATGATGTTTGAAATGTGTAAGGTGGAGAAATATTTTAGGTTATGAATGAGCAATTAAGGGTTATACCTGTCCGAGGTCTTTACTGTCATTTTCTATCCTTGTGAGGGTAAAACTGTCCTTACTATTGAGAAGTAAGTAGTTTATCCTTGGGATGTAAAAGGGTCATCGTGGGGTCATTGATTGGTCATTGAAGGCAACAGTTGTGAGGATACCTTAGCATTCGAAGGGACTATCATCATTTAACCGTAGGCTACACCGAAGGGTCATCGAGGGACAAAATCGTATTTTCGAAGGCAACGTCCGAGGGACTATGATGATTTTACCGAAGGGTCTTTGCTAAGGATATCCCCATATTCGCGGGACATGACCGCATTACGTAATCATGGGGTAATAAAGAGAGGTCCGATATCGCTTATTTAAAGTCCGGATTTTAACAATTAATTAAATAGCCGTAATCAGTTAGGTAATTAGGTCCACAATAAATCAATGAAATCAATACATTAAAAATCAAGCTTGGTGATTCAAGATGAATCTCCACATTAAACTTAGGTCATCCAAAAGCCATCTCCTCAAGAATGTCCACACCTAAAGCGGCATGCCTAGCCGGCTATTTCTTTGGAAGTATGCTAGCCTTTACACCATGCAACACACGGATTAGAGCATTGAGGTAAAATACAATTGGAAATTGCACCATAAAATAAATATAGCAGTCAGGAATTTAAGCCAAATAATGCAGAATCATGATTAAATAAACATAAAATGGACAACAAAGAGACAAAGCAGCCACTGTCCCGTTCGCCTCTGCTTCGCCTAGCGAAGGCTCAGCGAAGGCTCGCTGCAGGCTCGCTTAGCGATGAGCTAGCGAGCGGCCACGGGTTTGGAATTTGGCAGCAGCACGACTTCTGAAAACCTGCACTCTTATTGCGTTTGATCACAGGCATGGCATAGACAATTATATAGGATATTCATACTTGGATTCGCATGCGAAATCAACTTTCATATCAAAACTTTAATCAGAATGTATCATGTATGCAAAGAAGATCAATTGGAAACGTAAAACAGCGGTGATACGCAAACCTGTGTGCAATTGCGATAGTGAAAGGGATTGATTGCTTGGAGGCCGGATTGAGTTGGGCGGCGGTAGCTTCGGCGCGGATGGGCTGCCTTCAGGTTAGCAGGGTTTTTGCACCAGGGTTTCCGTCCTTCGCCCGTCTGTTTGTGTGTTTCTGTGTTTCTCCCTCTGGGTCTGTGTGTTCTTTTCGTGGCTGAGGAGCCGGTATTTATAGTAGTAGTGGTGGTCACGTAATGGGCTTAAGATGAGGTCCAAAACTTCAGATTTTCGCAAGCTTCGCTAGGCGAAGGAATTGCTCGCCTAGCGAGCAAGCTAGTTCTGGGCTTTTTTTCTGGATCTGATGCTTCGCTGGGCGAGTGTCATGACGAAGTGTTCGCTAGGCGAAGGGACTGCTCGCCTAGCGAGCAAGCTATTTTGGGCCGCCTTTGGATTGGGCCTGTTGTGAGCTGGGCTTTTGTTCACTTGATGTTAGTGCCTTGAAGAACAAGTCGGAATGCCTTGAAAGATGCCTTGTAATATCAACGGGCAAATTTTGGGGTATGACAAAATGGTTCATCAATCAGTGCTTCTTCAGCATGTGCATGTATGTTCAGAAACATGGATGTTTATTTCCTAGGCTTCTTTTCTAAGAAGTTGAACTTTTGTACATCCTTTCAAGCATAATTGTTTGGAGAAACTCAAATATTACTGTGAATAAGAATTAATTCAACCCATGGCATGAAAGTGATTCATCTCTAGTTTTACTAGCGTTTAGTTATAATTTATTGGTTCCTTGGAAATGAAGAACATTTGGCATAATTGTAAGACTATAGTGAAAAATATTAAATTTTTCGCCGCTCATATCTTTTATGGAGGGAAACTAATGTGATGATAACGTAGCTAACATTGGTTTTTCTTTCAATAATTTTACTTATTGGAATGGTTTGTGTTCTTATTTGAAATATTTGCTTCGAACAAACTTAGTTCGCCATTGTATATGGTTTTTTTAATAAAACTAACTGAGTTATAAAACGGGGATGTAGCTCAGATGGTAGAGCGCTCGCTTAGCATGCGAGAGGTACGGGGATCAATACCCCGCATCTCCATAAATAAGTAGTTGGAAAAAAAAAACTATTATATCCTTATTAACTTTTTTTTTCAAATAAAAATTCCATCGAAACATTCTAATTTTCATATATTAATTATCCATTGATTATATATTATTCTTAGTCAAATTATCCAAATTCGGTTAGATATTATTCTTTACCGCCCATCAATTATCCATCTTGTAAATTGGACAGGGAGGTCCAATAGCATAAGATGTGGGAGAAAGCTCACCACATCATTCTAATTGTCCGAGGAAGACTTCTTACTCTACGAAAAAAATACAAAGTCGCACCGAACTTTGTTTATTGCAAAGGAAAGGGAAAATATTGATAAAATCCTTAACAGGAAAAAGAAGATGGTCGTCGCAACCAAATTCGGGTTCGGTCTTGCATCTCTCAATTCTACGTTAGTGAGTGCGTCTCATTTCGAAGTTGACGCAGTTCGATTGAATAAACCTTCCCCAACGGTAACAATAAGGAGTATCATGATACGTCTTAGTTCAGGAATCTCTGGAATCGTCTCCATTTGATGTAATTTTTAGATATATGGAGATCTGGAATAAAAAGATTCAATTATGAAATTTAGTAGGAATCAATTGTAGATTCTCATAGACGGCGCCAATGTTCAATGGTGGAATAAGAATGAGAGAGGTATGTCATAATATGGAAGATGATGCTTGCAGCTCTGATGTGGAGAAACGGGTGGACCTTCAAGGTTAGAGTAACAACGCTCAAGTTAGTTATGGGAAACCTCAAGGTGAATAATATCTTGGGAAATGAGTCTCATACCAGATTTGGCGCGAAAGAGGAGTATTTAAAAGGAGAGAATAATTGGTCCTTCATAATCTTCTTTTTGGGCTTTGGTCTGGCTCGAAATATCTGCTATTTTAAAGTAGTTTTATGGCAGCCTCCGATTGATAGATGTAAAAAGGGCAATACAAATGGTTCATCAATCAGTGCTTCTTCAGCATGTGGATGTATGTTCAGAAACATGGATGTTTATTTCCTAGGCTTCTTTTCTAAGAAGTTGAACTTTTGTACATCCTTTCAAGCATAATTGTTTGGAGAAACTCAAATATTACTGTGAATAAGAATTAGTTCAACCCATGGCATGAAAGTGATTCATCTCTAGTTTTACTAGCGTTTAGTTATAATTTATTGGTTCCTTGGAAATGAAGAACATTTGGCATAATTGTAAGACTATAGTGAAAAATATTAAATTTTTTCGCCGCTCATATCTTTTATGGAGGGAAACTAAGGTGATGATAACGTAGCTCACATTGGTCTTTCTTTCAATAATTTTACTTATTGGAATGGTTTGTGTTCTTATTTGAAATATTTGCTTCGAACAAACTTAGTTCGCCATTGTATATGGTTTTTTTAATAAAACTAACTGAATTATAAAACGGGGATGTAGCTCAGATGGTAGAGCGCTCGCTTAGCATGCGAGAGGTATGGGGATCGATACCCCGCATCTCCATAAATAAGTTGTTGGAGAAAAAAACTATTATATCCTTATTAACCTTTTTTTTCAAATAAAAATTCCATTAATTGTAATTTTTAAGGAAATTATATCATCGTAATGAACATAACTGATCATTATCTTAAAAATGTTGCAAAATTAAAAGAGGACATTTATGATGAGTGTGAGAGAGTATGAATTAATATTTGACTGATCGAAACATTCTAATTTTAATATATTTAATTATCCATTGATTAGATATTATTCTTAGTCAAATTATCCAAATTCGGTTAGATATTATTCTGTACCGCCCATCAATTATCCATCTTGTAAATTGGACGGGGAGGTCCAATAGCATAAGATGTGGGAGAAAGCTCACCACATCATTCTAATTGTCCGAGGAAGACTTCTTACTCTACGAAAAAAATACAAAGTCGCCACCGAACTTTGTTTATTGCAAAGGAAAGGGAAAATATTGATAAAATCCTTAACAGGAAAAAGAAGATGGTCGTCGCAACCAAATTCGGATTCGGTCTTGCATCTCTCCATTCTACGTTAGTGAGTGCGTCTCATTTCGAAGTTGACGCAGTTCGATTGAATAAACCTTCCCCAACGGTAACAATAAGGAGTATCATGATACGTCTTAGTTCAGGAATCTCTGGAATCGTCTCCATTTGATGTAATTTTTAGATATATGGAGATCTGGAATAAAAAGATTCAATTATGAAATTTAGTAGGAATCAATTGTAGATTCTCATAGACGGCGCCAATGTTCAATGGTGGAATAAGAATGAGAGAGGTATGTCATAATATGGAAGATGATGCTTGCAGCTCTGATGTGGAGAAACGGGTGGACCTTCAAGGTTAGAGTAACAACGCTCAAGTTAGTTATGGGAAACCTCAAGGTGAATAATATCTTGGGAAAATGAGTCTCATACCAGATTTGGCGCGAAAGAGGAGTATTTAAAGGAGAGAATAATTGGTCCTTCATAATCTTTTTTTGGGCTTTGGTCTGGCTCGAAATATCTGCTATTTTAAAGTAGTTTTATGGCAGCCTCCGATTGATAGATGTAAAAAGGGCAATACAAATGGTTCATCAATCAGTGCTTCTTCAGCATGTGGATGTATGTTCAGAAACATGGATGTTTATTTCCTAGGCTTCTTTTCTAAGAAGTTGAACTTTTGTACATCCTTTCAAGCATAATTGTTTGGAGAAACTCAAATATTACTGTGAATAAGAATTAGTTCAACCCATGGCATGAAAGTGATTCATCTCTAGTTTTACTAGCGTTTAGTTATAATTTATTGGTTCCTTGGAAATGAAGAACATTTGGCATAATTGTAAGACTATAGTGAAAAATTTAAATTTTTCGCCGCTCATATCTTTTATGGAGGGAAACTAAGGTGATGATAACGTAGCTCACATTGGTCTTTCTTTCAATAATTTTACTTATTGGAATGGTTTGTGTTCTTATTTGAAATATTTGCTTCGAACAAACTTAGTTCGCCATTGTATATGGTTTTTTTAATAAAACTAACTGAATTATAAAACGGGGATGTAGCTCAGATGGTAGAGCGCTCGCTTAGCATGCGAGAGGTATGGGGATCGATACCCCGCATCTCCATAAATAAGTTGTTGGAGAAAAAAACTATTATATCCTTATTAACCTTTTTTTTCAAATAAAAATTCCATTAATTGTAATTTTTAAGGAAATTATATCATCGTAATGAACATAACTGATCATTATCTTAAAAATGTTGCAAAATTAAAAGAGGACATTTATGATGAGTGTGAGAGAGTATGAATTAATATTTGACTGATCGAAACATTCTAATTTTAATATATTAATTATCCATTGATTAGATATTATTCTTAGTCAAATTATCCAAATTCGGTTAGATATTATTCTTTACCGCCCATCAATTTTTTTCAAATAAAAATTCCATTAATTGTAATTTTTAAGGAAATTATATCATCGTAATGAACATAACTGATCATTATCTTAAAAATGTTGCAAAATTAAAAGAGGACATTTATGATGAGTGTGAGAGAGTATGAATTAATATTTGACTGATCGAAACATTCTAATTTTCATATATTAATTATCCATTGATTAGATATTATTCTTAGTCAAATTATCCAAATTCGGTTAGATATTATTCTGTACCGCCCATCAATTATCCATCTTGTAAATTGGACGGGGAGGTCCAATAGCATAAGATGTGGGAGAAAGCTCACCACATCATTCTAATTGTCCGAGGAAGACTTCTTACTCTACGAAAAAAATACAAAGTCGCCACCGAACTTTGTTTATTGCAAAGGAAAGGGAAAATATTGATAAAATCCTTAACAGGAAAAAGAAGATGGTCGTCGCAACCAAATTCGGATTCGGTCTTGCATCTCTCCATTCTACGTTAGTGAGTGCGTCTCATTTCGAAGTTGACGCAGTTCGATTGAATAAACCTTCCCCAACGGTAACAATAAGGAGTATCATGATACGTCTTAGTTCAGGAATCTCTGGAATCGTCTCCATTTGATGTAATTTTTAGATATATGGAGATCTGGAATAAAAAGATTCAATTATGAAATTTAGTAGGAATCAATTGTAGATTCTCATAGACGGCGCCAATGTTCAATGGTGGAATAAGAATGAGAGAGGTATGTCATAATATGGAAGATGATGCTTGCAGCTCTGATGTGGAGAAACGGGTGGACCTTCAAGGTTAGAGTAACAACGCTCAAGTTAGTTATGGGAAACCTCAAGGTGAATAATATCTTGGGAAAATGAGTCTCATACCAGATTTGGCGCGAAAGAGGAGTATTTAAAAGGAGAGAATAATTGGTCCTTCATAATCTTCTTTTTGGGCTTTGGTCTGGCTCGAAATATCTGCTATTTTAAAGTAGTTTTATGGCAGCCTCCGATTGATAGATGTAAAAAGGGCAATACAAATGGTTCATCAATCAGTGCTTCTTCAGCATGTGGATGTATGTTCAGAAACATGGATGTTTATTTCCTAGGCTTCTTTTCTAAGAAGTTGAACTTTTGTACATCCTTTCAAGCATAATTGTTTGGAGAAACTCAAATATTACTGTGAATAAGAATTAATTCAACCCATGGCATGAAAGTGATTCATCTCTAGTTTTACTAGCGTTTAGTTATAATTTATTGGTTCCTTGGAAATGAAGAACATTTGGCATAATTGTAAGACTATAGTGAAAATATTAAATTTTTCGCCGCTCATATCTTTTATGGAGGGAAACTAAGGTGATGATAACGTAGCTCACATTGGTCTTTCTTTCAATAATTTTACTTATTGGAATGGTTTGTGTTCTTATTTGAAATATTTGCTTCGAACAAACTTAGTTCGTCATTGTATATGGTTTTTTTAATAAAACTAACTGAGTTATAAAACGGGGATGTAGCTCAGATGGTAGAGCGCTCGCTTAGCATGCGAGAGGTACGGGGATCGATACCCCGCATCTCCATAAATAAGTAGTTGGAGAAAAAAAACTATTATATCCTTAAACATTCTAATTTTCATATATTAATTATCCATTGATTAGATATTATTCTTAGTCAAATTATCCAAATTCGGTTAGATATTATTCTTTACCGCCCATCAATTATCCATTGATTAGATATTATTCTTAGTCAACTTATACAAATTCGGTTATATATTATTCTTTACCACCCATCAATTATCCATCTTGTAAATTGGACAGGGAGGTCCAATAGCATAAGATGTGGGAGAAAGCTCACCACATCATTCTAATTGTCCGAGGCAGACTTCTTACTCTACGAAAAAAATACAAAGTCGCCACCGAACTTTGTTTATTGCAAAGGAAAGCGAAAATATTGATAAAATCCTTAACAGAAAAAAGAAGATGGTCGTCGCAACCAAATTCGGGTTCGGTCTTGCATCTCTCCATTCTACGTTAGTGAGTGCATCTCATTTCGAAGTTGACGCAGTTCGATTGAATAAACCTTCCCCAACGGTAACAATAAGGAGTATCATGATACGTCTTAGTTCAGGAATCTCTGGAATCGTCTCCATTTGATGTAATTTTTAGATATATGGAGATCTGGAATAAAAGATTCAATTATGAAATTTAGTAGGAATCAATTGTAGATTCTCATAGACGGCGCCAATGTTCAATGGTGGAATAAGAATGAGAGAGGTATGTCATAATATGGAAGATGATGCTTGCAGCTCTGATGTGGAGAAACGGGTGGACCTTCAAGGTTAGAGTAACAACGCTCAAGTTAGTTATGGGAAACCTCAAGGTGAATAATATCTTGGGAAAATGAGTCTCATACCAGATTTGGCGCGAAAGAGGAGTATTTAAAAGGAGAGAATAATTGGTCCTTCATAATCTTCTTTTTGGGCTTTGGTCTGGCTCGAAATATCTGCTATTTTAAAGTAGTTTTATGGCAGCCTCCGATTGATAGATGTAAAAAGGGCAATACAAATGGTTCATCAATCAGTGCTTCTCCAGCATGTGGATGTATGTTCAGAAACATGGATGTTTATTTCCTAGGCTTCTTTCTAAGAAGTTGAACTTTTGTACATCCTTTCAAGCATAATTGTTTGGAGAAACTCAAATATTACTGTGAATAAGAATTAATTCAACCCATGGCATGAAAGTGATTCATCTCTAGTTTTACTAGCGTTTAGTTATAATTTATTGGTTCCTTGGAAATGAAGAACATTTGGCATAATTGTAAGACTATAGTGAAAAATATTAAATTTTTCGCCGCTCATATCTTTTATGGAGGGAAACTAAGGTGATGATAACGTAGCTCACATTGGTCTTTCTTTCAATAATTTTACTTATTGGAATGGTTTGTGTTCTTATTTGAAATATTTGCTTCGAACAAACTTAGTTCGCCATTGTATATGGTTTTTTTAATAAAACTAACTGAGTTATAAAACGGGGATGTAGCTCAGATGGTAGAGCGCTCGCTTAGCATGCGAGAGGTACGGGGATCGATACCCCGCATCTCCATAAATAAGTAGTTGGAGAAAAAAAACTATTATATCCTTAAACATTCTAATTTTCATATATTAATTATCCATTGATTAGATATTATTCTTAGTCAAATTATCCAAATTCGGTTAGATATTATTCTTTACCGCCCATCAATTATCCATTGATTAGATATTATTCTTAGTCAACTTATCCAAATTCGGTTATATATTATTCTTTCCACCACCATCAATTATCCATCTTGTAAATTGGACAGGGAGGTCCAATAGCATAAGATGTGGGAGAAAGCTCACCACATCATTCTAATTGTCCGAGGCAGACTTCTTACTCTACGAAAAAAATACAAAGTCGCCACCGAACTTTGTTTATTGCAAAGGAAGCGAAAATATTGATAAAATCCTTACAGAAAAGAAAAAAGAAGATGGTCGTCGAAACCAAATTCGGGTTCGGTCTTGCATCTCTCCATTCTACGTTAGTGAGTGCATCTCATTTCGAAGTTGACGCAGTTCGATTGAATAAACCTTCCCCAACGGTAACAATAAGGAGTATCATGATACGTCTTAGTTCAGGAATCTCTGGAATCGTCTCCATTTGATGTAATTTTTAGATATATGGAGATCTGGAATAAAAGATTCAATTATGAAATTTAGTAGGAATCAATTGTAGATTCTCATAGACGGCGCCAATGTTCAATGGTGGAATAAGAATGAGAGAGGTATGTCATAATATGGAAGATGATGCTTGCAGCTCTGATGTGGAGAAACGGGTGGACTTCAAGGTTAGAGTAACAACGCTCAAGTTAGTTATGGGAAACCTCAAGGTGAATATATCTTGGGAAAATGAGTCTCATACCAGATTTGGCGCGAAAGAGGAGTATTTAAAAGGAGAGAATAATTGGTCCTTCATAATCTTCTTTTGGGCTTTGGTCTGGCTCGAAATATCTGCTATTTTAAAGTAGTTTTATGGCAGCCTCCGATTGATAGATGTAAAAAGGGCAATACAAATGGTTCATCAATCAGTGCTTCTTCAGCATGTGGATATATGTTCAGAAACATGGATGTTTATTTCCTAGGCTTCTTTTCTAAGAAGTTGAACTTTTGTACATCCTTTCAAGCATAATTGTTTGGAGAAACTCAAATATTACTGTGAATAAGAATTAATTCAACCCATGGCATGAAAGTGATTCATCTCTAGTTTTACTAGCGTTTAGTTATAATTTATTGGTTCCTTGGAAATGAAGAACATTTGGCATAATTGTAAGACTATAGTGAAAAATATTAAATTTTTCGCCGCTCATATCTTTTATGGAGGGAAACTAAGGTGATGATAACGTAGCTCACATTGGTTTTTCTTTCAATAATTTTACTTATTGGAATGGTTTGTGTTCATATTTGAAATATTTGCTTCGAACAAACTTAGTTCGCCATTGTATATGGTTTTTTTAATAAAACTAACTGAGTTATAAAACGGGGATGTAGCTCAGATGGTAGAGCGCTCGCTTAGCATGCGAGAGGTACGGGGATTGATACCCCGCATCTCCATAAATAAGTAGTTGGAAAAAAAAAACTATTATATCCTTATTAACTTTTTTTTTCAAATAAAAATTCCATCGAAACATTCTAATTTTCATATATTAATTATCCATTGATTAGATATTATTCTTAGTCAAATTATCCAAATTCGGTTAGATATTATTCTTTACCGCCCATCAATTATCCATATTGTAAATTGGACAGGGAGGTCCAATAACATAAGATGTGGGAGAAAGCTCACCACATCATTCTAATTGTCCGAGGAAGACTTCTTACTCTACGAAAAAAATACAAAGTCGCCACCGAACTTTGTTTATTGCAAAGGAAAGGAAAATATTGATAAAATCCTTAACAGAAAAAAGAAGATGGTCGTCGCAACCAAATTCGGGTTCGGTCTTGCATCTCTCCATTCTACGTTAGTGAGTGCGTCTCATTTCGAAGTTGACGCAGTTCGATTGAATAAACCTTCCCCAACGGTAACAATAAGGAGTATCATGATACGTCTTAGTTCAGGAATCTCTGGAATCGTCTCCATTTGATGTAATTTTTAGATATATGGAGATCTGGAATAAAAAGATTCAATTATGAAATTTAGTAGGAATCAATTGTAGATTCTCATAGACGGCGCCAATGTTCAATGGTGGAATAAGAATGAGAGAGGTATGTCATAATATGGAAGATGATGCTTGCAGCTCTGATGTGGAGAAACGGGTGGACCTTCAAGGTTAGAATAACAACGCTCAAGTTAGTTATGGGAAACCTCAAGGTGAATAATATCTTGGGAAAATGAGTCTCATACCAGATTTGGCGCGAAAGAGGAGTATTTAAAAGGAGAGAATAATTGGTCCTTCATAATCTTCTTTTTGGGCTTTGGTCTGGCTCGAAATATCTGCTATTTTAAAGTAGTTTTATGGCAGCCTCCGATTGATAGATGTAAAAGGGGCAATACAAATGGTTCATCAATCAGTGCTTCTTCAGCATGTGGATGTATGTTCAGAAACATGGATGTTTATTTCCTAGGCTTCTTTTCTAAGAAGTTGAACTTTTGTACATCCTTTCAAGCATAATTGTTTGGAGAAACTCAAATATTACTGTGAATAAGAATTAATTCAACCATGGCATGAAAGTGATTCATCTCTAGTTTTACTAGCGTTTAGTTATAATTATTGGTTCCTTGGAAATGAAGAACATTTGGCATAATTGTAAGACTATAGTGAAAAATATTAAATTTTTCGCCGCTCATATCTTTTATGGAGGGAAACTAAGGTGATGATAACGTAGCTCACATTGGTCTTTCTTTCAATAATTTTACTTATTGGAATGGTTTGTGTTCTTATTTGAAATATTTGCTTCGAACAAACTTAGTTCGCCATTGTATATGGTTTTTTTAATAAAACTAACTGAGTTATAAAACGGGGATGTAGCTCAGATGGTAGAGCGCTCGCTTAGCATGCGAGAGGTACGGGGATCGATACCCCGCATCTCCATAAATAAGTAGTGGAGAAAAAAAATTATATACCTTATTAACCTTTTTTTTAAATAAAAATCCATTAATTGTAATTTTTAAGGAAATTATATCATCGTAATGAACATAACTGATCATTATCTTAAAAATGTTGCAAAATTAAAGAGAGGACATTTATGATGAGTGTGAGAGAGTATGAATTAATTTTGACTGATCGAAACATTCTAATTTTCATATTAATTAATTATCCATTGATTAGATATTATTCTTAGTCAAATTATCCAAATTCGGTTATATATTATTCTTTACCGCCCATCAATTATCCATCTTGTAAATTGGACAGGGAGGTCCAATAGCATAAGATGTGGGAGAAAGCTCACCACATCATTCTAATTGTCCGAGGAAGACTTCTTACTCTACGAAAAAAATACAAAGTCGCCACCGAACTTTGTTTATTGCAAAGGAAAGGGAAAATATTGATAAAATCCTTAACAGAAAAAAGAAGATGGTCGTCGCAACCAAATTCGGGTTCGGTCTTGCATCTCTCCATTCTACGTTAGTGAGTGCGTCTCATTTCGAAGTTGACGCAGTTCGATTGAATAAACCTTCCCCAACGGTAACAATAAGGAGTATCATGATACGTCTTAGTTCAGGAATCTCTGGAATCGTCTCCATTTGATGTAATTTTTAGATATATGGAGATCTGGAATAAAAAGATTCAATTATGAAATTTAGTAGGAATCAATTGTAGATTCTCATAGACGGCGCCAATGTTCAATGGTGGAATAAGAATGAGAGAGGTATGTCATAATATGGAAGATGATGCTTGCAGCTCTGATGTGGAGAAACGGGTGGACCTTCAAGGTTAGAGTAACAACGCTCAAGTTAGTTATGGGAAACCTCAAGGTGAATAATATCTTGGGAAAATGAGTCTCATACCAGATTGGCGCGAAAGAGGAGTATTTAAAAGGAGAGAATAATTGGTCCTTCATAATCTTCTTTTGGGCTTGGTCTGGCTCGAAATATCTGCTATTTTAAAGTAGTTTTATGGCAGCCTCCGATTGATAGATGTAAAAAGGGCAATACAAATGGTTCATCAATCAGTGCTTCTTCAGCATGTGGATGTATGTTCAGAAACATGGATGTTTATTTCCTAGGCTTCTTTTCTAAGAAGTTGAACTTTTGTACATCCTTTCAAGCATAATTGTTTGGAGAAACTCAAATATTACTGTGAATAAGAATTATTCAACCCATGGCATGAAAGTGATTCATCTCTAGTTTTACTAGCGTTTAGTTATAATTTATTGGTTCCTTGGAAATGAAGAACATTTGGCATAATTGTAAGACTATAGTGAAAAATATTAAATTTTTCGCCGCTCATATCTTTTATGGAGGGAAACTAAGGTGATGATAACGTAGCTCACATTGGTCTTTCTTTCAATAATTTTACTTATTGGAATGGTTTGTGTTCTTATTTGAAATATTTGCTTCGAACAAACTTAGTTCGCCATTGTATATGGTTTTTTTAATAAAACTAACTGAGTTATAAAACGGGGATGTAGCTCAGATGGTAGAGCGCTCGCTTAGCATGCGAGAGGTACGGGGATCGATACCCCGCATCTCCATAAATAAGTAGTTGGAGAAAAAAAACTATTATATCCTTAAACATTCTAATTTTCATATATTAATTATCCATTGATTAGATATTATTCTTAGTCAAATTATCCAATTCGTTAGATATTATTCTTACCGCCATCAATTATCCATTGATTAGAATTATTCTTAGTCAACTTATCCAAATTCGGTTATATATTATTCTTTACCACCCATCAATTATCCATCTTGTAATTGGACAGGGAGGTCCAATAGCATAAGATGTGGGAGAAAGCTCACCACATCATTCTAATTGTCCGAGGAAGACTTCTTACTCTACGAAAAAAATACAAAGTCGCCACCGAACTTTGTTTATTGCAAAGGAAAGCGAAAATATTGATAAAATCCTTAACAGAAAAAAGAAGATGGTCGTCGCAACAAATTCGGGTTCGGTCTTGCATCTCTCCATTCTACGTTAGTGAGTGCGTCTCATTTCGAAGTTGACGCAGTTCGATTGAATAAACCTTCCCCAACGGTAACAATAAGGAGTATCATGATACGTCTTAGTTCAGGAATCTCTGGAATCGTCTCCATTTGATGTAATTTTTAGATATATGGAGATCTGGAATAAAAGATTCAATTATGAAATTTAGTAGGAATCAATTGTAGATTCTCATAGACGGCGCCAATGTTCAATGGTGGAATAAGAATGAGAGAGGTATGTCATAATATGGAAGATGATGCTTGCAGCTCTGATGTGGAGAAACGGGTGGACCTTCAAGGTTAGAGTAACAACGCTCAAGTTAGTTATGGGAAACCTCAAGGTGAATAATATCTTGGGAAAATGAGTCTCATACCAGATTTGGCGCGAAAGAGGAGTATTTAAAAGGAGAGAATAATTGGTCCTTCATAATCTTCTTTTTGGGCTTTGGTCTGGCTCGAAATATCTGCTATTTAAAGTAGTTTTATGGCAGCCTCCGATTGATAGATGTAAAAAGGGCAATACAAATGGTTCATCAATCAGTGCTTCTTCAGCATGTGGATGTATGTTCAGAAACATGGATGTTTATTTCCTAGGCTTCTTTTCTAAGAAGTTGAACTTTTGTACATCCTTTCAAGCATAATTGTTTGGAGAAACTCAAATATTACTGTGAATAAGAATTAATTCAACCCATGGCATGAAAGTGATTCATCTCTAGTTTTACTAGCGTTTAGTTATAATTTATTGGTTCCTTGGAAATGAAGAACATTTGGCATAATTGTAAGACTATAGTGAAAAATATAAATTTTTCGCCGCTCATATCTTTTATGGAGGGAAACTAAGGTGATGATAACGTAGCTCACATTGGTCTTTCTTTCAATAATTTTATTTATTGGAATGGTTTGTGTTCTTATTTGAAATATTTGCTTCGAACAAACTTAGTTCGCCATTGTATATGGTTTTTTAATAAAACTAACTGAGTTATAAAACGGGGATGTAGCTCAGATGGTAGAGCGCTCGCTTAGCATGCGAGAGGTACGGGGGTCGATACCCGCATCTCCATAAATAAGTAGTTGGAGAAAAAAACTATTATATCCTTAAACATTCTAATTTTCATATATTAATTATCCATTGATTAGATATTATTCTTAGTCAAATTATCCAAATTCGGTTAGATATATTCTTACCGCCCATCAATTATCCATTGATTAGATATTATTCTTAGTCAACTTATCCAAATTCGGTTATATATATTCTTTACACCCATCAATTATCCATCTTGTAAATTGGACAGGGAGGTCCAATAGCATAAGATGTGGGAGAAAGCTCACCACATCATTCTAATTGTCCGAGGAAGACTTCTTACTCTACGAAAAAAATACAAAGTCGCCACCGAACTTTGTTTATTGCAAAGGAAAGCGAAAATATTGATAAAATCCTTAACAGAAAAAGAAGATGGTCGTCGCAACCAAATTCGGGTTCGGTCTTGCATCTCTCCATTCTACGTTAGTGAGTGCGTCTCATTTCGAAGTTGACGCAGTTCGATTGAATAAACCTTCCCCAACGGTAATAATAAGGAGTATCATGATACGTCTTAGTTCAGGAATCTCTGGAATCGTCTCCATTTGATGTAATTTTTAGATATATGGAGATCTGGAATAAAAAGATTCAATTATGAAATTTAGTAGGAATCAATTGTAGATTCTCATAGACGGCGCCAATGTTCAATGGTGGATAAGAATGAGAGAGGTATGTCATAATATGGAAGATGATGCTTGCAGCTCTGATGTGGAGAAACGGGTGGACCTTCAAGGTTAGAGTAACAACGCTCAAGTTAGTTATGGGAAACCTCAAGGTGAATAATATCTTGGGAAAATGAGTCTCATACCAGATTTGGCGCGAAAGAGGAGTATTTAAAAGGAGAGAATAATTGGTCCTTCATAATCTTCTTTTGGGCTTTGGTCTGGCTCGAAATATCTGCTATTTTAAAGTAGTTTTATGGCAGCCTCCGATTGATAGATGTAAAAAGGGCAATACAAATGGTTCATCAATCAGTGCTTCTTCAGCATGTGGATGTATGTTCAGAAACATGGATGTTTATTTCCTAGGCTTCTTTCTAAGAAGTTGAACTTTTGTACATCCTTTCAAGCATAAATGTTTGGAGAAACTCAAATATTACTGTGAATAAGAATTAATTCAACCCATGGCATGAAAGTGATTCATCTCTAGTTTTACTAGCGTTTAGTTATAATTTATTGGTTCCTTGGAAATGAAGAACATTTGGCATAATTGTAAGACTATAGTGAAAAATATTAAATTTTTCGCCGCTCATATCTTTATGGAGGGAAACTAAGGTGATGATAACGTAGCTCACATTGGTCTTTCTTTCAATAATTTTATTTATTGGAATGGTTTGTGTTCTTATTTGAAATATTTGCTTCGAACAAACTTAGTTCGCCATTGTATATGGTTTTTTAATAAAACTAACTGAGTTATAAAACGGGGATGTAGCTCAGATGGTAGAGCGCTCGCTTAGCATGCGAGAGGTACGGGGATCGATACCCCGCATCTCCATAAATAAGTAGTTGGAGAAAAAAAACTATTATATCCTTATTAACCTTTTTTTTTCAAATAAAAATTCCATTAATTGTAATTTTTAAGGAAATTATATCATCGTAATGAACATAACTGATCATTATCTTAAAAATGTTGCAAAATTAAAAGAGGACATTTATGATGAGTGTGAGAGAGTATGAATTAATATTTGACTGATCGAAACATTCTAATTTTCATATATTAATTATCCATTGATTAGATATTATTCTTAGTCAACTTATCCAAATTCGGTTATATATTATTCTTTACCACCCATCAATTATCCATCTTGTAAATTGGACAGGGAGGTCCAATAGCATAAGATGTGGGAGAAAGCTCACCACATCATTCTAATTGTCCGAGGAAGACTTCTTACTCTACGAAAAAAATACAAAGTCGCCACCGAACTTTGTTTATTGCAAAGGAAAGCGAAAATATTGATAAAATCCTTAACAGAAAAAAGAAGATGGTCGTCGCAACCAAATTCGGGTTCGGTCTTGCATCTCTCCATTCTACGTTAGTGAGTGCGTCTCATTTCGAAGTTGACGCAGTTCGATTGAATAAACCTTCCCCAACGGTAATAATAAGGAGTATCATGATACGTCTTAGTTCAGGAATCTCTGGAATCGTCTCCATTTGATGTAATTTTTAGATATATGGAGATCTGGAATAAAAAGATTCAATTATGAAATTTAGTAGGAATCAATTGTAGATTCTCATAGACGGCGCCAATGTTCAATGGTGGAATAAGAATGAGAGAGGTATGTCATAATATGGAAGATGATGCTTGCAGCTCTGATGTGGAGAAACGGGTGGACCTTCAAGGTTAGAGTAACAACGCTCAAGTTAGTTATGGGAAACCTCAAGGTGAATAATATCTTGGGAAAATGAGTCTCATACCAGATTTGGCGCGAAAGAGGAGTATTTAAAAGGAGAGAATAATTGGTCCTTCATAATCTTCTTTTTGGCTTTGGTCTGGCTCGAAATATCTGCTATTTTAAAGTAGTTTTATGGCAGCCTCCGATTGATAGATGTAAAAAGGGCAATACAAATGGTTCATCAATCAGTGCTTCTTCAGCATGTGGATGTATGTTCAGAAACATGGATGTTTATTTCCTAGGCTTCTTTTCTAAGAAGTTGAACTTTTGTACATCCTTTCAAGCATAATTGTTTGGAGAAACTCAAATATTACTGTGAATAAGAATTAATTCAACCCATGGCATGAAAGTGATTCATCTCTAGTTTTACTAGCGTTTAGTTATAATTTATTGGTTCCTTGGAAATGAAGAACATTTGGCATAATTGTAAGACTATAGTGAAAAATATTAAATTTTTCGCCGCTCATATCTTTTATGGAGGGAAACTAAGGTGATGATAACGTAGCTCACATTGGTCTTTCTTTCAATAATTTTATTATTGGAATGGTTTGTGTTCTTATTTGAAATATTTGCTTCGAACAAACTTAGTTCGCCATTGTATATGGTTTTTTTAATAAAACTAACTGAGTTATAAAACGGGGATGTAGCTCAGATGGTAGAGCGCTCGCTTAGCATGCGAGAGGTACGGGGATCGATACCCGCATCTCCATAAATAAGTAGTTGGAGAAAAAAACTATTTATCCTTATTAACCTTTTTTTTCAAATAAAAATTCCATTAATTGTAATTTTTAAGGAAATATATCATCGTAATGAACATAACTGATCATTATCTTAAAAATGTTGCAAAATTAAAAGAGGACTTTATGATGAGTGTGAGAGAGTATGAATTAATATTTGACTGATCGAAACATTCTAATTTTCATATATTAATTATCCATTGATTAGATATTATTCTTAGTCAAATATCCAAATTCGGTTAGATATTATTCTTACCGCCCATCAATTATCCATCTTGTAAATTGGACAGGGAGGTCCAATAGCATAAGATGTGGGAGAAAGCTCACCACATCATTCTAATTGTCCGAGGAAGACTTCTTACTCTACGAAAAAAATACAAAGTCGCCACCGAACTTTGTTTATTGCAAAGGAAAGCGAAAATATTGATAAAATCCTTAACAGAAAAAAGAAGATGGTCGTCGCAACCAAATTCGGGTTCGGTCTTGCATCTCTCCATTCTACGTTAGTGAGTGCGTCTCATTTCGAAGTTGACGCAGTTCGATTGAATAAACCTTCCCCAACGGTAATAATAAGGAGTATCATGATACGTCTTAGTTCAGGAATCTCTGGAATCGTCTCCATTTGATGTAATTTTTAGATATATGGAGATCTGGAATAAAAAGATTCAATTATGAAATTTAGTAGGAATCAATTGTAGATTCTCATAGACGGCGCCAATGTTCAATGGTGGAATAAGAATGAGAGAGGTATGTCATAATATGGAAGATGATGCTTGCAGCTCTGATGTGGAGAAACGGGTGGACCTTCAAGGTTAGAGTAACAACGCTCAAGTTAGTTATGGGAAACCTCAAGGTGAATAATATCTTGGGAAAATGAGTCTCATACCAGATTTGGCGCGAAAGAGGAGTATTTAAAAGGAGAGAATAATTGGTCCTTCATAATCTTCTTTTTGGGCTTTGGTCTGGCTCGAAATATCTGCTATTTTAAAGTAGTTTTATGGCAGCCTCCGATTGATAGATGTAAAAAGGGCAATACAAATGGTTCATCAATCAGTGCTTCTTCAGCATGTGGATGTATGTTCAGAAACATGGATGTTTATTTCCTAGGCTTCTTTTCTAAGAAGTTGAACTTTTGTACATCCTTTCAAGCATAATTGTTTGGAGAAACTCAAATATTACTGTGAATAAGAATTAATTCAACCCATGGCATGAAAGTGATTCATCTCTAGTTTTACTAGCGTTTAGTTATAATTTATTGGTTCCTTGGAAATGAAGAACATTTGGCATAATTGTAAGACTATAGTGAAAAATATTAAATTTTTCGCCGCTCATATCTTTTATGGAGGGAAACTAAGGTGATGATAACGTAGCTCACATTGGTCTTTCTTTCAATAATTTTACTTATTGGAATGGTTTGTGTTCTTATTTGAAATATTTGCTTCGAACAAACTTAGTTCGCCATTGTATATGGTTTTTTTAATAAAACTAACTGAGTTATAAAACGGGGATGTAGCTCAGATGGTAGAGCGCTCGCTTAGCATGCGAGAGGTACGGGGATCGATACCCGCATCTCCATAAATAAGTAGTTGGAGAAAAAAAACTATTATATCCTTAAACATTCTAATTTTCATATATTAATTATCCATTGATTAGATATTATTCTTAGTCAAATTATCCAAATTCGGTTAGATATTATTCTTTACCGCCCATCAATTATCCATTGATTAGATATTATTCTTAGTCAACTTATCCAAATTCGGTTATATATTATTCTTTACCACCCATCAATTATCCATCTTGTAAATTGGACAGGGAGGTCCAATAGCATAAGATGTGGGAGAAAGCTCACCACATCATTCTAATTGTCCGAGGAAGACTTCTTACTCTACGAAAAAAATACAAAGTCGCCACCGAACTTTGTTTATTGCAAAGGAAAGCGAAAATATTGATAAAATCCTTAACAGAAAAAAGAAGATGGTCGTCGCAACCAAATTCGGGTTCGGTCTTGCATCTCTCCATTCTACGTTAGTGAGTGCGTCTCATTTCGAAGTTGACGCAGTTCGATTGAATAAACCTTCCCCAACGGTACAATAAGGAGTATCATGATACGTCTTAGTTCAGGAATCTCTGGAATCGTCTCCATTTGATGTAATTTTTAGATATATGGAGATCTGGAATAAAAAGATTCAATTATGAAATTTAGTAGGAATCAATTGTAGATTCTCATAGACGGCGCCAATGTTCAATGGTGGAATAAGAATGAGAGAGGTATGTCATAATATGGAAGATGATGCTTGCAGCTCTGATGTGGAGAAACGGGTGGACCTTCAAGGTTAGAGTAACAACGCTCAAGTTAGTTATGGGAAACCTCAAGGTGAATAATATCTTGGGAAAATGAGTCTCATACCAGATTTGGCGCGAAAGAGGAGTATTTAAAAGGAGAGAATAATTGGTCCTTCATAATCTTCTTTTTGGGCTTTGGTCTGGCTCGAAATATCTGCTATTTTAAAGTAGTTTTATGGCAGCCTCCGATTGATAGATGTAAAAAGGGCAATACAAATGGTTCATCAATCAGTGCTTCTTCAGCATGTGGATGTATGTTCAGAAACATGGATGTTTATTTCCTAGGCTTCTTTTCTAAGAAGTTGAACTTTTGTACATCCTTTCAAGCATAATTGTTTGGAGAAACTCAAATATTACTGTGAATAAGAATTAATTCAACCCATGGCATGAAAGTGATTCATCTCTAGTTTTACTAGCGTTTAGTTATAATTTATTGGTTCCTTGGAAATGAAGAACATTTGGCATAATTGTAAGACTATAGTGAAAAATATTAAATTTTTCGCCGCTCATATCTTTTATGGAGGGAAACTAAGGTGATGATAACGTAGCTCACATTGGTCTTTCTTTCAATAATTTTATTTATTGGAATGGTTTGTGTTCTTATTTGAAATATTTGCTTCGAACAAACTTAGTTCGCCATTGTATATGGTTTTTTTAATAAAACTAACTGAGTTATAAAACGGGGATGTAGCTCAGATGGTAGAGCGCTCGCTTAGCATGCGAGAGGTACGGGGATCGATACCCCGCATCTCCATAAATAAGTAGTTGGAGAAAAAAAACTATTATATCCTTATTAACCTTTTTTTTCAAATAAAAATTCCATTAATTGTAATTTTTAAGGAAATTATATCATCGTAATGAACATAACTGATCATTATCTTAAAAATGTTGCAAAATTAAAGAGGACATTTATGATGAGTGTGAGAGAGTATGAATTAATATTTGACTGATCGAAACATTCTAATTTTCATATATTAATTATCCATTGATTAGATATTATTCTTAGTCAAATTATCCAAATTCGGTTAGATATTATTCTTTACCGCCCATCAATTATCCATTGATTAGATATTATTCTTAGTCAACTTATCCAAATTCGGTTATATATTATTCTTTACCACCCATCAATTATCCATCTTGTAAATTGGACAGGGAGGTCCAATAGCATAAGATGTGGGAGAAAGCTCACCACATCATTCTAATTGTCCGAGGAAGACTTCTTACTCTACGAAAAAAAATACAAAGTCGCCACCGAACTTTGTTTATTGCAAAGGAAAGCGAAAATATTGATAAAATCCTTAACAAAAAAAAGAAGATGGTCGTCGCAACCAAATTCGGGTTCGGTCTTGCATCTCTCCATTCTACGTTAGTGAGTGCGTCTCATTTCGAAGTTGACGCAGTTCGATTGAATAAACCTTCCCCAACGGTAATAATAAGGAGTATCATGATACGTCTTAGTTCAGGAATCTCTGGAATCGTCTCCATTTGATGTAATTTTTAGATATATGGAGATCTGGAATAAAAAGATTCAATTATGAAATTTAGTAGGAATCAATTGTAGATTCTCATAGACGGCGCCAATGTTCAATGGTGGAATAAGAATGAGAGAGGTATGTCATAATATGGAAGATGATGCTTGCAGCTCTGATGTGGAGAAACGGGTGGACCTTCAAGGTTAGAGTAACAACGCTCAAGTTAGTTATGGGAAACCTCAAGGTGAATAATATCTTGGGAAAATGAGTCTCATACCAGATTTGGCGCGAAAGAGGAGTATTTAAAAGGAGAGAATAATTGGTCCTTCATAATCTTCTTTTTGGGCTTTGGTCTGGCTCGAAATATCTGCTATTTTAAAGTAGTTTTATGGCAGCCTCCGATTGATAGATGTAAAAAGGGCAATACAAATGGTTCATCAATCAGTGCTTCTTCAGCATGTGGATGTATGTTCAGAAACATGGATGTTTATTTCCTAGGCTTCTTTTCTAAGAAGTTGAACTTTTGTACATCCTTTCAAGCATAATTGTTTGGAGAAACTCAAATATTACTGTGAATAAGAATTAATTCAACCCATGGCATGAAAGTGATTCATCTCTAGTTTTACTAGCGTTTAGTTATAATTTATTGGTTCCTTGGAAATGAAGAACATTTGGCATAATTGTAAGACTATAGTGAAAAATATTAAATTTTTCGCCGCTCATATCTTTTATGGAGGGAAACTAAGGTGATGATAACGTAGCTCACATTGGTCTTTCTTTCAATAATTTTATTTATTGGAATGGTTTGTGTTCTTATTTGAAATATTTGCTTCGAACAAACTTAGTTCGCCATTGTATATGGTTTTTTTAATAAAACTAACTGAGTTATAAAACGGGGATGTAGCTCAGATGGTAGAGCGCTCGCTTAGCATGCGAGAGGTACGGGGATCGATACCCCGCATCTCCATAAATAAGTAGTTGGAGAAAAAAAACTATTATATCCTTATTAACCTTTTTTTTCAAATAAAAATTCCATTAATTGTAATTTTTAAGGAAATTATATCATCGTAATGAACATAACTGATCATTATCTTAAAAATGTTGCAAAATAAAAGAGGACATTTATGATGAGTGTGAGAGAGTATGAATTAATATTTGACTGATCGAAACATTCTAATTTTCATATATTAATTATCCATTGATTAGATATTATTCTTAGTCAAATTATCCAAATTCGGTTAGATATTATTCTTTACCGCCCATCAATTATCCATTGATTAGATATTATTCTTAGTCAACTTATCCAAATTCGGTATATATTATTCTTTACCACCCATCAATTATCCATCTTGTAAATTGGACAGGGAGGTCCAATAGCATAAGATGTGGGAGAAAGCTCACCACATCATTCTAATTGTCCCAGGAAGACTTCTTACTCTACGAAAAAAAAACAAAGTCGCCACCGAACTTTGTTTATTGCAAAGGAAAGCGAAAATATTGATAAAATCCTTAACAGAAAAAAAGAGATGGTCGTCGCAACCAAATTCGGGTTCGGTCTTGCATCTCTCCATTCTACGTTAGTGAGTGCGTCTCATTTCGAAGTTGACGCAGTTCGATTGAATAAACCTTCCCCAACGGTAATAATAAGGAGTATCATGATACGTCTTAGTTCAGGAATCTCTGGAATCGTCTCCATTTGATGTAATTTTTAGATATATGGAGATCTGGAATAAAAAGATTCAATTATGAAATTTAGTAGGAATCAATTGTAGATTCTCATAGACGGCGCCAATGTTCAATGGTGGAATAAGAATGAGAGAGGTATGTCATAATATGGAAGATGATGCTTGCAGCTCTGATGTGGAGAAACGGGTGGACCTTCAAGGTTAGAGTAACAACGCTCAAGTTAGTTATGGGAAACCTCAAGGTGAATAATATCTTGGGAAAATGAGTCTCATACCAGATTTGGCGCGAAAGAGGAGTATTTAAAAGGAGAGAATAATTGGTCCTTCATAATCTTCTTTTTGGGCTTTGGTCTGGCTCGAAATATCTGCTATTTTAAAGTAGTTTTATGGCAGCCTCCGATTGATAGATGTAAAAAGGGCAATACAAATGGTTCATCAATCAGTGCTTCTTCAGCATGTGGATGTATGTTCAGAAACATGGATGTTTATTTCCTAGGCTTCTTTTCTAAGAAGTTGAACTTTTGTACATCCTTTCAAGCATAATTGTTTGGAGAAACTCAAATATTACTGTGAATAAGAATTAATTCAACCCATGGCATGAAAGTGATTCATCTCTAGTTTTACTAGCGTTTAGTTATAATTTATTGGTTCCTTGGAAATGAAGAACATTTGGCATAATTGTAAGACTATAGTGAAAATTATTAAATTTTTCGCCGCTCATATCTTTTATGGAGGGAAACTAAGGTGATGATAACGTAGCTCACATTGGTCTTTCTTTCAATAATTTTACTTATTGGAATGGTTTGTGTTCTTATTTGAAATATTTGCTTCGAACAAACTTAGTTCGCCATTGTATATGTTTTTTTAATAAAACTAACTGAGTTATAAAACGGGGATGTAGCTCAGATGGTAGAGCGCTCGCTTAGCATGCGAGAGGTACGGGGATCGATACCCGCATCTCCATAAATAAGTAGTTGGAGAAAAAAAACTATTATATCCTTATTAACCTTTTTTTTCAAATAAAAATTCCATTAATTGTAATTTTTAAGGAAATTATATCATCGTAATGAACATAACTGATCATTATCTTAAAAATGTTGCAAAATTAAAAGAGGACATTTATGATGAGTGTGAGAGAGTATGAATTAATATTTGACTGATCGAAACATTCTAATTTTCATATATTAATTATCCATTGATTAGATATTATTCTTAGTCAAATTATCCAAATTCGGTTAGATATTATTCTTTACCGCCCATCAATTATCCATTGATTAGATATTATTCTTAGTCAACTTATCCAAATTCGGTATATATTATTCTTTACCACCCATCAATTATCCATCTTGTAAATTGGACAGGGAGGTCCAATAGCATAAGATGTGGGAGAAAGCTCACCACATCATTCTAATTGTCCGAGGAAGACTTCTTACTCTACGAAAAAAATACAAAGTCGCCACCGAACTTTGTTTATTGCAAAGGAAAGCGAAAATATTGATAAAATCCTTAACAGAAAAAGAAGATGGTCGTCGCAACCAAATTCGGGTTCGGTCTTGCATCTCTCCATTCTACGTTAGTGAGTGCGTCTCATTTCGAAGTTGACGCAGTTCGATTGAATAAACCTTCCCCAACGGTAATAATAAGGAGTATCATGATACGTCTTAGTTCAGGAATCTCTGGAATCGTCTCCATTTGATGTAATTTTTAGATATATGGAGATCTGGAATAAAAAGATTCAATTATGAAATTTAGTAGGAATCAATTGTAGATTCTCATAGACGGCGCCAATGTTCAATGGTGGAATAAGAATGAGAGAGGTATGTCATAATATGGAAGATGATGCTTGCAGCTCTGATGTGGAGAAACGGGTGGACCTTCAAGGTTAGAGTAACAACGCTCAAGTTAGTTATGGGAAACCTCAAGGTGAATAATATCTTGGGAAAATGAGTCTCATACCAGATTTGGCGCGAAAGAGGAGTATTTAAAAGGAGAGAATAATTGGTCCTTCATAATCTTCTTTTTGGGCTTTGGTCTGGCTCGAAATATCTGCTATTTTAAAGTAGTTTTATGGCAGCCTCCGATTGATAGATGTAAAAAGGGCAATACAAATGGTTCATCAATCAGTGCTTCTTCAGCATGTGGATGTATGTTCAGAAACATGGATGTTTATTTCCTAGGCTTCTTTTCTAAGAAGTTGAACTTTTGTACATCCTTTCAAGCATAATTGTTTGGAGAAACTCAAATATTACTGTGAATAAGAATTAATTCAACCCATGGCATGAAAGTGATTCATCTCTAGTTTTACTAGCGTTTAGTTATAATTTATTGGTTCCTTGGAAATGAAGAACATTTGGCATAATTGTAAGACTATAGTGAAAAATATTAAATTTTTCGCCGCTCATATCTTTTATGGAGGGAAACTAAGGTGATGATAACGTAGCTCACATTGGTCTTTCTTTCAATAATTTTATTTATTGGAATGGTTTGTGTTCTTATTTGAAATATTTGCTTCGAACAAACTTAGTTCGCCATTGTATATGGTTTTTTTAATAAAACTAACTGAGTTATAAAACGGGGATGTAGCTCAGATGGTAGAGCGCTCGCTTAGCATGCGAGAGGTACGGGGATCGATACCCCGCATCTCCATAAATAAGTAGTTGGAGAAAAAAAACTATTATATCCTTATTAACCTTTTTTTTCAAATAAAAATTCCATTAATTGTAATTTTTAAGGAAATTATATCATCGTAATGAACATAACTGATCATTATCTTAAAAATGTTGCAAAATTAAAAGAGGACATTTATGATGAGTGTGAGAGAGTATGAATTAATATTTGACTGATCGAAACATTCTAATTTTCATATATTAATTATCCATTGATTAGATATTATTCTTAGTCAAATTATCCAAATTCGGTTAGATATTATTCTTTACCGCCCATCAATTATCCATTGATTAGATATTATTCTTAGTCAACTTATCCAAATTCGGTTATATATTATTCTTTACCACCCATCAATTATCCATCTTGTAAATTGGACAGGGAGGTCCAATAGCATAAGATGTGGGAGAAAGCTCACCACATCATTCTAATTGTCCGAGGAAGACTTCTTACTCTACGAAAAAAATACAAAGTCGCCACCGAACTTTGTTTATTGCAAAGGAAAGCGAAAATATTGATAAAATCCTTAACAGAAAAAAGAAGATGGTCGTCGCAACCAAATTCGGGTTCGGTCTTGCATCTCTCCATTCTACGTTAGTGAGTGCGTCTCATTTCGAAGTTGACGCAGTTCGATTGAATAAACCTTCCCCAACGGTAATAATAAGGAGTATCATGATACGTCTTAGTTCAGGAATCTCTGGAATCGTCTCCATTTGATGTAATTTTTAGATATATGGAGATCTGGAATAAAAAGATTCAATTATGAAATTTAGTAGGAATCAATTGTAGATTCTCATAGACGGCGCCAATGTTCAATGGTGGAATAAGAATGAGAGAGGTATGTCATAATATGGAAGATGATGCTTGCAGCTCTGATGTGGAGAAACGGGTGGACCTTCAAGGTTAGAGTAACAACGCTCAAGTTAGTTATGGGAAACCTCAAGGTGAATAATATCTTGGGAAAATGAGTCTCATACCAGATTTGGCGCGAAAGAGGAGTATTTAAAAGGAGAGAATAATTGGTCCTTCATAATCTTCTTTTTGGGCTTTGGTCTGGCTCGAAATATCTGCTATTTTAAAGTAGTTTTATGGCAGCCTCCGATTGATAGATGTAAAAAGGGCAATACAAATGGTTCATCAATCAGTGCTTCTTCAGCATGTGGATGTATGTTCAGAAACATGGATGTTTATTTCCTAGGCTTCTTTTCTAAGAAGTTGAACTTTTGTACATCCTTTCAAGCATAATTGTTTGGAGAAACTCAAATATTACTGTGAATAAGAATTAATTCAACCCATGGCATGAAAGTGATTCATCTCTAGTTTTACTAGCGTTTAGTTATAATTTATTGGTTCCTTGGAAATGAAGAACATTTGGCATAATTGTAAGACTATAGTGAAAAATATTAAATTTTTCGCCGCTCATATCTTTTATGGAGGGAAACTAAGGTGATGATAACGTAGCTCACATTGGTCTTTCTTTCAATAATTTTATTTATTGGAATGGTTTGTGTTCTTATTTGAAATATTTGCTTCGAACAAACTTAGTTCGCCATTGTATATGGTTTTTTTAATAAAACTAACTGAGTTATAAAACGGGGATGTAGCTCAGATGGTAGAGCGCTCGCTTAGCATGCGAGAGGTACGGGGATCGATACCCCGCATCTCCATAAATAAGTTGTTGGAGAAAAAAACTATTATATCCTTATTAACCTTTTTTTTCAAATAAAAATTCCATTAATTGTAATTTTTAAGGAAATTATATCATCGTAATGAACATAACTGATCATTATCTTAAAAATGTTGCAAAATTAAAAGAGGACATTTATGATGAGTGTGAGAGAGTATGAATTAATATTTGACTGATCGAAACATTCTAATTTTCATATATTAATATCCATTGATTAGATATTTTCTTAGTCAAATTATCCAAATTCGGTTAGATATTATTCTTTACCGCCCATCAATTATCCATTGATTAGATATTATTCTTAGTCAACTTATCCAAATTCGGTTATATATTATTCTTTACCACCCATCAATTATCCATCTTGTAAATTGGACAGGGAGGTCCAATAGCATAAGATGTGGGAGAAAGCTCACCACATCATTCTAATTGTCCGAGGAAGACTTCTTACTCTACGAAAAAAATACAAAGTCGCCACCGAACTTTGTTTATTGCAAAGGAAAGCGAAAATATTGATAAAATCCTTAACAGAAAAAAGAAGATGGTCGTCGCAACCAAATTCGGGTTCGGTCTTGCATCTCTCCATTCTACGTTAGTGAGTGCGTCTCATTTCGAAGTTGACGCAGTTCGATTGAATAAACCTTCCCCAACGGTAATAATAAGGAGTATCATGATACGTCTTAGTTCAGGAATCTCTGGAATCGTCTCCATTTGATGTAATTTTTAGATATATGGAGATCTGGAATAAAAAGATTCAATTATGAAATTTAGTAGGAATCAATTGTAGATTCTCATAGACGGCGCCAATGTTCAATGGTGGAATAAGAATGAGAGAGGTATGTCATAATATGGAAGATGATGCTTGCAGCTCTGATGTGGAGAAACGGGTGGACCTTCAAGGTTAGAGTAACAACGCTCAAGTTAGTTATGGGAAACCTCAAGGTGAATAATATCTTGGGAAAATGAGTCTCATACCAGATTTGGCGCGAAAGAGGAGTATTTAAAAGGAGAGAATAATTGGTCCTTCATAATCTTCTTTTTGGGCTTTGGTCTGGCTCGAAATATCTGCTATTTTAAAGTAGTTTTATGGCAGCCTCCGATTGATAGATGTAAAAAGGGCAATACAAATGGTTCATCAATCAGTGCTTCTTCAGCATGTGGATGTATGTTCAGAAACATGGATGTTTATTTCCTAGGCTTCTTTTCTAAGAAGTTGAACTTTTGTACATCCTTTCAAGCATAATTGTTTGGAGAAACTCAAATATTACTGTGAATAAGAATTAATTCAACCCATGGCATGAAAGTGATTCATCTCTAGTTTTACTAGCGTTTAGTTATAATTTATTGGTTCCTTGGAAATGAAGAACATTTGGCATAATTGTAAGACTATAGTGAAAAATATTAAATTTTTCGCCGCTCATATCTTTTATGGAGGGAAACTAAGGTGATGATAACGTAGCTCACATTGGTCTTTCTTTCAATAATTTTATTTATTGGAATGGTTTGTGTTCTTATTTGAAATATTTGCTTCGAACAAACTTAGTTCGCCATTGTATATGGTTTTTTTAATAAAACTAACTGAGTTATAAAACGGGGATGTAGCTCAGATGGTAGAGCGCTCGCTTAGCATGCGAGAGGTACGGGGATCGATACCCCGCATCTCCATAAATAAGTAGTTGGAGAAAAAAAACTATTATATCCTTATTAACCTTTTTTTCAAATAAAAATTCCATTAATTGTAATTTTTAAGGAAATTATATCATCGTAATGAACATAACTGATCATTATCTTAAAAATGTTGCAAAATTAAAAGAGGACATTTATGATGAGTGTGAGAGAGTATGAATTAATATTTGACTGATCGAAACATTCTAATTTTCATATATTAATTATCCATTGATTAGATATTATTCTTAGTCAAATTATCCAAATTCGGTTAGATATTATTCTTTACCGCCCATCAATTATCCATTGATTAGATATTATTCTTAGTCAACTTATCCAAATTCGGTTATATATTATTCTTTACCACCCATCAATTATCCATCTTGTAAATTGGACAGGGAGGTCCAATAGCATAAGATGTGGGAGAAAGCTCACCACATCATTCTAATTGTCCGAGGAAGACTTCTTACTCTACGAAAAAAATACAAAGTCGCCACCGAACTTTGTTTATTGCAAAGGAAAGCGAAAATATTGATAAAATCCTTAACAGAAAAAAGAAGATGGTCGTCGCAACCAAATTCGGGTTCGGTCTTGCATCTCTCCATTCTACGTTAGTGAGTGCGTCTCATTTCGAAGTTGACGCAGTTCGATTGAATAAACCTTCCCCAACGGTAATAATAAGGAGTATCATGATACGTCTTAGTTCAGGAATCTCTGGAATCGTCTCCATTTGATGTAATTTTTAGATATATGGAGATCTGGAATAAAAAGATTCAATTATGAAATTTAGTAGGAATCAATTGTAGATTCTCATAGACGGCGCCAATGTTCAATGGTGGAATAAGAATGAGAGAGGTATGTCATAATATGGAAGATGATGCTTGCAGCTCTGATGTGGAGAAACGGGTGGACCTTCAAGGTTAGAGTAACAACGCTCAAGTTAGTTATGGGAAACCTCAAGGTGAATAATATCTTGGGAAAATGAGTCTCATACCAGATTTGGCGCGAAAGAGGAGTATTTAAAAGGAGAGAATAATTGGTCCTTCATAATCTTCTTTTTGGGCTTTGGTCTGGCTCGAAATATCTGCTATTTTAAAGTAGTTTTATGGCAGCCTCCGATTGATAGATGTAAAAAGGGCAATACAAATGGTTCATCAATCAGTGCTTCTTCAGCATGTGGATGTATGTTCAGAAACATGGATGTTTATTTCCTAGGCTTCTTTTCTAAGAAGTTGAACTTTTGTACATCCTTTCAAGCATAATTGTTTGGAGAAACTCAAATATTACTGTGAATAAGAATTAATTCAACCCATGGCATGAAAGTGATTCATCTCTAGTTTTACTAGCGTTTAGTTATAATTTATTGGTTCCTTGGAAATGAAGAACATTTGGCATAATTGTAAGACTATAGTGAAAAATATTAAATTTTTCGCCGCTCATATCTTTTATGGAGGGAAACTAAGGTGATGATAACGTAGCTCACATTGGTCTTTCTTTCAATAATTTATTTATTGGAATGGTTTGTGTTCTTATTTGAAATATTTGCTTCGAACAAACTTAGTTCGCCATTGTATATGGTTTTTTTAATAAAACTAACTGAGTTATAAAACGGGGATGTAGCTCAGATGGTAGAGCGCTCGCTTAGCATGCGAGAGGTACGGGGATCGATACCCTGCATCTCCATAAATAAGTAGGTGGAGAAAAAAAACTATTATATCCTTATTAACTTTTTTTTTAAATAAAAATTCCATTAACTGTAATTTTTAAGGAAATTATATCATCGTAATGAACATAACTGATCATTATCTTAAAAATGTTGCAAAATTAAAAGAGGACATTTATGATGAGTGTGAGAGAGTATGAATTAATATTTGACTGATCGAAACATTCTAATTTTCATATATTAATTATCCATTGATTAGATATTATTCTTAGTCAAATATCCAAATTCGGTTAGATATTATTCTTTACCGCCCATCAATTATCCATTGATTAGATATTATTCTTAGTCAACTTATCCAAATTCGGTTATATATTATTCTTTACCACCCATCAATTATCCATCTTGTAAATTGGACAGGGAGGTCCAATAGCATAAGATGTGGGAGAAAGCTCACCACATCATTCTAATTGTCCGAGGAAGACTTCTTACTCTACGAAAAAAATACAAAGTCGCCACCGAACTTTGTTTATTGCAAAGGAAAGCGAAAATATTGATAAAATCCTTAACAGAAAAAAGAAGATGGTCGTCGCAACCAAATTCGGGTTCGGTCTTGCATCTCTCCATTCTACGTTAGTGAGTGCGTCTCATTTCGAAGTTGACGCAGTTCGATTGAATAAACCTTCCCCAACGGTAATAATAAGGAGTATCATGATACGTCTTAGTTCAGGAATCTCTGGAATCGTCTCCATTTGATGTAATTTTTAGATATATGGAGATCTGGAATAAAAAGATTCAATTATGAAATTTAGTAGGAATCAATTGTAGATTCTCATAGACGGCGCCAATGTTCAATGGTGGAATAAGAATGAGAGAGGTATGTCATAATATGGAAGATGATGCTTGCAGCTCTGATGTGGAGAAACGGGTGGACCTTCAAGGTTAGAGTAACAACGCTCAAGTTAGTTATGGGAAACCTCAAGGTGAATAATATCTTGGGAAAATGAGTCTCATACCAGATTTGGCGCGAAAGAGGAGTATTTAAAAGGAGAGAATAATTGGTCCTTCATAATCTTCTTTTTGGGCTTTGGTCTGGCTCGAAATATCTGCTATTTTAAAGTAGTTTTATGGCAGCCTCCGATTGATAGATGTAAAAAGGGCAATACAAATGGTTCATCAATCAGTGCTTCTTCAGCATGTGGATGTATGTTCAGAAACATGGATGTTTATTTCCTAGGCTTCTTTTCTAAGAAGTTGAACTTTTGTACATCCTTTCAAGCATAATTGTTTGGAGAAACTCAAATATTACTGTGAATAAGAATTAATTCAACCCATGGCATGAAAGTGATTCATCTCTAGTTTTACTAGCGTTTAGTTATAATTTATTGGTTCCTTGGAAATGAAGAACATTTGGCATAATTGTAAGACTATAGTGAAAAATATTAAATTTTTCGCCGCTCATATCTTTTATGGAGGGAAACTAAGGTGATGATAACGTAGCTCACATTGGTCTTTCTTTCAATAATTTTATTATTGGAATGGTTTGTGTTCTTATTTGAAATATTTGCTTCGAACAAACTTAGTTCGCCATTGTATATGGTTTTTTTAATAAAACTAACTGAGTTATAAAACGGGGATGTAGCTCAGATGGTAGAGCGCTCGCTTAGCATGCGAGAGGTACGGGGATCGATACCCCGCATCTCCATAAATAAGTAGTTGGAGAAAAAAAACTATTATATCCTTATTAACCTTTTTTTTCAAATAAAAATTCCATTAATTGTAATTTTTAAGGAAATTATATCATCGTAATGAACATAACTGATCATTATCTTAAAATGTTGCAAAATTAAAAGAGGACATTTATGATGAGTGTGAGAGAGTATGAATTAATATTTGACTGATCGAAACATTCTAATTTTCATATATTAATTATCCATTGATTAGATATTATTCTTAGTCAAATTATCCAAATTCGGTTAGATATTATTCTTTACCGCCCATCAATTATCCATTGATTAGATATTATTCTTAGTCAACTTATCCAAATTCGGTTATATATTATTCTTTACCACCCATCAATTATCCATCTTGTAAATTGGACAGGGAGGTCCAATAGCATAAGATGTGGGAGAAAGCTCACCACATCATTCTAATTGTCCGAGGAAGACTTCTTACTCTACGAAAAAAATACAAAGTCGCCACCGAACTTTGTTTATTGCAAAGGAAAGCGAAAATATTGATAAAATCCTTAACAGAAAAAAGAAGATGGTCGTCGCAACCAAATTCGGGTTCGGTCTTGCATCTCTCCATTCTACGTTAGTGAGTGCGTCTCATTTCGAAGTTGACGCAGTTCGATTGAATAAACCTTCCCCAACGGTAATAATAAGGAGTATCATGATACGTCTTAGTTCAGGAATCTCTGGAATCGTCTCCATTTGATGTAATTTTTAGATATATGGAGATCTGGAATAAAAAGATTCAATTATGAAATTTAGTAGGAATCAATTGTAGATTCTCATAGACGGCGCCAATGTTCAATGGTGGAATAAGAATGAGAGAGGTATGTCATAATATGGAAGATGATGCTTGCAGCTCTGATGTGGAGAAACGGGTGGACCTTCAAGGTTAGAGTAACAACGCTCAAGTTAGTTATGGGAAACCTCAAGGTGAATAATATCTTGGGAAAATGAGTCTCATACCAGATTTGGCGCGAAAGAGGAGTATTTAAAAGGAGAGAATAATTGGTCCTTCATAATCTTCTTTTTGGGCTTTGGTCTGGCTCGAAATATCTGCTATTTTAAAGTAGTTTTATGGCAGCCTCCGATTGATAGATGTAAAAAGGGCAATACAAATGGTTCATCAATCAGTGCTTCTTCAGCATGTGGATGTATGTTCAGAAACATGGATGTTTATTTCCTAGGCTTCTTTTCTAAGAAGTTGAACTTTTGTACATCCTTTCAAGCATAATTGTTTGGAGAAACTCAAATATTACTGTGAATAAGAATTAATTCAACCCATGGCATGAAAGTGATTCATCTCTAGTTTTACTAGCGTTTAGTTATAATTTATTGGTTCCTTGGAAATGAAGAACATTTGGCATAATTGTAAGACTATAGTGAAAAATATTAAATTTTTCGCCGCTCATATCTTTTATGGAGGGAAACTAAGGTGATGATAACGTAGCTCACATTGGTCTTTCTTTCAATAATTTTATTTATTGGAATGGTTTGTGTTCTTATTTGAAATATTTGCTTCGAACAAACTTAGTTCGCCATTGTATATGGTTTTTTTAATAAAACTAACTGAGTTATAAAACGGGGATGTAGCTCAGATGGTAGAGCGCTCGCTTAGCATGCGAGAGGTACGGGGATCGATACCCGCATCTCCATAAATAAGTAGTTGGAGAAAAAAAACTATTATATCCTTATTAACCTTTTTTTCAAATAAAAATTCCATTAATTGTAATTTTTAAGGAAATTATATCATCGTAATGAACATAACTGATCATTATCTTAAAAATGTTGCAAAATTAAAAGAGGACATTTATGATGAGTGTGAGAGAGTATGAATTAATATTTGACTGATCGAAACATTCTAATTTTCATATATTAATTATCCATTGATTAGATATTTTCTTAGTCAAATTATCCAAATTCGGTTAGATATTATTCTTTACCGCCCATCAATTATCCATTGATTAGATATTATTCTTAGTCAACTTATCCAAATTCGGTTATATATTATTCTTTACCACCCATCAATTATCCATCTTGTAAATTGGACAGGGAGGTCCAATAGCATAAGATGTGGGAGAAAGCTCACCACATCATTCTAATTGTCCGAGGAAGACTTCTTACTCTACGAAAAAAATACAAAGTCGCCACCGAACTTTGTTTATTGCAAAGGAAAGCGAAAATATTGATAAAATCCTTAACAGAAAAAAGAAGATGGTCGTCGCAACCAAATTCGGGTTCGGTCTTGCATCTCTCCATTCTACGTTAGTGAGTGCGTCTCATTTCGAAGTTGACGCAGTTCGATTGAATAAACCTTCCCCAACGGTAATAATAAGGAGTATCATGATACGTCTTAGTTCAGGAATCTCTGGAATCGTCTCCATTTGATGTAATTTTTAGATATATGGAGATCTGGAATAAAAAGATTCAATTATGAAATTTAGTAGGAATCAATTGTAGATTCTCATAGACGGCGCCAATGTTCAATGGTGGAATAAGAATGAGAGAGGTATGTCATAATATGGAAGATGATGCTTGCAGCTCTGATGTGGAGAAACGGGTGGACCTTCAAGGTTAGAGTAACAACGCTCAAGTTAGTTATGGGAAACCTCAAGGTGAATAATATCTTGGGAAAATGAGTCTCATACCAGATTTGGCGCGAAAGAGGAGTATTTAAAAGGAGAGAATAATTGGTCCTTCATAATCTTCTTTTTGGGCTTTGGTCTGGCTCGAAATATCTGCTATTTTAAAGTAGTTTTATGGCAGCCTCCGATTGATAGATGTAAAAAGGGCAATACAAATGGTTCATCAATCAGTGCTTCTTCAGCATGTGGATGTATGTTCAGAAACATGGATGTTTATTTCCTAGGCTTCTTTTCTAAGAAGTTGAACTTTTGTACATCCTTTCAAGCATAATTGTTTGGAGAAACTCAAATATTACTGTGAATAAGAATTAATTCAACCCATGGCATGAAAGTGATTCATCTCTAGTTTTACTAGCGTTTAGTTATAATTTATTGGTTCCTTGGAAATGAAGAACATTTGGCATAATTGTAAGACTATAGTGAAAAATATTAAATTTTTCGCCGCTCATATCTTTTATGGAGGGAAACTAAGGTGATGATAACGTAGCTCACATTGGTCTTTCTTTCAATAATTTTATTATTGGAATGGTTTGTGTTCTTATTTGAAATATTTGCTTCGAACAAACTTAGTTCGCCATTGTATATGGTTTTTTTAATAAAACTAACTGAGTTATAAAACGGGGATGTAGCTCAGATGGTAGAGCGCTCGCTTAGCATGCGAGAGGTACGGGGATCGATATCCCGCATCTCCATAAATAAGTAGTTGGAGAAAAAAACTATTATATCCTTATTAACCTTTTTTTTCAAATAAAAATTCCATTAATTGTAATTTTTAAGGAAATTATATCATCGTAATGAACATAACTGATCATTATCTTAAAAATGTTGCAAAATTAAAAGAGGACATTTATGATGAGTGTGAGAGAGTATGAATTAATATTTGACTGATCGAAACATTCTAATTTTCATATATTAATTATCCATTGATTAGATATTATTCTTAGTCAAATTATCCAAATTCGGTTAGATATTATTCTTTACCGCCCATCAATTATCCATTGATTAGATATTATTCTTAGTCAACTTATCCAAATTCGGTTATATATTATTCTTTACCACCCATCAATTATCCATCTTGTAAATTGGACAGGGAGGTCCAATAGCATAAGATGTGGGAGAAAGCTCACCACATCATTCTAATTGTCCGAGGAAGACTTCTTACTCTACGAAAAAAATACAAAGTCGCCACCGAACTTTGTTTATTGCAAAGGAAAGCGAAAATATTGATAAAATCCTTAACAGAAAAAAGAAGATGGTCGTCGCAACCAAATTCGGGTTCGGTCTTGCATCTCTCCATTCTACGTTAGTGAGTGCGTCTCATTTCGAAGTTGACGCAGTTCGATTGAATAAACCTTCCCCAACGGTAATAATAAGGAGTATCATGATACGTCTTAGTTCAGGAATCTCTGGAATCGTCTCCATTTGATGTAATTTTTAGATATATGGAGATCTGGAATAAAAAGATTCAATTATGAAATTTAGTAGGAATCAATTGTAGATTCTCATAGACGGCGCCAATGTTCAATGGTGGAATAAGAATGAGAGAGGTATGTCATAATATGGAAGATGATGCTTGCAGCTCTGATGTGGAGAAACGGGTGGACCTTCAAGGTTAGAGTAACAACGCTCAAGTTAGTTATGGGAAACCTCAAGGTGAATAATATCTTGGGAAAATGAGTCTCATACCAGATTTGGCGCGAAAGAGGAGTATTTAAAAGGAGAGAATAATTGGTCCTTCATAATCTTCTTTTTGGGCTTTGGTCTGGCTCGAAATATCTGCTATTTTAAAGTAGTTTTATGGCAGCCTCCGATTGATAGATGTAAAAAGGGCAATACAAATGGTTCATCAATCAGTGCTTCTTCAGCATGTGGATGTATGTTCAGAAACATGGATGTTTATTTCCTAGGCTTCTTTTCTAAGAAGTTGAACTTTTGTACATCCTTTCAAGCATAATTGTTTGGAGAAACTCAAATATTACTGTGAATAAGAATTAATTCAACCCATGGCATGAAAGTGATTCATCTCTAGTTTTACTAGCGTTTAGTTATAATTTATTGGTTCCTTGGAAATGAAGAACATTTGGCATAATTGTAAGACTATAGTGAAAAATATTAAATTTTTCGCCGCTCATATCTTTTATGGAGGGAAACTAAGGTGATGATAACGTAGCTCACATTGGTCTTTCTTTCAATAATTTTATTTATTGGAATGGTTTGTGTTCTTATTTGAAATATTTGCTTCGAACAAACTTAGTTCGCCATTGTATATGGTTTTTTTAATAAAACTAACTGAGTTATAAAACGGGGATGTAGCTCAGATGGTAGAGCGCTCGCTTAGCATGCGAGAGGTACGGGGATCGATATCCCGCATCTCCATAAATAAGTAGTTGGAGAAAAAAAACTATTATATCCTTATTAACCTTTTTTTTCAAATAAAAATTCCATTAATTGTAATTTTTAAGGAAATTATATCATCGTAATGAACATAACTGATCATTATCTTAAAAATGTTGCAAAATTAAAAGAGGACATTTATGATGAGTGTGAGAGAGTATGAATTAATATTTGACTGATCGAAACATTCTAATTTTCATATATTAATTATCCATTGATTAGATTATTCTTAGTCAAATTATCCAAATTCGGTTAGATATTATTCTTTACCGCCCATCAATTATCCATTGATTAGATATTATTCTTAGTCAACTTATCCAAATTCGGTTATATATTATTCTTTACCACCCATCAATTATCCATCTTGTAAATTGGACAGGGAGGTCCAATAGCATAAGATGTGGGAGAAAGCTCACCACATCATTCTAATTGTCCGAGGAAGACTTCTTACTCTACGAAAAAAATACAAAGTCGCCACCGAACTTTGTTTATTGCAAAGGAAAGCGAAAATATTGATAAAATCCTTAACAGAAAAAGAAGATGGTCGTCGCAACCAAATTCGGGTTCGGTCTTGCATCTCTCCATTCTACGTTAGTGAGTGCGTCTCATTTCGAAGTTGACGCAGTTCGATTGAATAAACCTTCCCCAACGGTAATAATAAGGAGTATCATGATACGTCTTAGTTCAGGAATCTCTGGAATCGTCTCCATTTGATGTAATTTTTAGATATATGGAGATCTGGAATAAAAAGATTCAATTATGAAATTTAGTAGGAATCAATTGTAGATTCTCATAGACGGCGCCAATGTTCAATGGTGGAATAAGAATGAGAGAGGTATGTCATAATATGGAAGATGATGCTTGCAGCTCTGATGTGGAGAAACGGGTGGACCTTCAAGGTTAGAGTAACAACGCTCAAGTTAGTTATGGGAAACCTCAAGGTGAATAATATCTTGGGAAAATGAGTCTCATACCAGATTTGGCGCGAAAGAGGAGTATTTAAAAGGAGAGAATAATTGGTCCTTCATAATCTTCTTTTTGGGCTTTGGTCTGGCTCGAAATATCTGCTATTTTAAAGTAGTTTTATGGCAGCCTCCGATTGATAGATGTAAAAAGGGCAATACAAATGGTTCATCAATCAGTGCTTCTTCAGCATGTGGATGTATGTTCAGAAACATGGATGTTTATTTCCTAGGCTTCTTTTCTAAGAAGTTGAACTTTTGTACATCCTTTCAAGCATAATTGTTTGGAGAAACTCAAATATTACTGTGAATAAGAATTAATTCAACCCATGGCATGAAAGTGATTCATCTCTAGTTTTACTAGCGTTTAGTTATAATTTATTGGTTCCTTGGAAATGAAGAACATTTGGCATAATTGTAAGACTATAGTGAAAAATATTAAATTTTTCGCCGCTCATATCTTTTATGGAGGGAAACTAAGGTGATGATAACGTAGCTCACATTGGTCTTTCTTTCAATAATTTTATTTATTGGAATGGTTTGTGTTCTTATTTGAAATATTTGCTTCGAACAAACTTAGTTCGCCATTGTATATGGTTTTTTAATAAAACTAACTGAGTTATAAAACGGGGATGTAGCTCAGATGGTAGAGCGCTCGCTTAGCATGCGAGAGGTACGGGGATCGATACCCGCATCTCCATAAATAAGTAGTTGGAGAAAAAAAACTATTATATCCTTATTAACTTTTTTTCAAATAAAAATTCCATTAATTGTAATTTTAAGGAAATTATATCATCGTAATGAACATAACTGATCATTATCTTAAAAATGTTGCAAAATTAAAAGAGGACATTTATGATGAGTGTGAGAGAGTATGAATTAATATTTGACTGATCGAAACATTCTAATTTTCATATATAATTATCCATTGATTAGATATTATTCTTAGTCAAATTATCCAAATTCGGTTAGATATTATTCTTTACCGCCATCAATTATCCATTGATTAGATATTATTCTTAGTCAACTTATCCAAATTCGGTTATATATTATTCTTTACCACCCATCAATTATCCATCTTGTAAATTGGACAGGGAGGTCCAATAGCATAAGATGTGGGAGAAAGCTCACCACATCATTCTAATTGTCCGAGGAAGACTTCTTACTCTACGAAAAAATACAAAGTCGCCACCGAACTTTGTTTATTGCAAAGGAAAGCGAAAATATTGATAAAATCCTTAACAGAAAAAAGAAGATGGTCGTCGCAACCAAATTCGGGTTCGGTCTTGCATCTCTCCATTCTACGTTAGTGAGTGCGTCTCATTTCGAAGTTGACGCAGTTCGATTGAATAAACCTTCCCCAACGGTAATAATAAGGAGTATCATGATACGTCTTAGTTCAGGAATCTCTGGAATCGTCTCCATTTGATGTAATTTTTAGATATATGGAGATCTGGAATAAAAAGATTCAATTATGAAATTTAGTAGGAATCAATTGTAGATTCTCATAGACGGCGCCAATGTTCAATGGTGGAATAAGAATGAGAGAGGTATGTCATAATATGGAAGATGATGCTTGCAGCTCTGATGTGGAGAAACGGGTGGACCTTCAAGGTTAGAGTAACAACGCTCAAGTTAGTTATGGGAAACCTCAAGGTGAATAATATCTTGGGAAAATGAGTCTCATACCAGATTTGGCGCGAAAGAGGAGTATTTAAAAGGAGAGAATAATTGGTCCTTCATAATCTTCTTTTGGGCTTTGGTCTGGCTCGAAATATCTGCTATTTTAAAGTAGTTTTATGGCAGCCTCCGATTGATAGATGTAAAAAGGGCAATACAAATGGTTCATCAATCAGTGCTTCTTCAGCATGTGGATGTATGTTCAGAAACATGGATGTTTATTTCCTAGGCTTCTTTTCTAAGAAGTTGAACTTTTGTACATCCTTTCAAGCATAATTGTTTGGAGAAACTCAAATATTACTGTGAATAAGAATTAATTCAACCCATGGCATGAAAGTGATTCATCTCTAGTTTTACTAGCGTTTAGTTATAATTTATTGGTTCCTTGGAAATGAAGAACATTTGGCATAATTGTAAGACTATAGTGAAAAATATTAAATTTTTCGCCGCTCATATCTTTTATGGAGGGAAACTAAGGTGATGATAACGTAGCTCACATTGGTCTTTCTTTCAATAATTTTATTTATTGGAATGGTTTGTGTTCTTATTTGAAATATTTGCTTCGAACAAACTTAGTTCGCCATTGTATATGGTTTTTTTAATAAAACTAACTGAGTTATAAAACGGGGATGTAGCTCAGATGGTAGAGCGCTCGCTTAGCATGCGAGAGGTACGGGGATCGATACCCGCATCTCCATAAATAAGTAGTTGGAGAAAAAAAAAATTATATCCTTATTAACCTTTTTTTTCAAATAAAAATTCCATTAATTGTAATTTTTAAGGAAATTATATCATCGTAATGAACATAACTGATCATTATCTTAAAAATGTTGCAAAATTAAAAGAGGACATTTATGATGAGTGTGAGAGAGTATGAATTAATATTTGACTGATCGAAACATTCTAATTTTCATATATTAATTATCCATTGATTAGATATTATTCTTAGTCAAATTATCCAAATTCGGTTAGATATTATTCTTAGTCAACTTATCCAAATTCGGTTATATATTATTCTTTACCACCCATCAATTATCCATCTTGTAAATTGGACAGGGAGGTCCAATAGCATAAGATGTGGGAGAAAGCTCACCACATCATTCTAATTGTCCGAGGAAGACTTCTTACTCTACGAAAAAAATACAAAGTCGCCACCGAACTTTGTTTATTGCAAAGGAAAGCGAAAATATTGATAAAATCCTTAACAGAAAAAAGAAGATGGTCGTCGCAACCAAATTCGGGTTCGGTCTTGCATCTCTCCATTCTACGTTAGTGAGTGCGTCTCATTTCGAAGTTGACGCAGTTCGATTGAATAAACCTTCCCCAACGGTAACAATAAGGAGTATCATGATACGTCTTAGTTCAGGAATCTCTGGAATCGTCTCCATTTGATGTAATTTTTAGATATATGGAGATCTGGAATAAAAAGATTCAATTATGAAATTTAGTAGGAATCAATTGTAGATTCTCATAGACGGCGCCAATGTTCAATGGTGGAATAAGAATGAGAGAGGTATGTCATAATATGGAAGATGATGCTTGCAGCTCTGATGTGGAGAAACGGGTGGACCTTCAAGGTTAGAATAACAACGCTCAAGTTAGTTATGGGAAACCTCAAGGTGAATAATATCTTGGGAAAATGAGTCTCATACCAGATTTGGCGCGAAAGAGGAGTATTTAAAAGGAGAGAATAATTGGTCCTTCATAATCTTCTTTTTGGCTTTGGTCTGGCTCGAAATATCTGCTATTTTAAAGTAGTTTTATGGCAGCCTCCGATTGATAGATGTAAAAAGGGCAATACAAATGGTTCATCAATCAGTGCTTCTTCAGCATGTGGATGTATGTTCAGAAACATGGATGTTTATTTCCTAGGCTTCTTTTCTAAGAAGTTGAACTTTTGTACATCCTTTCAAGCATAATTGTTTGGAGAAACTCAAATATTACTGTGAATAAGAATTAATTCAACCCATGGCATGAAAGTGATTCATCTCTAGTTTTACTAGCGTTTAGTTATAATTATTGGTTCCTTGGAAATGAAGAACATTTGGCATAATTGTAAGACTATAGTGAAAAATATTAAATTTTTCGCCGCTCATATCTTTTATGGAGGGAAACTAAGGTGATGATAACGTAGCACACATTGGTCTTTCTTTCAATAATTTTACTTATTGGAATGGTTTGTGTTCTTATTTGAAATATTTGCTTCGAACAAACTTAGTTCGCCATTGTATATGGTTTTTTAATAAAACTAACTGAGTTATAAAACGGGGATGTAGCTCAAATGGTAGAGCGCTCGCTTAGCATGCGAGAGGTACGGGGATCGATACCCCGCATCTCCATAAATAAGTAGTTGGAGAAAAAAAAACTATTATATCCTTAAACATTCTAATTTTCATATATTATTTATCCATTATTAGAATTAGTCTTAGTCAATATCCAAATTCGGTTAGATATTATTCTTTACCGCCCATCATTATCCATTGATTAGATATTATTCTTAGTCAACTTATCCAAATTCGGTTATATATTATTCTTTACCACCCATCAATTATCCATCTTGTAAATTGGACAGGGAGGTCCAATAGCATAAGATGTGGGAGAAAGCTCACCACATCATTCTAATTGTCCGAGGAAGACTTCTTACTCTACGAAAAAAATACAAAGTCGCCACCGAACTTTGTTTATTGCAAAGGAAAGCGAAAATATTGATAAAATCCTTAACAGAAAAAAGAAGATGGTCGTCGCAACCAAATTCGGGTTCGGTCTTGCATCTCTCCATTCTACGTTAGTGAGTGCGTCTCATTTCGAAGTTGACGCAGTTCGATTGAATAAACCTTCCCCAACGGTAACAATAAGGAGTATCATGATACGTCTTAGTTCAGGAATCTCTGGAATCGTCTCCATTTGATGTAATTTTTAGATATATGGAGATCTGGAATAAAAAGATTCAATTATGAAATTTAGTAGGAATCAATTGTAGATTCTCATAGACGGCGCCAATGTTCAATGGTGGAATAAGAATGAGAGAGGTATGTCATAATATGGAAGATGATGCTTGCAGCTCTGATGTGGAGAAACGGGTGGACCTTCAAGGTTAGAGTAACAACGCTCAAGTTAGTTATGGGAAACCTCAAGGTGAATAATATCTTGGGAAAATGAGTCTCATACCAGATTTGGCGCGAAAGAGGAGTATTAAAAAGGAGAATAATTGGTCCTTCATAATCTTCTTTTTGGGCTTTGGTCTGGCTCGAAATATCTGCTATTTTAAAGTAGTTTTATGGCAGCCTCCGATTGATAGATGTAAAAGGGCAATACAAATGGTTCATCAATCAGTGCTTCTTCAGCATGTGGATGTATGTTCAGAAACATGGATGTTTATTTCCTAGGCTTCTTTTCTAAGAAGTTGAACTTTTGTACATCCTTTCAAGCATAATTGTTTGGAGAAACTCAAATATTACTGTGAATAAGAATTAATTCAACCCATGGCATGAAAGTGATTCATCTCTAGTTTTACTAGCGTTTAGTTATAATTTATTGGTTCCTTGGAAATGAAGAACATTTGGCATAATTGTAAGACTATAGTGAAAAATATTAAATTTTCGCCGCTCATATCTTTTATGGAGGGAAACTAAGGTGATGATAACGTAGCTCACATTGGTCTTTCTTTCAATAATTTTACTTATTGGAATGGTTTGTGTTCTTATTTGAAATATTTGCTTCGAACAAACTTAGTTCGCCATTGTATATGGTTTTTTTAATAAAACTAACTGAGTTATAAAACGGGGATGTAGCTCAGATGGTAGAGCGCTCGCTTAGCATGCGAGAGGTACGGGGATCGATACCCGCATCTCCATAAATAAGTAGTTGGAGAAAAAAAACTATTATCCTTATTAACTTTTTTTTCAAATAAAAATTCCATTAATTGTAATTTTAAGGAAATTATATCATCGTAATGAACATAACTGATCATTATCTTAAAATGTTGCAAAATTAAAAGAGGACATTTATGATGAGTGTGAGAGAGTATGAATTAATATTTGACTGATCGAAACATTCTAATTTTCATTATTAATTATCCATTGATTAGATATTATTCTTAGTCAAATTATCCAAATTCGGTTAGATATATTCTTTACCGCCCATCAATTATCCATTGATTAGATATTATTCTTAGTCAACTTATCCAAATCGGTTATATATTATTCTTTACCACCCATCAATTATCCATCTTGTAAATTGGACAGGGAGGTCCAATAGCATAAGATGTGGGAGAAAGCTCACCACATCATTCTAATTGTCCGAGGAAGACTTCTTACTCTACGAAAAAATACAAAGTCGCCACCGAACTTTGTTTATTGCAAAGGAAAGCGAAAATATTGATAAAATCCTTAACAGAAAAAAAGAAGATGGTCGTCGCAACCAAATTCGGGTTCGGTCTTGCATCTCTCCATTCTACGTTAGTGAGTGCGTCTCATTTCGAAGTTGACGCAGTTCGATTGAATAAACCTTCCCCAACGGTAACAATAAGGAGTATCATGATACGTCTTAGTTCAGGAATCTCTGGAATCGTCTCCATTTGATGTAATTTTTAGATATATGGAGATCTGGAATAAAAAGATTCAATTATGAAATTTAGTAGGAATCAATTGTAGATTCTCATAGACGGCGCCAATGTTCAATGGTGGAATAAGAATGAGAGAGGTATGTCATAATATGGAAGATGATGCTTGCAGCTCTGATGTGGAGAAACGGGTGGACCTTCAAGGTTAGCATAACAACGCTCAAGTTAGTTATGGGAAACCTCAAGGTGAATAATATCTTGGGAAAATGAGTCTCATACCAGCTTTGGCGCGAAAGAGGAGTATTTAAAAGGAGAGAATAATTGGTCCTTCATAATCTTCTTTTTGGGCTTTGGTCTGGCTCGAAATATCTGCTATTTTAAAGTAGTTTTATGGCAGCCTCCGATTGATAGATGTAAAAAGGGCAATACAAATGGTTCATCAATCAGTGCTTCTTCAGCATGTGGATGTATGTTCAGAAACATGGATGTTTATTTCCTAGGCTTCTTTTCTAAGAAGTTGAACTTTTGTACATCCTTTCAAGCATAATTGTTTGGAGAAACTCAAATATTACTGTGAATAAGAATTAATTCAACCCATGGCATGAAAGTGATTCATCTCTAGTTTTACTAGCGTTTAGTTATAATTTATTGGTTCCTTGGAAATGAAGAACATTTGGCATAATTGTAAGACTATAGTGAAAAATATTAAATTTTTCGCCGCTCATATCTTTTATGGAGGGAAACTAATGTGATGATAATGTAGCTAACATTGGTCTTTCTTTCAATAATTTTACTTATTGGAATGATTTGTGTTCTTATTTGAAATATTTGCTTCGAACAAACTTAGTTCGCCATTGTATATGGTTTTTTTAATAAAACTAACTAAGTTATAAAACGGGGATGTAGCTCAGATGGTAGAGCGCTCGCTTAGCATGCCAGAGGTACGGGGATCGATACCCCGATTTCCATAAATAAGTAGTTGGAGAATTAAAAGTATTATATCCTTATTAACTTTTTTTTTCAAATAAAAATTCCATTAACCGTAATTTTTAAGGAAATTATATCATCGTAATAAACATAACTGATTATTATCTTAAAAATGTTGCAAAATTAAAAGAGGATATTTATGATGAGTGTGAGAGAGTATGAATTAATATTTGACTGATCGAAACATTCTAATTTTCATATATTAATTATCCATTGATTAGATATTATTCTTAGTCAAATTATCCAAATTCGGTTAGATATTATTATTTACCGCCCATCAATTATCCATCTTCTAAATTGGACAAGGAGGTCCAATAGCATAAGATGTGGGAGAAAGCTCACCACATCATTCTAATTGTCCGAGGAAGACTTCTTACTCTACGAAAAAAATACAAAGTCGCCACCGAACTTTGTTTATTGCAAAGGAAAGGGAAAATATTGATAAAATCCTTAACAGAAAAAAGAAGATGGTCGTCGCAACCAAATTCGGGTTCGGTCTTGCATCTCTCCATTCTACGTTAGTGAGTGCGTCTCATTTCGAAGTTGACGCAGTTCGATTGAATAAACCTTCCCCAACGGTAACAATAAGGAGTATCATGATACGTCTTAGTTCACGAATCTCTGGAATCGTCTCCATTTGATGTAATTTTTAGATATATGGAGATCTGGAATAAAAAGATTCAATTATGAAATTTAGTAGGAATCAATTGTAGATTCTCATAGACGGCGCCAATGTTCAATGGTGGAATAAGAATGAGAGAGGTATGTCATAATATGGAAGATGATGCTTGCAGCTCTGATGTGGAGAAACGGGTGGACCTTCAAGGTTAGCATAACAACGCTCAAGTTAGTTATGGGAAACCTCAAGGTGAATAATATCTTGGGAAAATGAGTCTCATACCAGCTTTTGCGCGAAAGAGGAGTATTTAAAAGGAGAGAATAATTGGTCCTTCATAATCTTCTTTTTGGGCTTTGGTCTGGCTCGAAATATCTGCTATTTTAAAGTAGTTTTATGGCAACCTCCGATTGATTGATGTCGCAACCAAATTCGGGTTCGGTCTTGCATCTCTCCATTCTACGTTAGTGAGTGCGTCTCATTTCGAAGTTGACGCAGTTCGATTGAATAAACCTTCCCCAACGGTAACAATAAGGAGTATCATGATACGTCTTAGTTCAGGAATCTCTGGAATCGTCTCCATTTGATGTAATTTTTAGATATATGGAGATCTGGAATAAAAAGATTCAATTATGAAATTTAGTAGGAATCAATTGTAGATTCTCATAGACGGCGCCAATGTTCAATGGTGGAATAAGAATGAGAGAGGTATGTCATAATATGGAAGATGATGCTTGCAGCTCTGATGTGGAGAAACGGTGGGACCTTCAAGGTTAGCATAACAACGCTCAAGTTAGTTATGGAAACCTCAAGGTGAATAATATCTTGGGAAAATGAGTCTCATACCAGCTTTGGCGCGAAAGAGGAGTATTTAAAAGGAGAGAATAATTGGTCCTTCATAATCTTCTTTTGGGCTTGGTTCTGGCTCGAAATATCTGCTATTTTAAAGTAGTTTTATGGCAACCTCCGATTGATAGATGTAAAAAGGGCAATACAATGGTGGTTCATCAATCAGTGCTTCTTCAACCTGGATGTATGTTCAGAAACATGGATGTTTATTTCCTAGGCTTCTTTTCTAAGAAGTTGAACTTTGTGTATCCTCCTTCAAGCATAATGTTTGGAGAAACTCAAATATTACTGTGAATAAGAATAATTCAACCTATGGCATGAAAGTGATTCATCTCTAGTTTTACTAGCGTTTAGTTATAATTTATTGGTTCCTTGGAAATGAAGAACATTTGGCATAATTGTAAGACTATAGTGAAAAATATTAAATTTTTCGCCGCTCATATCTTTTATGGAGGGAAACTAATGTGATGATAACGTAGCAAACATTGGTCTTTCTTTCAATAATTTTACTTATTGGAATGGTTTGTGTTCTTATTTGAAATATTTGCTTCGAACAAACTTAGTTCGCCATTGTATATGGTTTTTTAATAAAAACTAACTGAGTTATAAAACGGGGATGTTGCTCAGATGGTAGAGTAGTCGCTTAGCATGCGAGAGGTACGTGGATCGATACCCTGCATCTCCATAAATAAGTAGTTGGAGAAAAAAAACTATTATATCTTTATTATCTTTTTTTTTCAAATAAAAATTCCATTAACTGTAACTTTTAAGGAAATTATATCATCGTAATGAACATAACTGATCATTATTTTAAAAATGTTGTGAAATTAAAAGAGGACATTTATGATGAGTGTGGGAGAGTATGAATTAATATTTGACTGATCGAAACATTCTAATTTTCAATTATTAATTATCCATCAATTAGATATTATTCTTAGTCCAATTAGCCAAATTCGGTTAGATATTATTCTTTACCGCCCATCAATTATCCATCTTGTAAATTGGACAGGGAGGTCCAATAGCATAAGATGTGGGAGAAAGCTCGCCACATCATTCTAATTGTCCGAGGAAGACTTCTTACTCTACGAAAAAAAACAAAGTTTCCACCAAACTTTATTTATTGCAAAGGAAAGGGAAAATATTGATAAAATCCTTAACAGAAAAAAGAAGATGGTCGTCGCAACCAAATTCGGGTTCGGTCTTGCATCTCTCCATTCTACGTTATTGAGTGCGCCTCATTTCGAAGTTGACGCAGTTCGATTGAATAAACCTTCCCCAACGGTATCAATAAGGAGTATCATGATACGTCTTAGTTCAGGAATATCTGGAATCGTCTCCATTTGATGTAATTTTAAGATATATGGAGGTCTGGAATAAAAAGATTCAATTATGAAATTTAGTAGGAATCAATTGTAGATTCTCATAGACGGCGCCAATGTTCAATGGTGGAATAAGAATGAGAGAGGTATGTCATAATATGGAAGATGATGCTTGCAGCTCTGATGTGGAGAAACGGGTGGACCTTCAAGGTTAGCATAACAACGCTCAAGTTAGTTATGGGAAACCTCAAGGTGAATAATATCTTGGGAAAATGAGTCTCATACCAGCTTTGGCGCGAAGAAGAGAGGAGTATTTAAAGGAGAGAATAATTGGTCCTTCATAATCTTCTTTTGGCTTTGGTCTGGCTCGAAATATCTGCTATTTTAAAGTAGTTTTATGGCAGCCTCCGATTGATAGATGTAAAAAGGGCAATACAAATGGTTCATCAATCAGTGCTTCTTCAGCATGTGGATGTATGTTCAGAAACATGGATGTTTATTTCCTAGGCTTCCTTTCTAAGAAGTTGAACTTTTGTACATCCTTTCAAGATATAATGTTTGGAGAAACCTCAAATATTACTGTGAATAAGAATTAATTCAACCCATGGCATGAAAGTGATTCATCTCTAGTTTTACTAGCGTTTAGTTATAATTATTGGTTCCTTGGAAATGAAGAACATTTGGCATAATTGTAAGACTATAGTGAAAAATATTAAATTTTTCGCCGCTCATATCTTTTATGGAGGGAAACTAATGTGATGATAACGTAGCAAACATTGGTCTTTCTTTCAATAATTTTACTTATTGGAATGGTTTGTGTTCTTATTTGAAATATTTGCTTCGAACAAACTTAGTTCGCCATTGTATATGGTTTTTTTAATAAAACTAACTGAGTTATAAAACGGGGATGTTGCTCAGATGGTAGAGTAGTCGCTTAGCATGCGAGAGGTACGGGAATCGATACTCTGCATCTCCATAAATAAGTAGTTGGAGAAAAAAAAACTATTATATCCTTATTATCTTTTTTTTTCAAATAAAAATTCCATTAACTGTAATTTTTAAGGAAATTATATCAGCGTAATGAACATAACTGATCATTATCTTAAAAATGTTGCGAAATTAAAAGAGGACATTTATGATGAGTGTGAGAGAGTATGAATTAATATTTGACTGATCGAAACATTCTAATTTTCAATTATTAATTATCCATCAATTAGATATTATTCTTAGTCCAATTAGCCAAATTCGGTTAGATATTATTCTTTACCGCACATCAATTATCCATCTTGTAAATTGGACAGGGAGGTCCAATAACATAAGATGTGGGAGAAAGCTCACCACATCATTCTAATTGTCCGAGGAAGACTTCTTACTCTACGAAAAAAAAACAAAGTTGCCACCAAACATTATTTATTGCAAAGGAAAGGGAAAATATTGATAAAATCCTTAACAGAAAAAAGAAGATGGTCGTCGCAACCAAATTCGGGTTCGGTCTTGCATCTCTCCATTCTACGTTATTGAGTGCGCCTCATTTCGAAGTTGACGCAGTTCGATTGAATAAACCTTCCCCAACGGTATCAATAAGGAGTATCATGATACGTCTTAGTTCAGGAATATCTGGAATCGTCTCCATTTGATGTAATTTTTAGATATATGGAGGTCTGGAATAAAAAGATTCAATTATGAAATTTAGTAGGAATCAATTGTAGATTCTCATAGACGGCGCCAATGTTCAATGGTGGAATAAGAATGAGAGAGGTATGTCATAATATGGAAGATGATGCTTGCAGCTCTGATGTGGAGAAACGGGTGGACCTTCAAGGTTAGCATAACAACGCTCAAGTTAGTTATGGGAAACCTCAAGGTGAATAATATCTTGGGTAAATGAGTCTCATACCAGCTTTGGCGCGAAAGAGGAGTATTTAAAAGGAGAGAATAATTGATCCTTCATAATCTTCTTTTTGGGCTTTGGTCTGGCTCGAAATATCTGCTATTTTAAAGTAGTTTTATGGCAGCCTCCGATTGATAGATGTAAAAAGGGCAATACAAATGGTTCATCAATCAGTGCTTCTTCAGCATGTGGATGTATGTTCAGAAACATGGATGTTTATTTCCTAGGCTTCCTTTCTAAGAAGTTGAACTTTTGTACATCCTTTCAAGTATAATTGTTTGGAGAAATCTCAAATATTACTGTGAATAAGAATTAATTCAACCCATGGCATGAAAGTGATTCATCTCTAGTTTTACTAGCGTTTAGTTATAATTTATTGGTTCCTTGGAAATGAAGAACATTTGGCATAATTGTAAGACTATAGTGAAAAATATTAAATTTTTCGCCGCTCATATCTTTTATGGAGGGAACCTAATGTGATGATAACTTAGCAATCATTGGTCTTTCTTTCAAGAATTTTACTTATTGAAATGGTTTGTGTTCTTATTTGAAATATTTGCTTCGAACAAACTTAGTTCGCCATTGTATATGGTTTTTTTAATAAAACTAACTGAGTTATAAAACGGGGATGTTGCTCAGATGGTAGAGTAGTCGCTTAGCATGCGAGAGGTACGGGAATCGATACTCTGCATCTCCATAAATAAGTAGTTGGAGAAAAAAAACTATTATATCCTTATTATCTTTTTTTTTCAAATAAAAATTCCATTAGCTGTAATTTTTAAGGAAATTATATCAGCGTAATGAACATAACTGATCATTATCTTAAAAATGTTGCGAAATTAAAAGAGGACATTTATGATGAGTGTGAGAGAGTATGAATTAATATTTGACTGATCGAAACATTCTAATTTTCAATTATTAATTATCCATCAATTAGATATTATTCTTAGTCCAATTAGCCAAATTCGGTTAGATATTATTCTTTACCGCACATCAATTATCCATCTTGTGAATTGGACAGGGAGGTCCAATAGCATAAGATGTGGGAGAAAGCTCACCACATCATTCTAATTGTCCGAGGAAGACTTCTTACTCTACGAAAAAAAAACAAAGTTGCCACCAAACATTATTTATTGCAAAGGAAAGGGAAAATATTGATAAAATCCTTAACAGAAAAAAGAAGATGGTCGTCGCAACCAAATTCGGGTTCGGTCTTGCATCTCTCCATTCTACGCTATTGAGTGCGCCTCATTTCGAAGTTGACGCAGTTCGATTGAATAAACCTTCCCCAACGGTATCAATAAGGAGTATCATGATACGTCTTAGTTCAGGAATATCTGGAATCATCTCCATTTGATGTAATTTTTAGATATATGGAGGTCTGGAATAAAAAGATTCAATTATGAAATTTAGTAGGAATCAATTGTAGATTCTCATAGACGGCGCCAATGTTCAATGGTGGAATAAGAATGAGAGAGGTATGTCATAATATGGAAGATGATGCTTGCAGCTCTGATGTGGAGAAACGGGTGGACCTTCAAGGTTAGCATAACAACGCTCAAGTTAGTTATGGGAAACCTCAAGGTGAATAATATCTTGGGTAAATGAGTCTCATACCAGCTTTGGCGCGAAAGAGGAGTATTTAAAAGGAGAGAATAATTGATCCTTCATAATCTTCTTTTTGGGCTTTGGTCTGGCTCGAAATATCTGCTATTTTAAAGTAGTTTTATGGCAGCCTCCGATTGATAGATGTAAAAAGGGCAATACAAATGGTTCATCAATCAGTGCTTCTTCAGCATGTGGATGTATGTTCAGAAACATGGATGTTTATTTCCTAGGCTTCCTTTCTAAGAAGTTGAACTTTTGTACATCCTTTCAAGTATAATTGTTTGGAGAAACCTCAAATATTACTGTGAATAAGAATTAATTCAACCCATGGCATGAAAGTGATTCATCTCTAGTTTTACTAGCGTTTAGTTATAATTTATTGGTTCCTTGGAAATGAAGAACATTTGGCATAATTGTAAGACTATAGTGAAAAATATTAAATTTTTCGCCGCTCATATCTTTTATGGAGGGAACCTAATGTGATGATAACTTAGCAATCATTGGTCTTTCTTTCAAGAATTTTACTTATTGAAATGGTTTGTGTTCTTATTTGAAATATTTGCTTCGAACAAACTTAGTTCGCCATTATATATGGTTTTTTTAATAAAACTAACTGAGTTATAAAACGGGGATGTTGCTCAGATGGTAGAGTAGTCGCTTAGCATGCGAGAGGTACGGGAATCGATACTCTGCATCTCCATAAATAAGTAGTTGGAGAAAAAAAACTATTATATCCTTATTATCTTTTTTTTTTCAAATAAAAATTCCATTAACTGTAATTTTTAAGGAAATTATATCAGCGTAATGAACATAACTGATCATTATATTAAAAATGTTGCAAAATTAAAAGAGGACATTTATGATGAGTGTGAGAGAGTATGAATTAATATTTGACTGATCGAAACATTCTAATTTTCAATTATTAATTATCCATCAATTAGATATCATTCTTAGTCCAATTATCCAAATTCGGTTAGATATTATTCTTTACCGCACATCAATTATCCATCTTGTAAATTGGACAGGGAGGTCCAATAGCATAAGATGTGGGAGAAAGCTCACCACATCATTCTAATTGTCCGAGGAAGACTTCTTACTCTACGAAAAAAAAACAAAGTTGCCACCAAACATTATTTATTGCAAAGGAAAGGGAAAATATTGATAAAATCCTTAACAGAAAAAAGAAGATGGTCGTCCCAACCAAATTCGGGTTCGGTCTTGCATCTCTCCATTCTACGTTATTGAGTGCGCCTCATTTCGAAGTTGACGCAGTTCGATTGAATAAACCTTCCCCAACGGTATCAATAAGGAGTATCATGATACGTCTTAGTTCAGGAATATCTGGAATCGTCTCCATTTGATGTAATTTTTAGATATATGGAGGTCTGGAATAGAAAGATTCAATTATGAAATTTAGTAGGAATCAATTGTAGATTCTCATAGACGGCGCCGATGTTCAATGGTGGAATAAGAATGAGAGAGGTATGTCATAATATGGAAGATGATGCTTGCATCTCTGATGTGGAGAAACGGGTGGACCTTCAAGGTTAGCATAACAACGCTCAAGTTAGTTATGGGAAACCTCAAGGTGAATAATATCTTGGGTAAATGAGTCTCATACCAGCTTTGGCGCGAAAGAGGAGTATTTAAAAGGAGAGAATAATTGGTCCTTCATAATCTTCTTTTTGGGCTTTCGTCTGGCTCGAAATATCTGCTATTTTAAAGTAGTTTTATGGAAGCCTTCGATTGATAGATGTAAAAAGGGCAATACAAATGGTTCATCAATCAGTGCTTCTTCAGCATGTGGATGTATGTTCAGAAACATGGATGTTTATTTCCTAGGCTTCTTTTCTAAGAAGTTGAACTTTTGTACATCCTTTCAAGCATAATTGTTTGGAGAAACTCAGATAGTACTGTGATTAAGAATTAATTCAACCCATGGCATGAAAGTGAATCATCTCTAGTTTTACTAGCGTTTAGTTATAATTTATTGGTTCCTTGGAAATGAAGAACATTTGGCATAAGTGTAAGACTTTAGTGAAAAATATTAAATTTTTCGCCGCTCATATCTTTTATGGAGGGAAACTAATGTGATGATAACGTAGCAAACATTGGTCTTTCTTTAAATAATTTTACTTATTGGAATGGTTTGTGTTCTTATTTGAAATATTTGCTTCGAACAAACTTAGTTCGCCATTGTACATGGTTTTTTTAATAAAACTAACTGAGTTATAAAACGGGGATGTTGCTCAGATGGTAGAGTAGTCGCTTAGCATGCGAGAGGTACGGGGATCGATACCCTGCATCTCCATAAATAAGTAGTTGGAGAAAAAAAACTATTATATCATTATATTAAAAATGTTGCAAAATTAAAAGAGGACATTTATGATGATTGTGAGAGAGTATGAATTAATATTTGACTGATCGAAACATTCTAATTTTCAATTATTAATTATCCATCGTTTAGATATCATTCTTAGTCCAATTATCCAAATTCGGTTAGATATTATTCTTTACCGCCCATCAATTATCCATCTTGTAAATTGGACAGGGAGGTCCAATAGCATAAGATGTGGGAGAAAGCTCACCACATCATTCTAATTGTCCGAGGAAGACTTCTTACTCTACGAAAAAAATACAAAGTCACCACCAAACTTTATTTATTGCAAAGGAAAGGGAAAATATTGATAAAATCCTTAACAGAAAAAAGAAGATGGTCGTCCCAACCAAATTCGGGTTCGGTCTTGCATCTCTCCATTCTACGTTATTGAGTACGCCTCATTTCGAAGTTGACGCAGTTCGATTGAATAAACCTTCCCCAACGGTATCAATAAGGAGTATCATGATACGTCTTAGTTCAGGAATATCTGGAATCGTCTCCATTTGATGTAATTTTTAGATATATGGAGGTCTGGAATAAACAGATTCAATTATGAAATTTAGTAGGAATCAATTGTAGATTCTCATAGAAGGCGCCAATGTTCAATGGTGGAATAAGAATGAGAGAGGTATGTCATAATATGGAAGATGATGCTTGCATCTCTGATGTGGAGAAACGGGTGGACCTTCAAGGTTAGCATAACAACGCTCAAGTTAGTTATGGGAAACCTCAAGGTGAATAATATCTTGGGAAAATGAGTCTCATACCAGCTTTGGCGTGAAAGAGGAGTATTTAAAAGGAAAGAATAATTGGTCCTTCATAATCTTATTTTTGGGCTTTGGTCTGGCTCTAAATATCTACTATTTTAAAGTAGTTTTATGGCAGCCTCCGATTGATAGATGTAAAAAGGGCAATACAAATGGTTCATCAATCAGTGCTTCTTCAGCATGTGGATGTATGTTCAGAAACATGGATGTTTATTTCCTAGGCTTATTTTCTAAGAAGTTGAACTTTTGTACATCCTTTCAAGCATAATTGTTTGGAGAAACTCAAATAGTACTGTGATTAAGAATTAATTCAACCCATGGCATGAAAGTGATTCATCTCTAGTTTTACTAGCGTTTAGTTATAATTTATTGGTTCCTTGGAAATGAAGAACATTTGGCATAATTGTAAGACTTTAGTGAAAAATATTAAATTTTTCGCCGCTCATATCTTTTATGGAGGGAAACTAATGTGATGATAACGTAGTAAACATTGGTCTTTCTTTCAATAATTTTACTTATTGGAATGGTTTGTGTTCTTATTTGAAATATTTGCTTCGAACAAACTTAGTTCGCCATTGTATATGGTTTTTTTAATAAAACTAACTGAGTTATAAAACGGGGATGTTGCTCAGATGGTAGAGTAGTCGCTTAGCATGCGAGAGGTACGGGGATCGATACCCTGCATCTCCATAAATAAGTAGTTGGAGAAAAAAAACTATTATATCATTATATTAAAAATGTTGCAAAATTAAAAGAGGACATTTATGATGATTGTGAGAGAGTATGAATTAATATTTGACTGATCGAAACATTCTAATTTTCAATTATTAATTATCCATCGTTTAGATATCATTCTTAGTCCAATTATCCAAATTCGGTTAGATATTATTCTTTACCGCCCATCAATTATCCATCTTGTAAATTGGACAGGGAGGTCCAATAGCATAAGATGTGGGAGAAAGCTCACCACATCATTCTAATTGTCCGAGGAAGACTTCTTACTCTACGAAAAAAATACAAAGTCACCACCAAACTTTATTTATTGCAAAGGAAAGGGAAAATATTGATAAAATCCTTAACAGAAAAAAGAAGATGGTCGTCCCAACCAAATTCGGGTTCGGTCTTGCATCTCTCCATTCTACGTTATTGAGTACGCCTCATTTCGAAGTTGACGCAGTTCGATTGAATAAACCTTCCCCAACGGTATCAATAAGGAGTATCATGATACGTCTTAGTTCAGGAATATCTGGAATCGTCTCCATTTGATGTAATTTTTAGATATATGGAGGTCTGGAATAAACAGATTCAATTATGAAATTTAGTAGGAATCAATTGTAGATTCTCATAGAAGGCGCCAATGTTCAATGGTGGAATAAGAATGAGAGAGGTATGTCATAATATGGAAGATGATGCTTGCATCTCTGATGTGGAGAAACGGGTGGACCTTCAAGGTTAGCATAACAACGCTCAAGTTAGTTATGGGAAACCTCAAGGTGAATAATATCTTGGGAAAATGAGTCTCATACCAGCTTTGGCGTGAAAGAGGAGTATTTAAAAGGAAAGAATAATTGGTCCTTCATAATCTTATTTTTGGGCTATGGTCTGGCTCTAAATATCTACTATTTTAAAGTAGTTTTATGGCAGCCTCCGATTGATAGATGTAAAAAGGGCAATACAAATGGTTCATCAATCAGTGCTTCTTCAGCATGTGGATGTATGTTCAGAAACATGGATGTTTATTTCCTAGGCTTATTTTCTAAGAAGTTGAACTTTTGTACATCCTTTCAAGCATAATTGTTTGGAGAAACTCAAATAGTACTGTGATTAAGAATTAATTCAACCCATGGCATGAAAGTGATTCATCTCTAGTTTTACTAGCGTTTAGTTATAATTTATTGGTTCCTTGGAAATGAAGAACATTTGGCATAATTGTAAGACTTTAGTGAAAAATATTAAATTTTTCGCCGCTCATATCTTTTATGGAGGGAAACTAATGTGATGATAACGTAGTAAACATTGGTCTTTCTTTCAATAATTTTACTTATTGGAATGGTTTGTGTTCTTATTTGAAATATTTGCTTCGAACAAACTTAGTTCGCCATTGTATATGGTTTTTTTAATAAAACTAACTGAGTTATAAAACGGGGATGTTGCTCAGATGGTAGAGTAGTCGCTTAGCATGCGAGAGGTACGGGGATCGATACCCTGCATCTCCATAAATAAGTAGTTGGAGAAAAAAAACTATTATATCATTATATTAAAAATGTTGCAAAATTAAAAGAGGACATTTATGATGATTGTGAGAGAGTATGAATTAATATTTGACTGATCGAAACATTCTAATTTTCAATTATTAATTATCCATCGTTTAGATATCATTCTTAGTCCAATTATCCAAATTCGGTTAGATATTATTCTTTACCGCCCATCAATTATCCATCTTGTAAATTGGACAGGGAGGTCCAATAGCATAAGATGTGGGAGAAAGCTCACCACATCATTCTAATTGTCCGAGGAAGACTTCTTACTCTACGAAAAAAATACAAAGTCACCACCAAACTTTATTTATTGCAAAGGAAAGGAAAATATTGATAAAATCCTTAACAGAAAAAAGAAGATGGTCGTCCCAACCAAATTCGGGTTCGGTCTTGCATCTCTCCATTCTACGTTATTGAGTACGCCTCATTTCGAAGTTGACGCAGTTCGATTGAATAAACCTTCCCCAACGGTATCAATAAGGAGTATCATGATACGTCTTAGTTCAGGAATATCTGGAATCGTCTCCATTTGATGTAATTTTTAGATATATGGAGGTCTGGAATAAACAGATTCAATTATGAAATTTAGTAGGAATCAATTGTAGATTCTCATAGAAGGCGCCAATGTTCAATGGTGGAATAAGAATGAGAGAGGTATGTCATAATATGGAAGATGATGCTTGCATCTCTGATGTGGAGAAACGGGTGGACCTTCAAGGTTAGCATAACAACGCTCAAGTTAGTTATGGGAAACCTCAAGGTGAATAATATCTTGGGAAAATGAGTCTCATACCAGCTTTGGCGTGAAAGAGGAGTATTTAAAAGGAAAGAATAATTGGTCCTTCATAATCTTATTTTGGGCTATGGTCTGGCTCTAAATATCTACTATTTTAAAGTAGTTTTATGGCAGCCTCCGATTGATAGATGTAAAAAGGGCAATACAAATGGTTCATCAATCAGTGCTTCTTCAGCATGTGGATGTATGTTCAGAAACATGGATGTTTATTTCCTAGGCTTATTTTCTAAGAAGTTGAACTTTTGTACATCCTTTCAAGCATAATTGTTTGGAGAAACTCAAATAGTACTGTGATTAAGAATTAATTCAACCCATGGCATGAAAGTGATTCATCTCTAGTTTTACTAGCGTTTAGTTATAATTTATTGGTTCCTTGGAAATGAAGAACATTTGGCATAATTGTAAGACTTTAGTGAAAAATATTAAATTTTCGCCGCTCATATCTTTTATGGAGGGAAACTAATGTGATGATAACGTAGTAAACATTGGTCTTTCTTTCAATAATTTTACTTATTGGAATGGTTTGTGTTCTTATTTGAAATATTTGCTTCGAACAAACTTAGTTCGCCATTGTATATGGTTTTTTTAATAAAACTAACTGAGTTATAAAACGGGGATGTTGCTCAGATGGTAGAGTAGTCGCTTAGCATGCGAGAGGTACGGGGATCGATACCCTGCATCTCCATAAATAAGTAGTTGGAGAAAAAAAACTATTATATCATTATATTAAAAATGTTGCAAAATTAAAAGAGGACATTTATGATGATTGTGAGAGAGTATGAATTAATATTTGACTGATCGAAACATTCTAATTTTCAATTATTAATTATCCATCGTTTAGATATCATTCTTAGTCCAATTATCCAAATTCGGTTAGATATTATTCTTTACCGCCCATCAATTATCCATCTTGTAAATTGGACAGGGAGGTCCAATAGCATAAGATGTGGGAGAAAGCTCACCACATCATTCTAATTGTCCGAGGAAGACTTCTTACTCTACGAAAAAATACAAAGTCACCACCAAACTTTATTTATTGCAAAGGAAAGGGAAAATATTGATAAAATCCTTAACAGAAAAAAGAAGATGGTCGTCCCAACCAAATTCGGGTTCGGTCTTGCATCTCTCCATTCTACGTTATTGAGTGCGCCTCATTTCGAAGTTGACGCAGTTCGATTGAATAAACCTTCCCCAACGATATCAATAAGGAGTATCATGATACGTCTTAGTTCAGGAATATCTGGAATCGTCTCCATTTGATGTAATTTTTAGATATATGGAGGTCTGGAATAAACAGATTCAATTATGAAATTTAGTAGGAATCAATTGTAGATTCTCATAGACGGCGCCGATGTTCAATGGTGGAATAAGAATGAGAGAGGTATGTCATAATATGGAAGATGATGCTTGCATCTCTGATGTGGAGAAACGGGTGGACCTTCAAGGTTAGCATAACAACGCTCAAGTTAGTTATGGGAAACCTCAAGGTGAATAATATCTTGGGAAAATGAGTCTCATACCAGCTTTGGCGCGAAAGAGGAGTATTTAAAAGGAGAGAATAATTGGTCCTTCATAATCTTCTTTTTGGGCTTTGGTCTGGCTCGAAATATCTACTATTTTAAAGTAGTTTTATGGCAGCCTCCGATTGATAGATGTAAAAAGGGCAATACAAATGGTTCATCAATCAGTGCTTCTTCAGCATGTGGATGTATGTTCAGAAACATGGATGTTTATTTCCTAGGCTTATTTTCTAAGAAGTTGAACTTTTGTACATCCTTTCAAGCATAATTGTTTGGAGAAACTCAAATATTACTGTGAATAAGAATTAATTCAACCCATGGCATGAAAGTGATTCATCTCTAGTTTTACTAGCGTTTAGTTATAATTTATTGGTTCCTTGGAAATGAAGAACATTTGGCATAATTGTAAGACTATAGTGAAAAATATTAAATTTTTCGCCGCTCATATCTTTTATGGAGGGAAACTAATGTGATGATAACGTAGCAAACATTGGTCTTTCTTTCATTAATTTTACTTATTGGAATGGTTTGTGTTCTTATTTGAAATATTTGCTTCGAACAAACTTAGTTCGCCATTGTATATGGTTTTTTTAATAAAACTAACTGAGTTATAAAACGGGGATGTTGCTCAGATGGTAGAGTAGTCGCTTAGCATGCGAGAGGTACGGGGATTGATACCCTGCATCTCCATAAATAAGTAGTTGGAGAAAAAAAACTATTATATCATTATCTTAAAAATATTGCAAAATTAAAAGAGGACATTTATGATGAGTGTGAGAGACTATGAATTAATATTTGACTGATCGAAACATTCTAATTTTCAATTATTAATTATCCATCGATTAGATATCATTCTTAGTCCAATTATCCAAATTCGGTTAGATATTGTTCTTTACCGCCCATCAATTATCCATCTTGTAAATTGGACAGGGAGGTCCAATAGCATAAGATGTGGGAGAAAGGTCACAACATCATTCTAATTGTCCGAGGAAGACTTCTTACTCTACGAAAAAAATAAAAAGTCGCCACCAAACTTTATTTGTTGCAAAGGAAAGGGAAAATAATGATAAAATCCTTAACAGAAAAAAGAAGATGGTCGTCCCAACCAAATTCAGGTTCGGTCTTGCATCTCTCCATTCTATGTTATTGAGTGCGCCTCATTTCGAAGTTGACGCAGTTCGATTGAATAAACCTTCCCCAACAGTATGAATAAGTAGTATCATGATACGTCTTAGTTCAGGAATCTCTGGAATCGTCTCCATTTGATGTAATTTTTAGATATATGGAGGTCTGGAATAAAAAGATTCAATTATGAAATTTAGTAGGAATCAATTGTAGATTCTCATAGACGGCGCCAATGTTCAATGGTGGAATAAGAATGAGAGAGGTATGTCATAATATGGAAGATGATGCTTGCATCTCTGATGTGGAGAAACGGGTGGACCTTCAAGGTTAGCATAACAACGCTCAAGTTAGTTATGGGAAACCTCAAGGTGAATAATATCTTGGGAAAATGAGTCTCATACCAGCTTTGGCGCGAAAGAGAAGTATTTAAAAGGAGAGAATAATTGGTCCTTCATAATCTTGTTTTTGGGCTTTGGTCTGGCTCTAAATATCTGCTATTTTAAAGTAGTTTTATGGCAGCCTCCGATTGATAGATGTTGTCATACCCCAAAATTTGCCCATTAATATTTCAAGACATTTGTCAGGGCACTCTGACTCATTTTTATGACACTGATCCCAAAGGAACGAAGGCCCAGCTCACGAATGGCCTAATCCAGAAAATGGCCCAAACTAGCCTGTTCGCTACACGCTCGCCTAGCGAACGTTACGTTCGCTACACGCTCGCCTAGCGAACGTTCGCTACACGCTCGCCTAGCGAAGCAAACGTTCGCTACCAGCTCGCCTAGCGAAGCTGACAGACAACAAAAAATTTCGGGCTTCGTTCTGAGCCCATTAGGTCATGAAAAAGGGCATTATAAATACCAGCACTTCAGTAATGAAAAGAAGACGAAAAGAGGAGGAAAGGAGAACCCTAGCAAGCAAACCCTAGCGCTCACAGACGGAAAACCCTAAAGGAAACCCTGAAGGAAAAGCCGGCGGCAGCAAGGTCACTTCCGCTCAATTCGATCCGATCGGCCAACTCAAGGTTACAATTCGATTGCAAACAGGTTTGCATTACTATTATCGCTTTATTTTCTTAATTTGCATGTGATACCGCTTTATGTTCTTAACTTGCATGTGATATTATAATTGAATTCATAAACATATTTGAGGTTTTGCATGTGAGTTTAAGTATGCCTTCCTGTCCTGAATGTTTGACCATATTGTTTCTGTAATTGAATACCATAAGGCTTGCAGCATGCTGAGATTATACTGCTCTGAAATTCAAAACCCGCAGCCGCTCGCTAGCATATCGCTAAGCGAGCATGCAGCGAGTATTCGCTAAGCCTTCGCTAGGCGAGGCAGGCGCGAACCTGACAGTAGCCAACTTTTCTGTTCTGACTTTTCATTCATGTTTTATCATAGCCAGGCATTGTTTATTTGATCCTATTACTGTTGTGATTTCTTTTGCGGTGTAATCCTCGATTGCACCCTGATTTGGTATGCTAACCCATTTGTTGAATTTTGCAAAGGTTCATATGTCCCAGAAAAAAGGACCGCCGTTAGGTCTTCCACTTTATTTGTGGGATACCCTTGTGGAGGCTCACCCTAAATTGCCTAATTAATTTTAATGTGTTAATTTAATAATTAATTTTAATGTGTTAATTTTAATAATTAATTTTAATGTATTAATTTTAATGTATTATTTTAATGTATTGATTTTAATGTGGAGATTCATCATAATCACCTAATTAACTTTAAAATGTGGCCTTTAAATATGTGATCTTGGACCTCTCTTTTGCCTTATGATATTACGGTATTACGGTCATGTCCCGCGAATGTAGGGATACACTTAGCAAAGACCCTTCGATTAAATCATCATAAAATAAATCATAGTCCCTCGGATGTTGCCTTCGAATATATGATTTCGCCCCTCGATGACCCTTCGGTGTAGCCTACGGTTAAATGATGATTGTCCCTTCGAATGCTAAGGTATCCTTACAACTGTTGCCTTCAATGACCTATCGATGACCCTACGATGACCCTTAAACATCCAAAGGGTAAAATTACTTACTTCTCAATAGTAAGGACAGTTTTACCCTCATAAGGATAGGAAACGTTCATAACGACCTTAGGAAGGTATAACTCTCAATTGCTGGATCATAACCTAAAACATTTCCCACCCCTCACACTTTGCAAATCCTAGAAAATCACCACTTGGTATACATTCATACTAGAATCATTACCAAGTTACATTTTTCTAAACTGTTTTTCAAAATCAAACGAGATAAATACTTTGTATACATTCATACGAGAATCATTACAAAGTTAAACTCTCTTTTCGAAACATTTTTTAAACAATTCACGAACACTTTTCAGACAAAAATATAAGTGATCCAGCAATTAAGAGCCCATGGATAACCATGGATACAAAGGGTGCTAACACCTTCCCTTTGTATAATGTACCTCCCGAACCCAAAATCTATTGAGGTCTTTCCTGTTCTTTTCCACCTTTCCTTATTGGATAAAAGAAAAGTCGGTGGCGACTCTTGCTATCCGCGACATTGCGATAAAAAGCAAAATACCCCAAGTCAGTTCACCGTATGACAGAACTGGCGACTCTGCTGGGGACACTTTAAAAAGAGAGGTTACCTTAAAAAACAAGATCACTTATTTAAAATTGTCTGATTTACTTTTAAGGGATTGCTTGGGTATTCTTGAGTGAAAGATCCTACACCCGGATCTAGTGTACCTTAGGTAAGTAGCAATAGATCATCGCGACTATCCGGCGTATACTGGAATGGTCAAAATGATGGCTACGGTTAATGTGACACTTTGGTTGTCCTGATGTTCCTCATGTTACTTGAGGAAAAATTTGGCTTCCGCGTGGTGTCATCAAAGCATTAACCAGACCTTTAGAACCCTAATTGACTCATCCTGGCCATTAGAAAGTAGTGAGATAACTGACTTCGATTCCGACTGGGGTTGGTTGAGACTCGATACTACACTCTTTGAGATTGGACTTTAGGGAAGCTTCGGTCAACCACTTGGTGTTGCACTGAAGTGGACTTGAAGGAAGGTCAATGATTGGAGATCCTTTTAGAACCCGGTTACTATTCTAGGACAGGTTGAACCAACTAAACTTCAGTGGGGAGGGTACTTACCTATGGAACTCATGCAAGCCTTAAAACCTAGGATTGATTGTTGTGTGACATGTCTCTGCTTGCATAACAGCATAACATCATAACATCATAACATCATGGCATTATACTAACCATTTCAAGGACTTAGGAATTTAGCTTTGCTCTGTTAAACAGGTTATGGCTTCCAGGAAGACTATCCGGGTCAATCTTGTAGCAATCTCTCCTCAACTCAAGGATTTGGTGTCAGAACTCCCCGATCATGCTCAGTTCAACAAGAAACATGGTCATCTTCTCAACTTAGTTACCACTGGTTTCAAGGAAGATATGATGAGAGTCCTATTCCAGTTCTTCGATCCTAAACATCATTGCTTCACTTTCCCAGATTATCAGTTGGTACCCATATTAGAAGAATTCTCCCAGCTGCTTGGGATACCTATCCTTGATCAAATACCTTTCAGTGGTTTAGAAAAGGTTCCGAAGTCTGAAGAAGTTGCCGCAGCTTTACACATGACGAAGTCCGACATTGAAGCTAATTGGGTAACAAGGAGTGGAGTTAAGGGTTTACTTGCCAAATTCCTGACAAATAAGGCCCGAGAATTCTTAAAAGTTATGAATGTCCGTGCTTTCGAAGACATCCTGGCATTGCTAATCTATGGCTTGGTGTTATTCCCTAATCCAGACCAATTCATAGACATGAATGCTATTAAGATATTTCTCACTCATAACCCTGTACCTACCTTGCTGGGAGACATTTTGCATTCCCTCCACACTCGTACCATGAAGAGGCAAGGGACTCTCATGTGCTGCATACCTCTATTGTCTAGGTGGTTTATTTCGCACCTTCCTCAATCAGTTTTAAAGAATGATCAAAATCTGAAGTGGTCTCAAAGGATAATGGCACTCTCCCATTCAGACATCCGTTGGTGTTCTAACCTCAGAGAAAATGTTATCATCATCGGCCGTTGTGGAGAATTCCCTAATGTACCACTCCTGGGGATAAGAGGAGGTATTACTTATAATCCTGCCTTAGCCCTACGTCAGTTCGGGCATGCTCGAAGAGATGGTCCACATGAAATGATCATCGAAGGCATTGTGTTCGACTATGACAACGATTCTCAAGGTCTCCGTCAAAGGTTTGTACGAGCTTGGGGCATGGTGAAAAGAAGCACTTTAGGACAGAAAAACTCTATTCCTATGGAACCTTATCTCAGATGGGTACGCGCCAGAGCTCGTGAACTTGTCATGCCATATCTTGCAATCGGACCTCAGATTGTCGAACCTGAAGCTGAAGGAGGTGCTCCTCAGATCATTCCTTATCCGGATATGCCTACCAACGTTGAGGAACTAAAGAGATCCTGGATCCAGTTGAGAGAAGAAAGGGATACTTTCGAGACTCAGTTCGTCGCAGAAAGGAAGAAAGTGTTAGAACTTACCAGTCAGCTCAATGAGGAACGAAGACTCAATGCATATCTTCGCCCAAAAAGAAGTCGCCCCTGGGAGACTTGAGCTTTCATTGTATTTTTATTATTTTTCTTTTTGTAATGAATATTGGTCAAAAAAAAAAAAATTAGCAATAAACATTTCTCCCTTGTTGGTGATTTACGCAAAGTTAAATTCCAAAAGTCCTTGAAAACATTTCATACATTGCATCGCATAACATAACATTGCATAACAGGTGTTCTAAAGGACCATATTCTCACGGTCTGCCTCTTAAACAGAAAAATGGATCTCGAACAAACTGTCAAAGATCTCCAGACTCAGAATGCTCAGTTCAAGGAGATGATGCTAAGCTTATCCAAGGGGCAGGAGGAACTGAAGGCTCTTTGGTTGAAAAGAAGAAAGACAAGAAAGCTGTGAGTTTCATTAACCCGGGAAGAAGGCGTAAAGGACAGGCTACGGGAATCAAATTTGGAATCCCGAATGGTCCAGAAGAGGGGGCGGAGAATGACTCAGAGGAAGAGAATGCTGATTTCTCCAACCCTGAGGATGACGATGAGAACTATGAAAATGAACAGTACTCTCCAAGAGATGATAAGTACAAATTGCTGGAAGAACGCATGCTAGCCATGGAGGGTCAGAAGGCGCCTGGTCTGGATTTCGAAAGTTTGGGTCTGGTCTCCGATGTGACCATTCCTCGTAAATTCAAAATCCCCACTTTCACTAAGTACGATGGTGCGTCTTGTCCTCAGATGCATCTAAGGGCTTATGTGAGAAAGATCCAGCCGCATACCACTGATAAGAAACTATGGATCCATTTCTTCCAAGAAAGTCTGTCTGGCGCTCAGTTGGAATGGTATTATCAGCTCGAGAGCTCTGACGTCCGCACCTGGACTGATTTAGCAACAGCCTTCTATAAGCAGTACCAGTACAATTCTGAGCTAGCGCCTACTCGGCTGCAGTTGCAGAGTATGGCTATGGGATCTAAAGAAAGCTTCAAAGAGTATGCTCAGAAATGGAGAGATTTGGCCGGCAGGGTCAAACCCCCTATGACTGACCGAGAATTAGTAGACCTGTTCATGGGTACCCTGACTGGCCCATTCTACAGCCACCTACTGGGGAGTTCTTCATCAGGTTTCACTGAACTTATACTGACGGGTGAACGGGTGGAGAGCGGCATTCGGAGTGGGAAGTTACAGGCAGCTACTTCTACAAGCAGCAAAAAGTCCTACCATGGGAAGAATGAATCGAATGCTGTGTATGGTCAGAAGAATCATAATAAGAAAAATGGTGACCATGCCATTGGAGCAGTGACGATCGCAGCCCCGCCGGCTCAAAACTTCCAGCAAAGACAAGACAGACCAAGAAGGCAGTTTACCAAGCTCAATATGACTTTAGCACAAGCACTGCAAAGTATGCTAAAGGTAAACTTAATCACTCTCAGAGGTCCTCCTGCAAATGTCAACACTGCTTCGCCTCGTTATAATCCCAATGCCAGGTGTGCATATCACTCCGATAGCCCCGGGCACGATACAAACGATTGTTGGTTGTTAAAGAATAAAATTCAGGACATGATCGACGCTGGAGAAATTGAGTTCGAGCCTCCAGAGACTCCTAATGTCATCACTGCTCCTATGCCTAATCATGACAAGGCTGTTAATGCTCTCGATGACAATCCTCTCATCACTACTGTAGCGGACTTAGCATCTCCTCTCCCGATCATAAAGAGGAATTTATTGCAAGCTGGTTTATTTCCAGGTTGTACTGAAGATTGCAATCTCTGCATACTCCGGCCCGAAGACTGTTTGAAATTGAAGAATGGTATCCAACGACTGATGGACGATCGTACAATCCTCTTTGAAAGGGTTTCTAAGGCGGAAAACCCTATTGAAGAAGTATCTGTGATTGCAAGGTCCAAAGGTCCAGTAAAGATTACTGCTCCCAGAGTACCTGTGAAGATCATTGCTGAGCCCAAGGTAGCCCCCCTGATCATTACTACACCTGGCCCAATACCATATTCCTCGAGCAAAGCCATTCCGTGGAATTATGGAGGTGATGTTTACATCCATGGCGTAAAGCAAGTTGGCAATTCTGCTAATCCTAATGATATTGTTGGGACTAGTAAAGTTACTCGAAGCGGAAGGATCTTCTCTCCAGAAATCTCACCTCCGGTTCCCGAAAAACGAGGAAAGGAACCAGTCAACCCTTCTCAGTCAGAGATACCGATCAAAGCTACTACTGAAGACGTTGCCAAACGAGAAATGGAAGAAATGCTGAAAATCATCCGCAAGAGTGATTTCGATGTGGTAGAACAGTTGGGGCATACTCCTTCCAAAATCTCAATGTTGTCCTTGTTGTTATCTTCCGAATCTCATGCCAATGCCTTGATAAAATTCCTGAAGACTGCCTATGTACCTCAGGAGACCTCCGTCGATCGGTTCGAAAACTATGTTGCTAATCTGACTGTCGACGGTGGCCTAGGTTTTTCCAATGCTGACCTGACGCCGGCGGGAAAGAACCACAATAAAGCCCTGCATATCTCCATTGAGTGTAAAGGGATCACCCTGTCTCATGTGTTGATCGATAATGGATCCTCTTTGAATGTGTTACCGAAAGCCGTGCTCGATAAACTTGACTGCAAGAGCATTGAATTGAAGCCTAGTGACATTGTGGTGCGTGCTTACGATGGTGCAAAGAGTGTTGTCCATGGTGAAGTGGTTCTCCCTATCAAGATAGGACCTCAGGTTTTCGACACTACTTTTCACGTAATGAACATTCGCCCCGCTTATTCCTGCTTACTGGGACGCCCTTGGATTCATGAGGCAGGTGTTGTAGCTTCGTCTCTCCATCAAAAGCTGAGGTATCCAATAGAGGGTAAGATCGTCACTGTGTGTGGGGAAGAAGAATACATTGTCAGTAGTGTGCATACCTTCAGATACGTTGAGATGGATGGTGAATTCTTCGAGACTCCGACTCAGTCATTTGAAGTGGTTCCTCCGCCTAGTCCTGTCCTTAAGCCAACTCCCCTTGTGCCCGAGGTTATTCGAGCTCCTCCTGCCATGGTTTCCCTGAAGGACGCTCAAGCTGTGGTTGAAGATGGTGGCTGTACTGGCTGGGGTCAACTGATCAGCATACCCTACAAGTCTGATAAATCTGGTCTGGGATTTAGCTCTAAAAAGATGGTCAAAGATCAAATCAATGCTGTAGAAGATGCTGACAGTGACTGCGACCTGGACAGATGGATCTACCCAACAATTGGCGACGGACTCAATAATTGGAAGGCTGAAGACACTATCCCGATCTCCTTTAGTCAGGAGTAATTGTTATTGTCCATTTAGTATTGCAAATCTTTAATTTTTCAAGTGAACTTCTTAAAGCATTGTGTCTACGCCCGGGGCACAATAGCTAATTTGTTAAGGGTTTTGTCATTTCATAAGCATATTCATATTCAATAAATCAATGGACTTTTTCGCATTCGAATATTGCGCTCTTTATTTTTCCTGTCGTCTTTCAAACAAGTTATGCTTTCTTACACACACTCACGTAACAAATTGCAGATCCGTATCCACTCTGGATCCTATTGATAATAATTCCGCTACTGTTCATTATGACTTTGAAAATCCAATCTACCAAGCCGAAGATGGAAGTGAGGAAGATTGTGAAGTCCCTGGAGAGCTTGCCAGACTATTACTGCAAGAGGAAAGGACTATACAGCCGCATGAAGAGTCCCTCGAAATTGTAAATCTGGGTACTGAGGTAGACAGAAAAGAAGTCAAAATAGGAGCAGATTTGGAAAACAGTGTAAAAGAAAGATTGATTCAGATGTTGCACGACTATGTAGAGGTTTTCGCCTGGTCTTATGAAGACATGCCCGGGTTGGATACTGATATAGTGGTGCATCGGCTGCCTACGAAGGAAGACTGCCGTCCTGTCAAGCAAAAGGTTCGCCGCATGCGTCCCGAAATGTCTGAGAAAATCAAAGCCGAGGTTATGAAACAATTCAATGCCGGTTTCCTAGCCGTTACTTCTTATCCTCAATGGGTTGCTAATGTGGTGCCAGTGCCAAAGAAGGATGGTAAGGTGCGAATGTGCGTAGATTACAGAGATTTGAATAAAGCGAGTCCCAAAGATGACTTTCCACTCCCGCACATTGATGTTCTGGTAGATAACACCGCTCAACACAAAGTGTTCTCATTCATGGATGGATTCTCAGGTTACAACCAGATTAAGATGGCGCCTGAGGACATGGAGAAAACTACGTTTGTGACGCAATGGGGCACGTTCTGTTATAAAGTAATGCCATTTGGTTTAAAGAATGCAGGGGCAACGTACCAGCGTGCTATGGTGGTTTTGTTCCATGATATGATTCATCATGAGATAGAAGTATATGTGGATGACATGATAGCTAGATCTCATACTGAAGAAGAACATCTCGATCATTTATACAAACTGTTCGAGAGGTTGAAGAAGTACAAGTTGAGATTGAATCCAAACAAATGCACTTTTGGAGTAAGATCCGGTAAACTCTTGGGCTTTATTGTCAGCGGTAAAGGAATTGAGGTTGACCCGGCTAAAGTGAGAGCTATTCAAGAAATGCCAGTTCCCCGTACGGAGAAAGAAGTCAGAAGTTTCTTGGGACGCTTGAACTACATTGCTCGATTTATCTCCCACTTGACCGCTACTTGCAAACCCATCTTCAAGCTACTGAGGAAAAATCAAGAGATGATATGGAATGAGGAATGTCAAGAAGCTTTTGACAAAATCAAGAAATATCTCCAAGAACCTCCAATTCTGGTACCGCCCGTTGAAGGAAGACCTCTAATCATGTATTTGACCGTGTTAGAAAATTCAATGGGGTGTGTGTTGGGGCAACATGACGAGTCTGGTCGAAAAGAGCATGCCATATACTACCTTAGCAAAAAGTTTACCGACTGTGAAACAAGATACTCACTGCTCGAGAGAACTTGCTGTGCTTTGGCCTGGGCTGCTCGCCGACTAAGACAATATATGTTGAATCATACCACTTTGTTGATTTCTAAGATGGATCCCATCAAATACATATTCGAGAAACCTGCCCTCTCCGGAAGAATAGCGAGATGGCAGATGATCTTAACAGAGTACGATATCCAGTATACTACCCAGAAAGCAATCAAAGGAAGCGTGCTAGCTGATCATCTGGCTCATCAAGCGGTGGACGATTACCAATCTATGAATTTTGAGTTTCCAGATGAGGATGTCATGCTTGTCACTGATTATGAAAAACCTAGACCGGATGAAGGACCCGAATGGGGATCCCGATGGACTATGGTTTTTGATGGGTCTTCTAATGCATTGGGCAATGGTGTTGGTGTGGTAATCATTTCTCCCGAGGGTTACCATACGCCTTTCACTGCTAGACTATGTTTTCATTGTACCAATAATATGGCTGAGTATGAAGCATGTATTTTGGGACTCAAGGCTGCTATAGACCGGCGGGTCAGATTTTTGAGTGTGTACGGAGACTCAGCATTAGTAATCAGTCAGATCAAAGGAGAATGGGACACTAAGCATCCGAATCTCATCCCTTACCGAGAACGGGTGATGACATTAATCCCATACTTTGAAGAGATAACATTCGAGCATATCCCACGAGAAGAGAACCAGTTGGCAGACGCATTAGCTACCATGTCATCTATGTTCAGAGTCAGATGGGACAATGAAGCTCCCAGGATCACCATTGGACGGTTAGATGAACCAGCATACTGTTATGAACTTAACACTGAGAAGGTACCGGAGAAACCTTGGTTCCACGACGTAAGAAGATATTTAGAAGCTCAGGAATACCCTGAAGGGGCATCCATCAATGATAGAAAATTCCTGAGGAAGTTCTCCGCTAAATTCTTTCTGAGTAACGGAGTATTATACAAACGTAATCATGATTCGACTCTGCTTCGCTGTGTGGATAAAAAGGAAGCAGAAAGGATTATGGAAGACATGCATGACGGTATTTTTGGGACTCATTCTAATGGACATACAATGGCCAAGAAGATTCTGAGATCAGGGTATTATTGGTCTACCATGGAAGCGGATTGCCACCATCACTCCAGAACCTGTCACAAGTGTCAGATCTATGCGGACAAAGTACATGTGCCTCCTGCTCCATTGAACGTGTTGACAGCTCCTTGGCCCTTTGCAATGTGGGGCATCGATATGATCGGAGAGATTAAACCTACGGCTTCTAATGGACATCGCTTCATTCTCGTCGCTATTGATTACTTCACAAAGTGGGTAGAGGCAGCCTCATTCGCTTCTGTCACCAAGAATGTGGTGGCACGGTTCATCAAGAATAGTCTTATTTGTCGATATGGCATCCCTGAAAGAATTATCACTGATAATGGTACTAATTTGAACAACAAGATGATTACTGAACTCTGCACGCAGTTCAAAATTAAGCACCATAACTCCTCTCCGTACCGGCCAAAGATGAATGGCGCCGTAGAGGCTGCTAATAAGAACATCAAGAAGATCATACAAAAGATGACAGTAACGTACAAAGACTGGCATGAGATGTTACCGTTTGCTCTTCACGGTTATCGCACTTCAGTACGCACTTCGACAGGGGCAACTCCTTTCTCTTTAGTCTACGGAATGGAAGCCGTTTTACCAGTGGAAGTTCAGATTCCCTCCCTAAGGATCATGAAAGAGGCGGGTTTAGGCGAGGATGAATGGATTCAGACTTGGCTCGATCAGATAAATTTGATTGATGAGAAGAGACTTGCGGCTGTTTGTCACGGGCAGATATATCAGAAACGCATGACCCAGGCGTTTAACAAAAGAGTCAAGAGACAGGTGTATCAAATTGGCGACTTAGTGATCAAGCGTATCATTCTACCACAAGGGGATCCCAGAGGCAAGTGGACTCCCACATACGAAGGGCCATTTGTGGTTAAGAAGGTATTCTCCGGTGGAGCCATGATACTTGCTACAATGGATGGCGAAGACTTCCCGCATCCTGTGAACGCGGACGTAGTTAAAAAATACTACGCATAACAGAGACCCGCTAGGGCGACGTACCCAGGCAAAAGTAAGGGCATCCCGGCGAACCAAAAGGGTTCGGGCAAAAATTAGGGATAAACCTATAAAAATGTACACCCGGCAAGTCGAAAACCTGAAAAGGCGGCTTGGGCAAAAAAAGGGTATCCCGGTGGACTGAAAACCTGAAAAGGCGGTCCAGGCAAAAATTAGGGATTAAAGCGTATGACTATGTCCCGTTCTCTGTCAGCTTCAACCAAGTTCCAAGGGACTGAACAAGCCAATCACCTCTATCCGACAGCAGGAGATGAGATGCTTGGAGACATGATGACAGTAGTGGAATTAAAATAAATAGGACTTTCTCTGCATGGCTTTCTCTTTGTTGTCTTGACAATTTCCTCTTACCAGGATTTCTGTCTCCTTGTACACAAATTGCCTGTTTATAGGCCCTCTTTCAAAATCAATACAATTTTATCCCCAAAAAAGATGCTTTTGTTTTCACTTTTTCTGTTTTGATTGCATAAACGTCCATTGATTTAATTTGAATTGATATATGCATTTGAATATGATCAATGTTTACAAAAATACATGCCTAAAATAGAAATAGCGATTACTACAAGACTTCAGGACCAAGGAGAAGGTCTAACCATGCTTTCCAATGAATCCGTTGCTAATTCGATTCCCCGGCAACGCCAATTATTCCCCAGAAGAGGTCGGCACCACCATACCGAAAGGTCATCTCTTCCATCCCCAGCCAGGCTCTGTTGAGTGTTTCCACCATCAGACAGAAATCAAGTATCCCCAGCCGAGACAGGGTCATCAATACCAATGTCTCCGACCAGCAGACTGAGATTTATCTCCCCAGTAGTGTCCCCTGGAAGAATGTTTCAGACGCCTAATGCATTCATTACATCATTTCACATCACATACCTATATACAATTTTCATTCCGCATCATATACATTACATCATTTCATATACATGCACACAATGCTCGCATTTATTCCAGACGCATAATTCACTCATCACATCGTTTCACAGCACACGCATGCATACAACATTTGCATCTCATGCATCATGACATTGCATGAAACTAACTTCATGTTTCAGGTTAATTATCCTCCTGATACAGTCAAAATAAAGATCCATTCAGACGGACATCCTTCTCAATTACAAATACGGCTTTCAGATATACCCCATGTCAACATTCATTCTGACGTCCTCCCAATGGTGGCATCTCTAAGCCCACCTCAGATATTCGCTGCAAATACAACAAATATTATCAGATACAGCCTAACGTACGGTTCATTCTGATTCAGCCCAACATATGACTCTTTTAGCTCAGATACGGTCTAACGTACGATCCATTCTGACTTTCAACCAACTCCAACACGGTCTAACGTACGACCCATTTGGACCTTCAAATCCCCAGATACTGCCTAGCGTACGGTATATTCCGGGGTGTAGTCTAGCGTACGACTGCTTTCTTCTTCAGATACAACCTAACGTACGGTTCATTCCGCAACTCCAATACGGTCTAACGTACGACCCATTTGGATACTCAAATCCTCAGATACGGCCTAACGTACGGCTCATTCTGCAACTCCAATACGGTCTAACGTACGACCCATTTGGATCTTCAGCTCAGATACGATCTAACGTACGATCCATTCTGATCTTCAACAACTCAAGTATGGTTTAATGTACGACCAAGTTAAACCTTCATCCCTTACTCAGATGCTACCTTCGGACAGGTACATTTCTGAATGGTAGTCTAGTATACGGCTACTCCCTTACTCAGATGCTACCTTCGGACAGGTACATTTCTGAATGGTAGTCTAGTATATGGCTACTCCCTTACTCAGATGCTACCTTCGGACAGGTACATTTCTGAATGGTAGTCTAGTATACGACTACTCCCTTTTCAGCAGATTCAGCCTAACGGACGGCTCGTTCGGCTCAGATATGGTTTAATGTACGACCAAGTTAAACCTTCATCTCCTCAGATGCTACCTTCGGACAGGTACATTTCTGAATGGTAGTCTAGTACACGACTACTCCCTTTAAAGTAGACACAGCCTAATGGACGGCTCATTCTGCTCAGATATGGTTTAATGTACGACCAAGTTAGACCTTCATCCCCTCAGATGCTACCTTCGGACAGGTACATTTCTGAATGGTAGTCTAGTATGCGACTACTCCCTTTTAAGCAGATTCAGCCTAACGGACGGCTCATTCTGTTACTCAGATGCTACCTTCGGACAGGTACATTTCTGAATGGTAGTCTGGTATACGACTACTCCCTCTTCAGCAGATTCAGCCTAACGGACGACTCATTCTGCAACTCAGAGACGATCTAGCGTACGATCCATTCTGATCTTTCATCCCCATCAAAGTCATCCGCCTAACGAACAGCTCACTCTGGTACTCAGATATGATCTAGCGTATGATCCATTCTGATCCCTTATCCCCAGCAGTATATAGCATACTCTGACTCCCCAGCGAAGTCAACAGCATGATGGGCGACTCACTATACGGTCTAACATACGACCCGGTATGACACCCATGTCTTCAGACATCGTCTAACGTACGACGCAATCGGAAGCTCGTCATCAAACTTCCTGGATGGCATCTCTAAGCCCATCTCCATCAAGACTAGCTCCTGATTGACAAGCACAAATTTTTGGGGCATTCTAGTGTTCAATAATCTTTCACCTCCAGACCACGAACGGCACATACCATTCTACTCTCTCGGTTCAAGAATATTGAACAGGGGCAGCTGTCATACCCCAAAATTTTCCCATTAATATTTCAAGACATTTGTCAGGGCACTCTGACTCATTTTTATGACACTGATCCCAAAGGAACGAAGGCCCAGCTCACGAATGGCCCAATCCAGAAAATGGCCCAAACTGGCCTGTTCGCTACACGCTCGCCTAGCGAACGTTACGTTCGCTACACGCTCGCCTAGCGAACATTCGCTACACGCTCGCCTAGCGAAGCAAACGTTCGCTACCAGCTCGCCTAGCGAAGCTGACAGACAACAAAAAATTTCGGGCTTCGTTCTGAGCCCATTAGGTCATGAAAAAGGGCATTATAAATACCAGCACTTCAGTAATGAAAAGAAGACGAAAAGAGGAGGAAAGGAGAACCCTAGCAAGCAAACCCTAGCGCTCACAGACGGAAAACCCTAAAGGAAACCCTGAAGGAAAAGCCGGCGGCAGCAAGGTCACTTCCGCTCAATTCGATCCGATCGGCCAACTCAAGGTTACAATTCGATTGCAAACAGGTTTGCATTACTATTATCGCTTTATTTTCTTAATTTGCATGTGATACCGCTTTATGTTCTTAACTTGCATGTGATATTATAATTGAATTCATAAACATATTTGAGGTTTTGCATGTGAGTTTAAGTATGCCTTCCTGTCCTGAATGTTTGACCATATTGTTTCTGTAATTGAATACCATAAGGCTTGCAGCATGCTGAGATTATACTGCTCTGAAATTCAAAACCCGCAGCCGCTCGCTAGCATATCGCTAAGCGAGCATGCAACGAGTATTCGCTAAGCCTTCGCTAGGCGAGGCAGGCGCGAACCTGACAGTAGCCAACTTTTCTGTTCTGACTTTTCATTCATGTTTTATCATAGCCAGGCATTGTTTATTTGATCCTATTACTGTTGTGATTTCTTTTGCGGTGTAATCCTCGATTGCACCCTGATTTGGTATGCTAACCCGTTTGTTGAATTTTGCAAAGGTTCATATGTCCCAGAAAAAAGGACCGCCGTTAGGTCTTCCACTTTATTTGTGGGATACCCTTGTGGAGGCTCACCCTAAATTGCCTAATTAATTTTAATGTGTTAATTTTAATAATTAATTTTAATGTGTTAATTTTAATAATTAATTTTAATGTATTAATTTTAATGTATTATTTTTAATGTATTGATTTTAATGTGGAGATTCATCATAATCACCTAATTAACTTTAAAATGTGGCCTTTAAATATGTGATCTTGGACCTCTCTTTTGCCTTATGATATTACGGTATTACGGTCATGTCCCGCGAATGTAGGGATACACTTAGCAAAGACCCTTCGATTAAATCATCATAAAATAAATCATAGTCCCTCGGATGTTGCCTTCGAATATATGATTTCGTCCCTCGATGACCCTTCGGTGTAGCCTACGGTTAAATGATGATTGTCCCTTCGAATGCTAAGGTATCCTTACAACTGTTGCCTTCAATGACCTATCGATGACCCTACGATGACCCTTAAACATCCAAAGGGTAAAATTACTTACTTCTCAATAGTAAGGACAGTTTTACCCTCATAAGGATAGGAAACGTTCATAACGACCTTAGGAAGGTATAACTCTCAATTGCTGGATCATAACCTAAAACATTTCCCACCCCTCACACTTTGCAAATCCTAGAAAATCACCACTTGGTATACATTCATACTAGAATCATTACCAAGTTACATTTTTCTAAACTGTTTTTCAAAATCAAACGAGATAAATACTTTGTATACATTCATACGAGAATCATTACAAAGTTAAACTCTCTTTTCGAAACATTTTTTTAAACAATTCACGAACACTTTTCAGACAAAAATATAAGTGATCCAGCAATTAAGAGCCCATGGATAACCATGGATACAAAGGGTGCTAACACCTTCCCTTTGTATAATGTACCTCCCAAACCCAAAATCTATTGAGGTCTTTCCTGTTCTTTTCCACCTTTCCTTATTGGATAAAAGAAAAGTCGGTGGCGACTCTTGCTATCCGCGACATTGCGATAAAAAGCAAAATACCCCAAGTCAGTTCACCGTATGACAGATGTAAAAAGGGCAATACAAATGGTTCATCAATCAGTGCTTCTTCAGCATGTGGATGTATGTTCAGAAACATGGATGTTTATTTCCTAGGCTTCTTTTCTAAGAAGTTGAACTTTTGTACATCCTTTCAAGCATAATTGTTTGGAGAAACTCAAATATTACTGTGAATAAGAATTAATTCAACCCATGGCATGAAAGTGATTCATCTCTAGTTTTACTAGCGTTTACTTATAATTTATTGGTTCCTTGGAAATGAAGAACATTTGGCATAATTGTAAGACTATAGTGAAAAATATTAAATTTTTCGCCGCTCATATCTTTTATGGAGGGAAACTAATGTGATGATAACGTAGCAAACATTGGTCTTTCTTTCAATAATTTTACTTATTGGAATGGTTTGTGTTCTTATTTGAAATATTTGCTTCGAACAAACTTAGTTCGCCATTGTATATGGTTTTTTTAATAAAACTAACTGAGTTATAAAACGGGGATGTTGCTTAGATGGTAGAGTAGTCGCTTAGCATGCGAGAGGTACGGGGATCGATACCTGCATCTCCATAAATAAGAAGTTGGAGAAAAAAAACTATTATATCCTTATTAACTTTTTTTTTCAAATAAAAAATCCATTAACTGTAATTTTTAAGGAAATTATATCATCGTAATGAACATAACTGATCATTATCTTAAAAATGTTGCAAAATTAAAAGAGGACATTTATGATGAGTGTGAGAGAGTATGAATTAATATTTGACTGATCGAAACATTCTAATTTTCAAGTATTAATTATCCATCAATTAGATATTATTCTTAGTCCAATTAGCCAAATTCGGTTAGATATTATTCTTTACCGCCCATCAATTATCAATCTTTTAAATTGGACAGGGAGGTCCAATAGCATAAGATGTGGGAGAAAGCTCACCACATCATTCTAATTGTCCGAGGAAGACTTCTTACTCTATGAAAAAAATACAAAGTCGCCACCAAACTTTATTTATTGCAAAGGAAAGGGAAAATATTGATAAAATCCTTAACAGAAAAAAGAAGATGGTCGTCGCAACCACTTTCGGGTTCGGTCTTGTATCTCTCCATTCTATGTTAGTGAGTGCGCCTCATTTCGAAGTTGACGCAGTTCGATTGAATAAACCTTCCCCAACGGTATCAATAGGGAGTATCATGATACGTCTTAGTTCAGGAATCTCTGGAATCGTCTCCATTTGATGTAATTTTTAGATATATGGAGGTCTGGAATAAAAAGATACAATTATGAAATTTAGTAGGAATCAATTGTAGATTCTCATAGACGACGCCAATGTTCAATGGTGGAATAAGAATGAGAGAGGCATGTCATAATATGGAAGATGATGCTTGCAACTCTGATGTGGAGAAACGGGTGGACCTTCAAGGTTAGCATAACAACGCTCAAGTTAGTTATGGGAAACCTCAAGGTGAATAATATCTTGGGAAAATGAGTCTCATACCAGCTTTGGTGCGAAAGAGGAGTATTTAAAAGGAGAGAATAATTGGTCCTTCATAATCTTCTTTTTGGGCTTTGGTCTGGCTCGAAATATCTGCTATTTTAAAGTAGTTTTATGGCAGCCTCCGATTGATAGATGTAAAAAGGGCAATACAAATGGTTCATCAATCAGTGCTTCTTCAGCATGTCGATGTATGTTCAGAAACATGGATGTTTATTTCCTAGGCTTCTTTTCTAAGAAGTTGAACTTTTGTAGATCCTTTCAAGCATAATTGTTTGGAGAAACTCAAATATTACTGTGAATAAGAATTAATTCAACCCATGGCATGAAAGTGATTCATCTCTAGTTTTACTAGCGTTTAGTTATAATTTATTGGTTCCTTGGAAATGAAGAACATTTGGCATAATTGTAAGACTATAGTGAAAAATATTAAATTTTTCGCCGCTCATATCTTTTATGGAGGGAAACTAATGTGATGATAACGTAGCAAACATTGGTCTTTCTTTCAATAAGTTTACTTATTGGAATGGTTTGTGTTCTTATTTGAAATATTTGCTTCGAACAAACTTAGTTCGCAATTGTATATGGTTTTTTTAATAAAACTAACTAAGTTATAAAAAGGGGATGTTGCTTAGATGGTAGAGTAGTCGCTTAACATGCGAGAGGTACGGGGATTGATACCCTGCATCTCCATAAATAAGTAATTTTAGAAAAAAAAACTATTAGATCCTTATTAACTTTTTTTTTTCAAATAAAAATTCCATTAACTGTAATTTTTAAATAAATTATATCATCGTAATGAACATAACTGATCATTATCTTAAAAATGTTGCAAAATTAAAAAGGACATTTATGATGAGTGTGAGAGAGTATGAATTAATATTTGACTGATTGAAACATTCTAATTTTCAATTATTAATTATCCATCAATTAGATATTATTCTTAGTCCAATTAGCCAAATTCGGTTAGATATTATTCTTTACCGCCCATCAATTATCCATCTTGTAAATTGGACAGGGAGGTCCAATAGCATAAGATGTGGGAGAAAGCTCACCACATCATTCTAATTGTCCGAGGAAGACTTCTTACTCTACGAAAAAAATACAAAGTCGCCACCAAACTTTATTTATTGCAAAGGAAAGGGAAAATATTGATAAAATCCTTAACAGAAAAAGAAGATGGTCGTCGCAACCAAATTCGGGTTCGGTCTTGCATCTCTCCATTCTATGTTAGTGAGTGCGCCTCATTTCGAAGTTGACGCAGTTCGATTGAATAAACCTTCCCCAACGGTATCAATAAGGAGTATCATGATACGTCTTAGTTCAGGAATCTCTGGAATCGTCTCCATTTGATGTAATTTTTAGATATATGGAGGTCAGGAATAAAAAGATTCAATTATGAAATTTAGTAGGAATCAATTGTAGATTCTCATAGACGGCGCCAATGTTCAATGGTGGAATAAGAATGAGAGAGGCATGGCATAATATGGAAGATGATGCTTGCAGCTCTGATGTGGAGAAACGGGTGGACCTTCAAGGTTAGCATAACAACGCTCAAGTTAGTTATGGAAACCTCAAGGTGAATAATATCTTGGGAAAATGAGTCTCATACCAGCTTTGGCGCGAAAGAGGAGTATTTAAAAGGAGAGAATAATTGGTCCTTCATAATCTTCTTTTTGGGCTTTGGTCTGGCTCGAAATATCTGCTATTTTAAAGTAGTTTTATGGCAGCCTTCGATTGATAGATATAAAAAGGGCAATACAAATGGTTCCTCAATCAGTGCTTCTTCAGCATGTGGATGTATGTTCAGAAACATAGATGTTTATTTCCTAGGCTTCTTTTCTAAGAAGTTGAACTTTTGTACATCCTTTCAAGCATAATTGTTTGGAGAAACTCAAATATTACTGCGAATAAGAATTAATTCAACCCATGGCATGAAAAAGATTCATCTCTAGTTTTACTAGCGTTTAGTTATAATTTATTGGTTCCTTGGAAATGAAGAACATTTGGCATAATTGTAAGACTATAGTGAAAAATATTAAATTTTTCGCCGCTCATATCTTTTATGGAGGGAAACTAATGTGATGATAACGTAGCAAACATTGGTCTTTCTTTCAATAATTTTACTTATTGGAATGGTTTGTGTTCTTATTTGAAATATTTGCTTCGAACAAACTTAGTTCGCCATTGTATATGGTTTTTTTAATAAAACTAACTGAGTTATAAAACGGGGATGTTGCTTAGATGGTAGAGTAGTCCCCTTAGCATGCGAGAGGTACGGGGATCGATACCCTGCATCTCCATAAATAAGTAGTTGGAGAAAAAAAAACTATTATATCCTTATTAACTTTTTTTTTTCAAATAAAAATTCCATTAACTGTAATTTTTAAGGAAATTATATCATCGTAATGAACATAACTGATCATTATCTTAAAAATGTTGCAAAATTAAAAGAGGACATTTATGATGAGTGTGAGAGAGTATGAATTAATATTTGACTGATCGAAACATTCTAATTTTCAAGTATTAATTATCCATCAATTAGATATTATTCTTAGTCCAATTAGCCAAATTCGGTTAGATATTATTCTTTACCGCCCATCAATTATCAATCTTGTAAATTGGACAGGGAGGTCCAATAGCATAAGATGTGGGAGAAAGCTCACCACATCATTCTAATTGTCCGAGGAAGACTTCTTACTCTATGAAAAAAATACAAAGTCGCCACCAAACTTTATTTATTGCAAAGGAAAGGGAAAATATTGATAAAATCCTTAACAGAAAAAAGAAGATGGTCGTCGCAACCACTTTCGGGTTCGGTCTTGTATCTCTCCATTCTATGTTAGTGAGTGCGCCTCATTTCGAAGTTGACGCAGTTCGATTGAATAAACCTTCCCCAACGGTATCAATAAGGAGTATCATGATACGTCTTAGTTCAGGAATCTCTGGAATCGTCTCCATTTGATGTAATTTTTAGATATATGGAGGTCTGGAATAAAAAGATACAATTATGAAATTTAGTAGGAATCAATTGTAGATTCTCATAGACGGCGCCAATGTTCAATGGTGGAATAAGAATGAGAGAGGCATGTCATAATATGGAAGATGATGCTTGCAACTCTGATGTGGAGAAATGGGTGGACCTTCAAGGTTAGCATAACAACGCTCAAGTTAGTTATGGGAAACCTCAAGGTGAATAATATCTTGGGAAAATGAGTCTCATACCAGCTTTGGCGCGAAAGAGGAGTATTTAAAAGGAGAGAATAATTGGTCCTTCATAATCTTCTTTTTGGGCTTTGGTCTGGCTCGAAATATCTGCTATTTTAAAGTAGTTTTATGGCAGCCTCCGATTGATAGATGTAAAAAGGGCAATACAAATGGTTCATCAATCAGTGCTTCTTCAGCATGTGGATGTATGTTCAGAAACATGGATGTTTATTTCCTAGGCTTCTTTTCTAAGAAGTTGAACTTTTGTAGATCCTTTCAAGCATAATTGTTTGGAGAAACTCAAATATTACTGTGAATAAGAATTAATTCAACCCATGGCATGAAAGTGATTCATCTCTAGTTTTACTAGCGTTTAGTTATAATTTATTGGTTCCTTGGAAATGAAGAACATTTGGCATAATTGTAAGACTATAGTGAAAAATATTAAATTTTTCGCCGCTCATATCTTTTATGGAGGGAAACTAATGTGATGATAACGTAGCAAACATTGGTCTTTCTTTCAATAAGTTTACTTATTGGAATGGTTTGTGTTCTTATTTGAAATATTTGCTTCGAACAAACTTAGTTCGCAATTGTATATGGTTTTTTTAATAAAACTAACTAAGTTATAAAACGGGGATGTTGCTTAGATGGTAGAGTAGTCGCTTAACATGCGAGAGGTACGGGGATCGATACCCTGCATCTCCATAAATAAGTAATTTTAGAAAAAAAACTATTATATCCTTATTAACTTTTTTTTTTTTCAAATAAAAATTCCATTAACTATAATTTTTAAATAAATTATATCATCGTAATGAACATAACTGATCATTATCTTAAAAATGTTGCAAAATTAAAAGAGGACATTTATGATGAGTGTGAGAGAGTATGAATTAATATTTGACTGATTGAAACATTCTAATTTTCAATTATTAATTATCCATCAATTAGATATTATTCTTAGTCCAATTAGCCAAATTCGGTTAGATATTATTCTTTACCGCCCATCAATTATCCATCTTGTAAATTGGACAGGGAGGTCCAATAGCATAAGATGTGGGAGAAAGCTCACCACATCATTCTAATTGTCCGAGGAAGACTTCTTACTCTACGAAAAAAATACAAAGTCGCCACCAAACTTTATTTATTGCCAAGGAAAGGGAAAATATTGATAAAATCCTTAACAGAAAAAAGAAGATGGTCGTCGCAACCAAATTCGGGTTCGGTCTTGCATCTCTCCATTCTATGTTAGTGAGTGCGCCTCATTTCGAAGTTGACGCAGTTCGATTGAATAAACCTTCCCCAACGGTATCAATAAGGAGTATCATGATACGTCTTAGTTCAGGAATCTCTGGAATCGTCTCCATTTGATGTAATTTTTAGATATATGGAGGTCAGGAATAAAAAGATTCAATTATGAAATTTAGTAGGAATCAATTGTAGATTCTCATAGACGGCGCCAATGTTCAATGGTGGAATAAGAATGAGAGAGGCATGGCATAATATGGAAGATGATGCTTGCAGCTCTGATGTGGAGAAACGGGTGGACCTTCAAGGTTAGCATAACAACGCTCAAGTTAGTTATGGGAAACCTCAAGGTGAATAATATCTTGGGAAAATGAGTCTCATACCAGCTTTGGCGCGAAAGAGGAGTATTTAAAAGGAGAGAATAATTGGTCCTTCATAATCTTCTTTTTGGGCTTTGGTCTGGCTCGAAATATCTGCTATTTTAAAGTAGTTTTATGGCAGCCTTCGATTGATAGATGTAAAAAGGGCAATACAAATGGTTCCTCAATCAGTGCTTCTTCAGCATGTGGATGTATGTTCAGAAACATAGATGTTTATTTCCTAGGCTTCTTTTCTAAGAAGTTGAACTTTTGTACATCCTTTCAAGCATAATTGTTTGGAGAAACTCAAATATTACTGCGAATAAGAATTAATTCAACCCATGGCATGAAAAAGATTCATCTCTAGTTTTACTAGCGTTTAGTTATAATTTATTGGTTCCTTGGAAATGAAGAACATTTGGCATAATTGTAAGACTATAGTGAAAAATATTAAATTTTTCGCCGCTCATATCTTTTATGGAGGGAAACTAATGTGATGATAACGTAGCAAACATTGGTCTTTCTTTCAATAATTTTACTTATTGGAATGGTTTGTGTTCTTATTTGAAATATTTGCTTCGAACAAACTTAGTTAGCCATTGTATATGGTTTTTTTAATAAAACTAACTGAGTTATAAAACGGGGATGTTGCTTAGATGGTAGAGTAGTCACTTAGCATGCGAGAGGTACGGGGATCGATACCCTGCATCTCCATAAATAAGTAGTTGGAGAAAAAAAACTATTATATCCTTATTAACTTTTTTTTTTGAAATAAAAATTCCATTAACTGTAATTTTTAAGGAAATTATATCATCGTAATGAACATAACTGATCATTATCTTAAAAATGTTGCAAAATTAAAAGAGGACATTTATGATGAGTGTGAGAGAGTATGAATTAATATTTGACTGATCGAAACATTCTAATTTTCAAGTATTAATTATCCATCAATTAGATATTATTCTTAGTCCAATTAGCCAAATTCGGTTAGATATTATTCTTTACCGCCCATCAATTATCAATCTTGTAAATTGGACAGGGAGGTCCAATAGCATAAGATGTGGGAGAAAGCTCACCACATCATTCTAATTGTCCGAGGAAGACTTCTTACTCTATGAAAAAAATACAAAGTCGCCACCAAACTTTATTTATTGCAAAGGAAAGGGAAAATATTGATAAAATCCTTAACATAAAAAGAAGATGGTCGTCGCAACCACTTTCGGGTTCGGTCTTGTATCTCTCCATTCTATGTTAGTGAGTGCGCCTCATTTCGAAGTTGACGCAGTTCGATTGAATAAACCTTCCCCAACGGTATCAATAAGGAGTATCATGATACGTCTTAGTTCAGGAATCTCTGGAATCGTCTCCATTTGATGTAATTTTTAGATATATGGAGGTCTGGAATAAAAAGATACAATTATGAAATTTAGTAGGAATCAATTGTAGATTCTCATAGACGGCGCCAATGTTCAATGGTGGAATAAGAATGAGAGAGGCATGTCATAATATGGAAGATGATGCTTGCAACTCTGATGTGGAGAAATGGGTGGACCTTCAAGGTTAGCATAACAACGCTCAAGTTAGTTATGGGAAACCTCAAGGTGAATAATATCTTGGGAAAATGAGTCTCATACCAGCTTTGGCGCGAAAGAGGAGTATTTAAAAGGAGAGAATAATTGGTCCTTCATAATCTTCTTTTTGGGCTTTGGTCTGGCTCGAAATATCTGCTATTTTAAAGTAGTTTAATGGCAGCCTCCGATTGATAGATGTAAAAAGGGCAATACAAATGGTTCATCAATCAGTGCTTCTTCAGCATGTGGATGTATGTTCAGAAACATGGATGTTTATTTCCTAGGCTTCTTTTCTAAGAAGTTGAACTTTTGTAGATCCTTTCAAGCATAATTGTTTGGAGAAACTCAAATATTACTGTGAATAAGAATTAATTCAACCCATGGCATGAAAGTGATTCATCTCTAGTTTTACTAGCGTTTAGTTATAATTTATTGGTTCCTTGGAAATGAAGAACATTTGGCATAATTGTAAGACTATAGTGAAAAATATTAAATTTTTCGCCGCTCATATCTTTTATGGAGGGAAACTAATGTGATGATAACGTAGCAAACATTGGTCTTTCTTTCAATAAGTTTACTTATTGGAATGGTTTGTGTTCTTATTTGAAATATTTGCTTCGAACAAACTTAGTTCGCCTTTGTATATGGTTTTTTTAATAAAACTAACTAAGTTATAAAACGGGGATGTTGCTTAGATGGTAGAGTAGTCACTTAACATGCGAGAGGTACGGGGATCGATACCCTGCATCTCCATAAATAAGTAATTTTAGAAAAAAAACTATTATATCCTTATTAACTTTTTTTTTTCAAATAAAAATTCCATTAACTGTAATTTTTAAATAAATTATATCATCGTAATGAACATAACTGATCATTATCTTAAAAATGTTGCAAAATTAAAAGAGGACATTTATGATGAGTGTGAGAGAGTATGAATTAATATTTGACTGATTGAAACATTCTAATTTTCAATTATTAATTATCCATCAATTAGATATTATTCTTAGTCCAATTAGCCAAATTCGGTTAGATATTATTCTTTACCGCCCATCAATTATCCATCTTGTAAATTGGACAGGGAGGTCCAATAGCATAAGATGTGGGAGAAAGCTCACCACATCATTCTAATTGTCCGAGGAAGACTTCTTACTCTACGAAAAAAATACAAAGTCGCCACCAAACTTTATTTATTGCAAGGAAAGGGAAAATATTGATAAAATCCTTAACAGAAAAAAGAAGATGGTCGTCGCAACCAAATTCGGGTTCGGTCTTGCATCTCTCCATTCTATGTTAGTGAGTGCGCCTCATTTCGAAGTTGACGCAGTTCGATTGAATAAACCTTCCCCAACGGTATCAATAAGGAGTATCATGATACGTCTTAGTTCAGGAATCTCTGGAATCGTCTCCATTTGATGTAATTTTTAGATATATGGAGGTCAGGAATAAAAAGATTCAATTATGAAATTTAGTAGGAATCAATTGTAGATTCTCATAGACGGCGCCAATGTTCAATGGTGGAATAAGAATGAGAGAGGCATGGCATAATATGGAAGATGATGCTTGCAGCTCTGATGTGGAGAAACGGGTGGACCTTCAAGGTTAGCATAACAACGCTCAAGTTAGTTATGGGAAACCTCAAGGTGAATAATATCTTGGGAAAATGAGTCTCATACCAGCTTTGGCGCGAAAGAGGAGTATTTAAAAGGAGAGAATAATTGGTCCTTCATAATCTTCTTTTTGGGCTTTGGTCTGGCTCGAAATATCTGCTATTTTAAAGTAGTTTTATGGCAGCCTTCGATTGATAGATGTAAAAAGGGCAATACAAATGGTTCCTCAATCAGTGCTTCTTCAGCATGTGGATGTATGTTCAGAAACATAGATGTTTATTTCCTAGGCTTCTTTTCTAAGAAGTTGAACTTTTGTACATCCTTTCAAGCATAATTGTTTGGAGAAACTCAAATATTACTGCGAATAAGAATTAATTCAACCCATGGCATGAAAAAGATTCATCTCTAGTTTTACTAGCGTTTAGTTATAATTTATTGGTTCCTTGGAAATGAAGAACATTTGGCATAATTGTAAGACTATAGTGAAAAATATTAAATTTTTCGCCGCTCATATCTTTTATGGAGGGAAACTAATGTGATGATAACGTAGCAAACATTGGTCTTTCTTTCAATAATTTTACTTATTGGAATGGTTTGTGTTCTTATTTGAAATATTTGCTTCGAACAAACTTAGTTAGCCATTGTATATGGTTTTTTTAATAAAACTAACTGAGTTATAAAACGGGGATGTTGCTTAGATGTTAGAGTAGTCACTTAGCATGCGAGAGGTACGGGGATCGATACCCTGCATCTCCATAAATAAGTAGTTGGAGAAAAAAAACTATTATATCCTTATTAACTTTTTTTTTTCAAATAAAAATTCCATTAACTGTAATTTTTAAGGAAATTATATCATCGTAATGAACATAACTGATCATTATCTTAAAAATGTTGCAAAATTAAAAGAGGACATTTATGATGAGTGTGAGAGAGTATGAATTAATATTTGACTGATCGAAACATTCTAATTTTCAAGTATTAATTATCCATCAATTAGATATTATTCTTAGTCCAATTAGCCAAATTCGGTTAGATATTATTCTTTACCGCCCATCAATTATCAATCTTGTAAATTGGACAGGGAGGTCCAATAGCATAAGATGTGGGAGAAAGCTCACCACATCATTCTAATTGTCCGAGGAAGACTTCTTACTCTATGAAAAAAATACAAAGTCGCCACCAAACTTTATTTATTGCAAAGGAAAGGGAAAATATTGATAAAATCCTTAACAGAAAAAAGAAGATGGTCGTCGCAACCACTTTCGGGTTCGGTCTTGTATCTCTCCATTCTATGTTAGTGAGTGCGCCTCATTTCGAAGTTGACGCAGTTCGATTGAATAAACCTTCCCCAACGGTATCAATAAGGAGTATCATGATACGTCTTAGTTCAGGAATCTCTGGAATCGTCTCCATTTGATGTAATTTTTAGATATATGGAGGTCTGGAATAAAAAGATACAATTATGAAATTTAGTAGGAATCAATTGTAGATTCTCATAGACGGCGCCAATGTTCAATGGTGGAATAAGAATGAGAGAGGCATGTCATAATATGGAAGATGATGCTTGCAACTCTGATGTGGAGAAACGGGTGGACCTTCAAGGTTAGCATAACAACGCTCAAGTTAGTTATGGGAAACCTCAAGGTGAATAATATCTTGGGAAAATGAGTCTCATACCAGCTTTGGCGCGAAAGAGGAGTATTTAAAAGGAGAGAATAATTGGTCCTTCATAATCTTCTTTTTGGGCTTTGGTCTGGCTCGAAATATCTGCTATTTTAAAGTAGTTTTATGGCAGCCTCCGATTGATAGATGTAAAAAGGGCAATACAAATGGTTCATCAATCAGTGCTTCTTCAGCATGTGGATGTATGTTCAGAAACATGGATGTTTATTTCCTAGGCTTCTTTTCTAAGAAGTTGAACTTTTGTACATCCTTTCAAGCATAATTGTTTGGAGAAACTCAAATATTACTGTGAATAAGAATTAATTCAACCCATGGCATGAAAGTGATTCATCTCTAGTTTTACTAGCGTTTAGTTATAATTTATTGGTTCCTTGGAAATGAAGAACATTTGGCATAATTGTAAGACTATAGTGAAAAATATTAAATTTTTCGCCGCTCATATCTTTTATGGAGGGAAACTAATGTGATGATAACGTAGCAAACATTGGTCTTTCTTTCAATAATTTTACTTATTGGAATGGTTTGTGTTCTTATTTGAAATATTTGCTTCGAACAAACTTAGTTCGCCATTGTATATGGTTTTTTTAATAAAACTAACTGAGTTATAAAACGGGGATGTTGCTTAGATGGTAGAGTAGTCCCTTAGCATGCGAGAGGTACGGGGATCGATACCCTGCATCTCCATAAATAAGTAGTTGGAGAAAAAAACTATTATATCCTTATTAACTTTTTTTTTTCAAATAAAATTCCATTAACTGTAATTTTTAAGGAAATTATATCATCGTAATGAACATAACTGATCATTATCTTAAAAATGTTGCAAAATTAAAAGAGGACATTTATGATGAGTGTGAGAGAGTATGAATTAATATTTGACTGATCGAAACATTCTAATTTTCAAGTATTAATTATCCATCAATTAGATATTATTCTTAGTCCAATTAGCCAAATTCGGTTAGATATTATTCTTTACCGCCCATCAATTATCAATCTTGTAAATTGGACAGGGAGGTCCAATAGCATAAGATGTGGGAGAAAGCTCACCACATCATTCTAATTGTCCGAGGAAGACTTCTTACTCTATGAAAAAAATACAAAGTCGCCACCAAACTTTATTTATTGCAAAGGAAAGGGAAAATATTGATAAAATCCTTAACAGAAAAAAGAAGATGGTCGTCGCAACCACTTTCGGGTTCGGTCTTGCATCTCTCCATTCTATGTTAGTGAGTGCGCCTCATTTCGAAGTTGACGCAGTTCGATTGAATAAACCTTCCCCAACGGTATCAATAAGGAGTATCATGATACGTCTTAGTTCAGGAATCTCTGGAATCGTCTCCATTTGATGTAATTTTTAGATATATGGAGGTCTGGAATAAAAAGATTCAATTATGAAATTTAGTAGGAATCAATTGTAGATTCTCATAGACGGCGCCAATGTTCAATGGTGGAATAAGAATGAGAGAGGCATGTCATAATATGGAAGATGATGCTTGCAACTCTGATGTGGAGAAACGGGTGGACCTTCAAGGTTAGCATAACAACGCTCAAGTTAGTTATGGAAACCTCAAGGTGAATAATATCTTGGGAAAATGAGTCTCATACCAGCTTTGGCGCGAAAGAGGAGTATTTAAAAGGAGAGAATAATTGGTCCTTCATAATCTTCTTTTTGGGCTTTGGTCTGGCTCGAAATATCTGCTATTTTAAAGTAGTTTTATGGCAGCCTCGATTGATAGATGTAAAAAGGGCAATACAAATGGTTCATCAATCAGTGCTTCTTCAGCATGTGGATGTATGTTCAGAAACATGGATGTTTATTTCCTAGGCTTCTTTTCTAAGAAGTTGAACTTTTGTACATCCTTTCAAGCATAATTGTTTGGAGAAACTCAAATATTACTGCGAATAAGAATTAATTCAACCCATGGCATGAAAAGATTCATCTCTAGTTTTACTAGCGTTTAGTTATAATTTATTGGTTCCTTGGAAATGAAGAACATTTGGCATAATTGTAAGACTATAGTGAAAAATATTAAATTTTTCGCCGCTCATATCTTTTATGGAGGGAAACTAATGTGATGATAACGTAGCAAACATTGGTCTTTCTTTCAATAATTTTACTTATTGGAATGGTTTGTGTTCTTATTTGAAATATTTGCTTCGAACAAACTTAGTTAGCGCCATTGTATATGGTTTTTTTTATAAAACTAACTGAGTTATAAAACGGGGATGTTGCTTAGATGGTAGAGTAGTCACTTAGCATGCGAGAGGTACGGGGATCGATACCCTGCATCTCCATAAATAAGTAGTTGGAGAAAAAAAACTATTATATCCTTATTAACTTTTTTTTTTCAAATAAAAATTCCATTAACTGTAATTTTTAAGGAAATTATATCATCGTAATGAACATAACTGATCATTATCTTAAAAATGTTGCAAAATTAAAAGAGGACATTTATGATGAGTGTGAGAGAGTATGAATTAATATTTGACTGATCGAAACATTCTAATTTTCAAGTATTAATTATCCATCAATTAGATATTATTCTTAGTCCAATTAGCCAAATTCGGTTAGATATTATTCTTTACCGCCCATCAATTATCAATCTTGTAAATTGGACAGGGAGGTCCAATAGCATAAGATGTGGGAGAAAGCTCACCACATCATTCTAATTGTCCGAGGAAGACTTCTTACTCTATGAAAAAAATACAAAGTCGCCACCAAACTTTATTTATTGCAAAGGAAAGGGAAAATATTGATAAAATCCTTAACAGAAAAAAGAAGATGGTCGTCGCAACCACTTCGGGTTCGGTCTTGCATCTCTCCATTCTATGTTAGTGAGTGCGCCTCATTTCGAAGTTGACGCAGTTCGATTGAATAAACCTTCCCCAACGGTATCAATAAGGAGTATCATGATACGTCTTAGTTCAGGAATCTCTGGAATCGTCTCCATTTGATGTAATTTTTAGATATATGGAGGTCTGGAATAAAAAGATTCAATTATGAAATTTAGTAGGAATCAATTGTAGATTCTCATAGACGGCGCCAATGTTCAATGGTGGAATAAGAATGAGAGAGGCATGTCATAATATGGAAGATGATGCTTGCAACTCTGATGTGGAGAAACGGGTGGACCTTCAAGGTTAGCATAACAACGCTCAAGTTAGTTATGGGAAACCTCAAGGTGAATAATATCTTGGGAAAATGAGTCTCATACCAGCTTTGGCGCGAAAGAGGAGTATTTAAAAGGAGAGAATAATTGGTCCTTCATAATCTTCTTTTTGGGCTTTGGTCTGGCTCGAAATATCTGCTATTTTAAAGTAGTTTTATGGCAGCCTTCGATTGATAGATGTAAAAAGGGCAATACAAATGGTTCCTCAATCAGTGCTTCTTCAGCATGTGGATGTATGTTCAGAAACATAGATGTTTATTTCCTAGGCTTCTTTTCTAAGAAGTTGAACTTTTGTACATCCTTTCAAGCATAATTGTTTGGAGAAACTCAAATATTACTGCGAATAAGAATTAATTCAACCCATGGCATGAAAAGTGATTCATCTCTAGTTTTACTAGCGTTTAGTTATAATTTATTGGTTCCTTGGAAATGAAGAACATTTGGCATAATTGTAAGACTATAGTGAAAAATATTAAATTTTTCGCCGCTCATATCTTTTATGGAGGGAAACTAATGTGATGATAACGTAGCAAACATTGGTCTTTCTTTCAATAATTTTACTTATTGGAATGGTTTGTGTTCTTATTTGAAATATTTGCTTCGAACAAACTTAGTTAGCCATTGTATATGGTTTTTTTAATAAAACTAACTGAGTTATAAAACGGGGATGTTGCTTAGATGGTAGAGTAGTCACTTAGCATGCGAGAGGTACGGGGATCGATACCCTGCATCTCCATAAATAAGTAGTTGGAGAAAAAAAACTATTATATCCTTATTAACTTTTTTTTTTCAAATAAAAATTCCATTAACTGTAATTTTTAAGGAAATTATATCATCGTAATGAACATAACTGATCATTATCTTAAAAATGTTGCAAAATTAAAAGAGGACATTTATGATGAGTGTGAGAGAGTATGAATTAATATTTGACTGATCGAAACATTCTAATTTTCAAGTATTAATTATCCATCAATTAGATATTATTCTTAGTCCAATTAGCCAAATTCGGTTAGATATTATTCTTTACCGCCCATCAATTATCAATCTTGTAAATTGGACAGGGAGGTCCAATAGCATAAGATGTGGGAGAAAGCTCACCACATCATTCTAATTGTCCGAGGAAGACTTCTTACTCTATGAAAAAAATACAAAGTCGCCACCAAACTTTATTTATTGCAAAGGAAAGGGAAAATATTGATAAAATCCTTAACAGAAAAAAGAAGATGGTCGTCGCAACCAATTCGGGTTCGGTCTTGTATCTCTCCATTCTATGTTAGTGAGTGCGCCTCATTTCGAAGTTGACGCAGTTCGATTGAATAAACCTTCCCCAACGGTATCAATAAGGAGTATCATGATACGTCTTAGTTCAGGAATCTCTGGAATCGTCTCCATTTGATGTAATTTTTAGATATATGGAGGTCTGGAATAAAAAGATTCAATTATGAAATTTAGTAGGAATCAATTGTAGATTCTCATAGACGGCGCCAATGTTCAATGGTGGAATAAGAATGAGAGAGGTGTCATAATATGGAAGATGATGCTTGCAACTCTGATGTGGAGAAACGGGTGGACCTTCAAGGTTAGCATAACAACGCTCAAGTTAGTTATGGGAAACCTCAAGGTGAATAATATCTTGGGAAAATGAGTCTCATACCAGCTTTGGCGCGAAAGAGGAGTATTTAAAAGGAGAGAATAATTGGTCCTTCATAATCTTCTTTTTGGGCTTTGGTCTGGCTCGAAATATCTGCTATTTTAAAGTAGTTTTATGGCAGCCTCCGATTGATAGATGTAAAAAGGGCAATACAAATGGTTCATCAATCAGTGCTTCTTCAGCATGTGGATGTATGTTCAGAAACATGGATGTTTATTTCCTAGGCTTCTTTTCTAAGAAGTTGAACTTTTGTACATCCTTTCAAGCATAATGTTTGGAGAAACTCAAATATTACTGTGAATAAGAATTAATTCAACCCATGGCATGAAAGTGATTCATCTCTAGTTTTACTAGCGTTTAGTTATAATTTATTGGTTCCTTGGAAATGAAGAACATTTGGCATAATTGTAAGACTATAGTGAAAAATATTAAATTTTCGCCGCTCATATCTTTTATGGAGGGAAACTAATGTGATGATAACGTAGCAAACATTGGTCTTTCTTTCAATAAGTTTACTTATTGGAATGGTTTGTGTTCTTATTTGAAATATTTGCTTCGAACAAACTTAGTTCGCAATTGTATGGGTTTTTTTAATAAAACTAACTAGTTATAAAACGGGATGTTGCTTAGATGGTAGAGTAGTCGCTTAGCATGCGAGAGGTACGGGGATCGATACCCTGCATCTCCATAAATAAGTAATTTTAGAAAAAAAACTATTATATCCTTATTAACTTTTTTTTTTCAAATAAAAATTCCATTAACTGTAATTTTTAAATAAATTATATCATCGTAATGAACATAACTGATCATTATCTTAAAAATGTTGCAAAATTAAAAGAGGACATTTATGATGAGTGTGAGAGAGTATGAATTAATATTTGAATGATCGAAACACTCTAATTTTCAATTATTAATTATCCATCAATTAGATATTATTCTTAGTCCAATTAGCCAAATTCGGTTAGATATTATTCTTTACCGCCCATCAATTATCCATCTTGTAAATTGGACAGGGAGGTCCAATAGCATAAGATGTGGGAGAAAGCTCACCACATCATTCTAATTGTCCGAGGAAGACTTCTTACTCTACGAAAAAAATACAAAGTCGCCACCAAACTTTATTTATTGCCAAGGAAAGGGAAAATATTGATAAAATCCTTAACAGAAAAAAGAAGATGGTCGTCGCAACCAAATTCGGGTTCGGTCTTGCATCTCTCCATTCTATGTTAGTGAGTGCGCCTCATTTCGAAGTTGACGCAGTTCGATTGAATAAACCTTCCCCAACGGTATCAATAAGGAGTATCATGATACGTCTTAGTTCAGGAACTCTGGAATCGTCTCCATTTGATGTAATTTTTAGATATATGGAGGTCTGGAATAAAAAGATTCAATTATGAAATTTAGTAGGAGTCAATTGTAGATTCTCATTGACGGCGCCAATGTTCAATGGTGGAATAAGAATGAGAGAGGTATGTCATAATATGGAAGATGATGCTTGCAGCTCTGATGTGGAGAAACGGGTGGACCTTCAAGGTTAGCATAACAACGCTCAAGTTAGTTATGGGAAACCTCAAGGTGAATAATATCTTGGGAAAATGAGTCTCATACCAGCTTTGGCGCGAAAGAGGAGTATTTCAAAGGAGAGAATAATTGGTCCTTCATAATCTTCTTTTTGGGCTTTGGTCTGGCTCGAAATATCTGCTATTTTAAAGTAGTTTTATGGCAGCCTCCGATTGATAGATGTAAAAAGGGCAATACAAATGGTTCCTCAATCAGTGCTTCTTCAGCATGTGGATGTATGTTCAGAAACATGGATGTTTATTTCCTAGGCTTCTTTTCTAAGAAGTTGAACTTTTGTACATCCTTTCAAGCATAATTGTTTGGAGAAACTCAAATATTACTGCGAATAAGAATTAATTCAACCCATGGCATGAAAGTGATTCATCTCTAGTTTTACTAGCGTTTAGTTATAATTTATTGGTTCCTTGGAAATGAAGAACATTTGGCATAATTGTAAGACTATAGTGAAAAATATTAAATTTTTCGCCGCTTATATCTTTTATGGAGGGAAACTAATGTGATGATAACGTAGCAAACATTGGTCTTTCTTTCAATAATTTTACTTATTGGAATGGTTTGTGTTCTTATTTGAAATATTTGCTTCGAACAAACTTAGTTCACCATTGTATATGGTTTTTTTAATAAAACTAACTGAGTTATAAAACGGGGATGTTGCTCAGATGGTAGAGTAGTCGCTTAGCATGCGAGAGGTACGGGGATCGATACCCTGCATATCCATAAATTTTTAAGGAAATTATATCATCGTAATGAACATAACTGATCATTATCTTAAAAATGTTGCAAAATTAAAAGAGGACATTTATGATGAGTGTGAGAGAGTATGAATTAATATTTGACTGATCGAAACATTCTAATTTTTAATTATTAATTATCCATCAATTAGATATTATTCTTAGTCCAATTAGCCAAATTCGGTTAGATATTATTCTTTACCGCCCATCAATTATCCATCTTGTAAATTGGACAGGGAGGTCCAATAGCATAAGATGTGGGAGAAAGCTCACCACATCATTCTAATTGTCCGAGGAAGACTTCTTACTCTACGAAAAAAATACAAAGTCGCCACCAAACTTTATTTATTGCCAAGGAAAGGGAAAATATTGATAAAATCCTTAACAGAAAAAAGAAGATGGTCGTCGCAACCAAATTCGGGTTCGGTCTTGCATCTCTCCATTCTATGTTAGTGAGTGCGCCTCATTTCGAAGTTGACGCAGTTCGATTGAATAAACCTTCCCCAACGGTATCAATAAGGAGTATCATGATACGTCTTAGTTCAGGAATCTCTGGAATCGTCTCCATTTGATGTAATTTTTAGATATATGGAGGTCTGGAATAAAAAGATTCAATTATGAAATTTAGTAGGAATCAATTGTAGATTCTCATAGACGGCGCCAATGTTCAATGGTGGAATAAGAATGAGAGAGGTATGTCATAATATGGAAGATGATGCTTGCAGCTCTGATGTGGAGAAACGGGTGGACCTTCAAGGTTAGCATAACAACGCTCAAGTTAGTTATAGGAAACCTCAAGGTGAATAATATCTTGGGAAAATGAGTCTCATACCAGCTTTGGCGCGAAAGAGGAGTATTTAAAAGGAGAGAATAATTGGTCCTTCATAATCTTCTTTTTGGGCTTTGGTCTGGCTCGAAATATCTGCTATTTTAAAGTAGTTTTATGGCAGCCTCCGATTGATAGATGTAAAAAGGGCAATAAAAATGGTTCCTCAATCAGTGCTTCTTCAGCATGTGGATGTATGTTCAGAAACATGGATGTTTATTTCCTAGGCTTCTTTTCTAAGAAGTTGAACTTTTGTACATCCTTTCAAGCATAATTGTTTGGAGAAACTCAAATATTACTGTGAATAAGAATTAATTCAACCCATGGCATGAAAAAGATTCATCTCTAGTTTTACTAGCGTTTAGTTATAATTTATTGGTTCCTTGGAAATGAAGAACATTTGGCATAATTGTAAGACTATAGTGAAAAATATTAAATTTTTCGCCGCTCATATCTTTTATGGAGGGAAACTAATGTGATGATAACGTAGCAAACATTGGTCTTTCTTTCAATAATTTTACTTATTGGAATGGTTTGTGTTCTTATTTGAAATATTTGCTTCGAACAAATTTAGTTCGCCATTGTATATGGTTTTTTTTAATAAAACTAACTGAGTTATAAAACGGGGATGTTGCTCGGATGGTAGAGTAGTCGCTTAGCATGCGAGGGGTACGGGGATTGATACCCTGCATCTCCATAAATAAGTAGTTGGAGAAAAAAAACTATTATATCCTTATTAACTTTTTTTTTTCAAATAAAATTCCATTAACTGTAATTTTTAAGGAACATATATCATCGTAATGAACATAACTCATCATTATCTTAGAAATGTTGCAAAATTAAAAGAGGACATTTATGATGAGTGTGAGAGAGTATGAATTAATATTTGAATGATCGAAACATTCTAATTTTCAATTATTAATTATCCATCAATTAGATATTATTCTTAGTCCAATTAGCCAAATTCGGTTAGATATTATTCTTTACCGCCCATCAATTATCCATCTTGTAAATTGGACAGGGAGGTCCAATAGCATAAGATGTGGGAGAAAGCTCACCACATCATTCTAATTGTCCGAGGAAGACTTCTTACTCTACGAAAAAAATACAAAGTCGCCACCAAACTTTATTTATTGCCAAGGAAAGGGAAAATATTGATAAAATCCTTAACAGAAAAAAGAAGATGGTCGTCGCAACCAAATTCGGGTTCGGTCTTGCATCTCTCCATTCTATGTTAGTGAGTGCGCCTCATTTCGAAGTTGACGCAGTTCGATTGAATAAACCTTCCCCAACGGTATCAATAAGGAGTATCATGATACGTCTTAGTTCAGGAATCTCTGGAATCGTCTCCATTTGATGTAATTTTTAGATATATGGAGGTCTGGAATAAAAAGATTCAATTATGAAATTTAGTAGGAATCAATTGTAGATTCTCATAGACGGCGCCAATGTTCAATGGTGGAATAAGAATGAGAGAGGTATGTCATAATATGGAATGATGCTTGCAGCTCTGATGTGGAGAAACGGGTGGACCTTCAAGGTTAGCATAACAACGCTCAAGTTAGTTATGGGAAACCTCAAGGTGAATAATATCTTGGGAAAATGAGTCTCATACCAGCTTTGGCGCGAAAGAGGAGTATTTAAAAGGAGAGAATAATTGGTCCTTCATAATCTTCTTTTTGGGCTTTGGTCTGGCTCGAAATATCTGCTATTTTAAAGTAGTTTTATGGCAGCCTCCGATTGATAGATGTAAAAAGGGCAATACAAATGGTTCCTCAATCATGCTTCTTCAGCATGTGGATGTATGTTCAGAAACATGGATGTTTATTTCCTAGGCTTCTTTTCTAAGAAGTTGAACTTTTGTACATCCTTTCAAGCATAATTGTTTGGAGAAACTCAAATATTACTGCGAATAAGAATTAATTCAACCCATGGCATGAAAGTGATTCATCTCTAGTTTTACTAGCGTTTAGTTATAATTTATTGGTTCCTTGGAAATGAAGAACATTTGGCATAATTGTAAGACTATAGTGAAAAATATTAAATTTTTCGCCGCTTATATCTTTTATGGAGGGAAACTAATGTGATGATAACGTAGCAAACATTGGTCTTTCTTTCAATAATTTTACTTATTGGAATGGTTTGTGTTCTTATTTGAAATATTTGCTTCGAACAAACTTAGTTCACCATTGTATATGGTTTTTTTAATAAAACTAACTGAGTTATAAAACGGGGATGTTGCTCAGATGGTAGAGTAGTCGCTTAGCATGCGAGAGGTACGGGGATCGATACCCTGCATCTCCATAAATTTTTAAGGAAATTATATCATCGTAATGAACATAACTGATCATTATCTTAAAAATGTTGCAAAATTAAAAGAGGACATTTATGATGAGTGTGAGAGAGTATGAATTAATATTTGACTGATCGAAACATTCTAATTTTCAATTATTAATTATCCATCAATTAGATATTATTCTTAGTCCAATTAGCCAAATTCGGTTAGATATTATTCTTTACCGCCCATCAATTATCCATCTTGTAAATTGGACAGGGAGGTCCAATAGCATAAGATGTGGGAGAAAGCTCACCACATCATTCTAATTGTCCGAGGAAGACTTCTTACTCTACGAAAAAAAATACAAAGTCGCCACCAAACTTTATTTATTGCAAAGGAAGGGAAAATATTGATAAAATCTTTAACAGAAAAAAGAAGATGGTCGTCGCAACCAAATTCGGGTTCGGTCTTGCATCTCTCCATTCTACGTTATAGAGTGCGCCTCATTTCGAAGTTGACGCAGTTCGATTGAATAAACCTTCCCCAACGGTATCAATAAGGAGTATCATGATACGCCTTAGTTCAGGAATCTCTGGAATCGTCTCCATTTGATGTAATATTTAGATATATGGAGGTCTGGAATAAAAAGATTCAATTATGAAATTTAGTAGGAATCAATTGTAGATTCTCATAGACGGCGCCAATGTTCAATGGTGGAATAAGAATGAGAGAGGTATGTCATAATATGGAAGATGATGCTTGCAGCTCTGATGTGGAGAAACGGGTGGACCTTCAAGGTTAGCATAACAACGCTCAAGTTAGTTATGGGAAACCTCAAGGTGAATAATATCTTGGGAAAATGAGTCTCATACCAGCTTTGGCTCAAAAGAGGAGTATTTAAAAGGAGAGAATAATTGGTCCTTCATAATCTTCTTTTTGGGCTTTTGTCTGGCTCAAAATATCTGCTATTTTAAAGTAGTTTTATGGCAGCCTCCGATTGATAGATGTAAAAAGGGCAATACAAATGGTTCATCAATCAGTGCTTCTTCAGCATGTGGATGTATGTTCAGAAACATGGATGTTTATTTCCTAGGCTTCTTTTCTAAGAAGTTGAACTTTTGTACATCCTTTCAAGCATAATTGTTTGGAGAAACTCAATATATTGTGAATAAGAATTAATTCAACCCATGGCATGAAAGTGATTCATCTCTAGTTTTACTAGCGTTTAGTTATAATTTATTGGTTCCTTGGAAATGAAGAACATTTGGCATAATTGTAAGACTATAGTGAAAAATATTAAATTTTTCGCCGCTCATATCTTTTATGGAGGGAAACTAATGTGATGATAACGTAGCAAACATTGGTCTTTCTTTCAATAATTTTACTTATTGGAATGGTTTGTGTTCTTATTTGAAATATTTGCTTCGAATAAATTTAGTTTGCCATTGTATATGGTTTTTTTTAATAAAACTAACTGAGTTATAAAACGGGGATGTTGCTCGGATGGTAGAGTAGTCGCTTAGCATGCGAGGGGTACGGGGATTGATACCCTGCATCTCCATAAATAAGTAGTTGGAGAAAAAAAACTATTATATCCTTATTAACTTTTTTTTTCAAATAAAATTCCATTAACTGTAATTTTTAAGGAAATTATATCATCGTAATGAACATAACTGATCATTATCTTAGAAATGTTGCAAAATTAAAAGAGGACATTTATGATGAGTGTGAGAGAGTATGAATTAATATTTGACTGATCGAAACATTCTAATTTTCAATTTTTAATTATCCATCGATTAGATATTATTCTTAGTCCAATTATCCAAATTCGGTTAGATATTAATCTTTACCGCCCATCAATTATCCATCTTGTAAATTGGACAGGGAGGTCCAATAGCATAAGATGTGGGAGAAAGCTCACCACATCATTCTAATTGTCCGAGGAAGACTTCTTACTCTACGAAAAAAATACAAAGTCGCCACCAAACTTTATTTATTGCAAAGGAAAGGGAAAATATCTATAAAATCCTTAACAGAAAAAGAAGATGGTCGTCGCAACCAAATTCGGGTTCGGTCTTGCATCTCTCCATTCTATGTTATTGAGTGTGCCTCATTTCGAAGTTGACGCAGTTCGATTGAATAAAACTTCCCCAACGGTATCAATAAGGAGTATCATGATACGTCTTAGTTCAGGAATCTCTGGAATCGTCTCCATTTGATGTAATTTTTAGATTTATGGAGGTCTGGAATAAAAAGATTCAATTATGAAATTTAGTAGGAATCAATTGTAGATTCTTACAGACGGCACCAATGTTCAATTGTGGAATAAGAATGAGACATGTATCGCATAGTATGGAAGATGATGCTTGCAACTCCGATGTGGAGAAAGGGGTGGCCCTTCAAGGTTAGCACAACAACGCTCAAGTTAGTTATGGGAAATCTCAAGGTAAATAATATCTTGAGAAAATGAGTCTGACACCAGCTTTGGCGCGAAAGTTGAGTATTTAAAAGGAGAGAATAATTGTTCCTTCATAATCTTCTTTTTGGGCTTTGGTCTGGCTTAAAATATCTTATATTTTAAAGTAGTTTTATGGCAGCCTCCGATTGATAGATGTAAAAAGGGCAATACAAATGGTTCATCAATCAGTGCTTCTTCAGCATGTGGATGTATGTTCAGAGACATGGATGTTTATTTCCCAGGCTTCTTTTCTAAGAAGTTGAACTTTTGTACATCCTTTCAAGCATAATTGTTTGGAGAAACTCAAATATTACTATGAATAAGAATTAATTCAACCCATGGCATGAAAGTGATTCATCTCTAGTTTTACTAGCGTTTAGTTATAATTTATTGGTTCCTTGGAAATGAAGAACATTTGGCATAATTGTAAGACTATAGTGAAAAATATTAAATTTTTCGCCGCTCATATCTTTTATGGAGGGAAACTAATGTGATGATAAAGTAGCAAACATTGGTCTTTCTTTCAATAATTTTACTTATTGGAATGGTTTGTGTTCTTATTTGAAATATTTGCTTCGAACAAACTTAGTTCGCCATTATATATGGTTTTTTTAATAAAACTAACTGAGTAATAAAACGGGGATGTTGCTCAGATGGTAGAGTAGTCGCTTAGCATGCGAGAGGTACGGGGATCGATACCCTGCATCTCCATAAATAAGTAGTTGGAGAAAAAAAACTATTATATCATTATCTTAAAAATGTTGCAAAAATTAAAAGAGGACATTTATGATGAGTGTGAGAGAGTATGAATTAATATTTGACTGATCGAATCATTCTAATTTTCAATTATTAATTATCCATCGATTAGATATTATTCTTAGTCCAATTATCCAAATTCGGTTAGATATTATTCTTTACCGCCCATCAATTATCCATCTTGTAAATTGGACAGGGAGGTCCAATAGCATAAGATGTGGGAGAAAGCTCACCACATCATTCTAATTGTCCGAGGAAGACTTCTTACTTTACAAAAAAAATACAAAGTCGCCACCAAACTTTATTTATTGCAAAGGAAAGGGAAAATATTGATAAAATCCTTAACAGAAAAAAGAAGATGGTCGTCGCAACCAAATTCGGGTTCGGTCTTGCATCTCTCCATTCTACGTTATTGAGTGCGCCTCATTTCGAAGTTGACGCAGTTCGATTGAATAAACCTTCCCCAAGGGTATCATGATACGTCTTAGTTCAGGAATCCCTGGAATCGTCTCCATCTGATGTAATTTTTAGATATATGGATGTCTGGAATAAAAAGATTCAATGATGAAATTTAGTAGGAATCAATTGTAGATTCTCATAGACGGCGCCAATGTTCAATGGTGGAATAAGAATGAGAGAGGTATGTCATAATATGGAAGATGATGCTTGCAGCCCTGATGTGGAGAAACGGGTGGACCTTCAAGGTTAGCATAACGACGCTCAAGTTAGTTATGGGAAACCTCAAGGTGAATAATATCTTGGGAAAATGAGTCTCATACCAACTTTGGCGCGAAAGAGGAATATTTAAAAGTAGAGAATAATTGGTCCTTCATAATCTTCTTTTTGGGCTTTGGTCTGGCTCGAAATATCTGCTATTTTAAAGTAGTTTTATGGTAGCCTTCGATTGATAGATGTAAAAATGGCAATACAAATAGTTCATAAATCAGTGCTTCTTCAGCATGTGGATGTATGTTCAGAAACATGGATGTTTATTTCCTAGGCTTCTATTCTAAGAAGTTGAACTTTTGTACATCCTTTCAAGCATAATTGTTTGGAGAAACTAAAATATTTCTGTGAATAAGAATTAATTCAACCTATGGCATGAAAGTGATTCATCTCTAGTTTTACTAGCGTTTAGTTATAATTTATTGGTTCCTTTGAAATGAAGAACATTTGGCATAATTCTAAGACTATAGTGAAAAATATTAAATTTTCCACCGCTCATATCTTTTATGGAGGGAAACTAATGTGATGATAACGTAGCAAACATTGGTCTTTCTTTCAATAATTTTACTTATTGGAATGGTTTGTGTTCTTATTTGAAATATTTGCTTCGAACAAACTTAGTTCGCCATTTTATATGGTTTTTTTAATAAAACTAACTGAGTTATAAAATGGGGATGTTGCTCAGATGGTAGAGTAGTCGCTTAGCATGCGAAAGGAACGGGGATCGATACCATGCATCTCCATAAATAAGTAGTTGGAGAAAAAAAACTATTATATCCTTATTAACTTTTTTTTTCAAATAAAAATTCCATTAACTGTATTTTTTAATAAGTAGTTGGAGAAAAAAAACTATTATATCCTTATTAACTTTTTTTTTCAAATAAAAATTCCATTAACTGTATTTTTTAAAGAAATTATATCATCGTAATGAACATAACTGATCATTATCTTAAAAATGTTGCAAAATTAAAAGAGGACATTTATGATGAGTGTGAGAGAGTATCAATTAATATTTGACTGATCGAAACATTCTAATTTTCAATTATTAATTATCCATCGATTAGATATTATTCTTAGTGCAATTATCCAAATTCGGTTAGATATTATTCTTTACCGCCCATCAATTATCCATCTTGTAAATTGGACAGGGAGGTCCAATAGCATAAGATGTGGGAGAAAGCTCACCACATCATTCTAATTGTCCGAGGAAGACTTCTTACTCTACGAAAAAAATACAAAGTCGCCACCAAACTTTATTTATTGCAAAGGAAAGGGAAAATATCTATAAAATCCTTAACAGAAAAAAGAAGATGGTCGTCGCAACCAAATTCGGGTTCGGTCTTGCATCTCTCCATTCTATGTTAGTGAGTGCCCCTCATTTCGAAGTTGACGTAGTTCGAATGAATAAACCTTCCCCAACGGTATCAATAAGGAGTATCATGATACGTCTTAGTTCAGGAATCTCTGGAATCGTCTCCATTTGATGTAATTTTTAGATATATGGATGTCTGGAATAAAAAGATTCAATTATGAAATTTAGTAGGAATCAATTGTAGATTCTCATAGACGGCGCCAATGTTCAATGATGGAATAAGAATGAGAGAGGTATGTAATAATATGGAAGATGATGCTTGCAACTTTGATGTGGAGAAACGGGTGGACCTTCAAGGTTAGCATAACAACGCTCAAGTTAGTTATGGGAAACCTCAAGGTTAATAATATCATGGGAAAATGTGTCTCATACCAGCTTTGGCGCGAAAGAGGAGTATTTAAAAGGAGAGAATAATTGGTCCTTCATAATCTTCTTTTTGGGCTTTGGTATGGCTCGAAATATCTTCTATTTTAAAGTAGTATTATGGCAGCCTCCGATTGATAGATGTAAAAAGGGCAATACAAATGGTTCATCAATCAGTGCTTCTTCAGTATGTGGATGTATGTTCAGAAACATGGATGTTTATTTCCTAGGCTTCTTTTCTAAGAAGTTTAACTTTTGTACATCCTTTCAAGCATAATTGTTTGGAGAAAGTCAAATATTACTGTGAATAAGAATTAATTCAACCCATGGCATGAAAGTGATTCATCTCTAGTTTTACTAGCGTTTAGTTATAATTTATTGGTTCCTTGGAAATGAAGAACATTTGGCATAATTGTAAGACTATAGTGAAAAATATTAAATTTTTCGCCGCTCATAACTTTTCTGGAGGGAAACTAATGTGATGATAACGTAGAAAACATTGGTCTTTCTTTCAATAATTTTACTTATTGGAATCGTTTGTGTTCTTATTTGAAATATTTGCTTCGAACAAACTTAGTTCGCCATTATATATGGTTTTTTTAAGAAAACTAACTTAGTTATAAAGTGGGGATGTAACTCAGATGGTAGAGCGCTCGCTTAGCATGCGAGAGGTACGGGGATCCATACCCCGCATCTCCATAAGAGTGTGAGAGAGTATGAATTAATATTTGACTGATCGAAACATTCTAATTTTCAATTATTAATTATTTATCGATTAGATATTATTCTTAGTTAAATTATCCAAATTCGGTTAGATATTATTCTTTACTCTACGAAAAAAATAGAAAGTCGCCACCAAACTTTATTTATTGCAAAGGAAAGGGAAAATATTGATAAATTCCTTAACAGAAAAAAGAAGATGGTCGTCGCAACCAAATTCGGGTTCGGTCTTGCATCTGTCCATTCTTCGTTAGTGAGTGCGCCTCATTTCGAAGAAAGCTCACCATAGCATAAAATGGGGATGTAGCTCAGATGGTAGAGCGCTCGCTTAGCATGCGAGAGGTACGGGGATTGATACCCTGCATCTCCATAAATAAGTAGTTGGAGAAAAAAAACTATTATATCCTTATTAACTTTTATTTTCAAATAAAAATTTCATTAACTATAATTTTTAAGAAAAATATATCATCGTAATGAACATAACTGATAATTATCTTTAAAATGTTGCAAAATTGAAAGAGGACATTTATGAAGAGTGTGAGAGAGTATAAATTTATATTTGAATGATCGAAACATTCTAATTTTCAATTATTTATTATCCATCGATTAGATATTTTTCTTAGTCAAATTATCGAAATTCGGTTAGATATTATTCTTTACCGCCCATCAATTATCCATCTTGTAAATTGGACAGGAAGGTCCAATAGCATAAGATGTGGAAGAAAGCTCACCATATCATTCTAATTGTCCGAGGAAGACTTCTTACTCTACGAAAAAAATACAAAGTTGCCACCAAACTATATTTATTGGAAAGGAAAGGCAAAACATTGATAAAATCCTTAAGAGAAAAAAGAAGATGGTCATCGCAACCAAATTCGGGTTCGGTCTTGCATCTCTCCATTCTATGTTAGTGAGTGCGTCTCATTTCGAAGTTGACGCAACTCGATTGAATAATCCTTCCCCAACGGTATCAATAAGGAGTATCATGATACGTCTTACTTTTGGAATCTCTGGAATCGTCTTCGTTTGATGTAATTTTTAGATATATGGAGATCTGGAATAAAAAGATTCAATTATGAAATTTAGTAGGAATCAATTATAGATTCTCATAGACGGCGCCAATGTTCAATGGTGGAATAAGAATGAGAGAGGTATGTCATAATATGGAAGATGATGCTTGCAGCTCTGATGTGGAGAAACGGGTGGACCTTCAAGGTTAGCATAACAACGCTCAAGTTAGTTATGGGAAACCTCAAGGTGAATAATATCTTGGGAAAATGAGTCTCATACCAGCTTTGGCGCGAAAGAGGAGTATTTAAAAGGAGAGAATAGTTGGTCCTTCATAATCTTCTTTTTGGGCTTTGGTCTGGCTCGAAATATCTGCTATTTTAAAGTAGTTTTATGGCAGCCTCCGATTGATAGATGTAAAAAGGGCAATACAAATGGTTCATCAATCAGTGCTTCTTCAGCATGTGGATGTATGTTCAGAAACATGGATGTTTATTTCCTAGGCTTCTTTCCTAAGAAGTTGAACTTTTGTACATCCTTTCAAGCATAATTGTTTGGAGAAACTCAAATATTACTGTGAATAAGAAGTAATTCAACCCATGACATGAAAGTGATTCATCTCTAGTCTTACTAGCGTTTAATTATAATTTATTGGTTCCTTGGAAATGAAGAACATTTGGCATAATTGTAAGACTATAGTGAAAAATATTAAATTTTTCGCCGCTCATATCTTTTATGGAGGGAAACTAATGTGATGATAACGTAGCAAACATTGGTCTTTCTTTCAATAATTTTACTTATTGGAATGGTTTGTCTTCTTATTTGAAATATTTGCTTCGAACAAACTTAGTTCGCCATTGTATATGGTATTTTTTATAAAACTAACTGAGTTATAAAATGGGGATTTAGCTCAGATGGTAGAGCGCTCGCTTAGCATGCGAGTGGTACGGGGATTGATACCCTGCATGTCCATAAATAAGTAGTTGGAGAAAAAAAACTATTATATCCTTATTAACTTTTTTTTTTTCAAATAAAAATTCCATTAACTATAATTTTTAAGGAAATTATATCATCGTAATGAAGATAACTGATCATTATCCTAAAAATGTTGCAAAATTAAAAGAGGATATTTATGATGAGTGTGAGAGAGTATGAATTAATATTTGAATGACCAAAACATTCTAATTTTCAATTATTAATTATTCATCGATTAGATATTATTCTTAGTCAAATTATCCAAATTCGGTTAGATATTATTCTTTACCGCCTATCAATTATCCATCTTGTAAATTGGACAGAGAGGTCCAATAGCATAAGATGTGGGAGAAAGCTCACCATATCATTCTAATTGTCCGAGGAAGACTTCTTACTCTATGAAAAAAATACAAAGTCGCCACCAAACTTTATTTTTTGGAAAGGAAAGGGAAAATATCTATAAAATCCTTAACAGAAAAAAGAAGATGGTCGTCGCAACCATATTCGGGTTCGGTCTTGCATCTCTCCATTCTACGTTAGTGAGTGCGTCTCATTTCGAAGTTGACGCAGTTCGATTGAATAAACCTTCCCTAACGGTATCAATAAGGAGTATCATGATACGTCTTAGTTTTGGAATCTCTGGAATCGTCTCCGTTGGATGTAATTTTTAGATATATGGAGATCTGGAATAAAAAGATTCAATTATGAAATTTAGTAGGAATCAATTGTAGATTCTTATAGACGGCGCCAATGTTCAATGATGGAAAAAGAATGAGAGAGGTATGTCATAATATGGAAGATGATGCTTGCAGCTCTGATATGGAGAAACGAGTGGACCTTCAAGGTTAGCATAACAACGCTCAAGTTAGTTATGGGAAACCTCAAGGTGAATAATATCTTGGGAAAATGAGTCTCATACCAGCTTTGGCACGAAAGAGAAGTATTTAAAAGGATAGAATAATTGGTCCTTCATAATCTTCTTTTTCGGCTTTGGTCTGGGTCGAAATATCTGCTATTTGAAAGTAGTTTTATGGCAGCCTCCGATTGATAGATGTAAAAAGGGCAATACAAATGGTTCATCAATCAGTACTTCTTCAACATGTGGATGTATGTTCAGAAACATGGATGTTTATTTCCTAGGCTTCTTTTCTAAGAAGTTGAACTTTTGTACATCTTTTCAAGAAAAATTGTTTGGAGAAACTCAAATATTATTGTGAATAAGAATTAATTCAACCCATGGCATGAAAGTGATTCATCTCTAGTTTTACTAGCGTTTAGTTATAATTTATTGGTTCCTTGGAAATGAAGAACATTTGGCATAATTGTAAAACTATAGTGAAAAATATTAAATTTTTCGCCGCTCATATCTTTTATGGAGGGAAACTAATGTGATGATAACGTAGCAAACATTGGTCTTTCTTTCAATAATTTTTCTTATTGGAATGGTTTGTGTACTTATTTGAAATATTTGCTTCGAACAAACTTAGTTCGCCATTGTATATGGTTTTTTTAATAAAACTAACTGAGTTATAAAACGGGGATGTAGCTCAGATGGTAGAGCGCTCGCTTAGCATGCGAGAGGTACGGGGATTGATACCCCGCTGTAAGACCCCAATTTTGTCCCTAGAGATCCCTCATGGCATCATAACACTTCATTTGCATAGCCTCAAGGATCATTGAGCATCTTGGTTCCCTTTGCCTTTGGGTGGGACTCCTTGTGAGTGGTTTGAGATCACCAAGCATGTTTGAATTGTATATTTCTCATTTTTGTTTACTACCCAAAAGCACAAATTAATGTCACTAACATCTTTTGTTTGTAGCTTGAGCAATCACAAGGTCAAAAGCTTCTAGGAGATTCTTTGTGCAATGATATGGCCAAGAGAAGATGAAAGCAAACATGGTAATGGTTCCCAAGGCTCTCGTCCATCAAATATGCCTCCCTAGAATCTCAATTCATCATGTTTGATCCAAGCAAGTCAAGGGTTTGAGATCTTGTTCTTCAGAGAAACCCTAATTCATCTGTGTACCACAATGCCTTGCTCATGAAGCAACCTCAGCCAATGGTCAAAAACAATTAAGGGAAGTTCTTTAATTCATCATTTCATGTATATTTGAACTTATTTGAGTGTCCTCAATCATCAATTCATCAAGGTATGAGTCATGGACTTGAGAAGTTGATCAGTCAATTCATCTGACTATTTTGAAATACACTGAGACCTAACTTTTTATGTGTTGGTCAAATGGAGATGGTTCCGAAATAAAAAATGTTCTTAAGGACAATATGAACAACTTCCCAAGGACATAACTCATTAATTTTTTACGATTTTGAGGTGGGATCAAATGCATTGGAAAGCTTAAGATGTCTACTTCAAATGTTATGTTGAACAAAATATCAAAATCTCAAAGGAAATACATGTGATAATGCAAGACATTATAGGTCCTTTTTGACCAAAGGCATTAAAAGTCAAAAAAGTCCAACTTCAAGTTCCCATAACTTCTTCATCAAAAATCCAAATGATTCAAAAGTTAAGTCCATTTTTATTGTCTTGAAAAGATATACAACTTTGATGTTGGAGGTTTTTTCATTTGAAGCTTGCATCATCAAAACAGAAGGGCTTGAAAGTTGGGCAATTTTAGAAACCTTGCCTTGACATGTTTTGCACATCACACTTTAAACTCAAATTTCATAAATTTCCAAGTTCCAAATGGACTTTTTGACCAACATAACATTTGTTCCTCATACAAAGACCTTTCCAACCATTACCCATATGCCTATGCTTGGATTTTCTAAATGGCACTTTCGAAGAGATGATTATTTAGGTACAAATGGAGAATTCACATTGAATCTTGAAATGCAAGCTATTGCAAGGCAAATTACACGTCCAAATCAATTCATTGTGCTATCAGCTTGCAAATCCATCAGCTTTTGGGCCTCACATGCGCCTGTACAGGCCCATGCATGGAGGACCCAAAGCTTCATGCACACGAGTTTCTTCTCATTTGGCATCATCTCCAGCTATAAATACCTTGCCATGCTCACTCATTTGCCATGCCAATTCAACCTGAAATGCTGCAGAAATATTTTCCTAACCATCACTAGAGAAGTAAGCTCACTTTTCTCATTTTTTTTCAGATTTGAAATTCAACTTCATCTGGTTGAATTCTCAGATCTAGTGCTTCTAAACCTTCATCATTTATCCCATAGAACTTCTGTTTTAGCAAGGCAAGCGAGGCATCGTGCTCAAATCACCAGAACTCAAGCTTCCACTCCAACTGGTAATTTCTTCAATTCTCTTCATCCATGGACCTTTTTGCTTGGATCTAATGTTTTCTGAAGTCCTCACTTGAGAGGCAAGCTAGTGGTAGCTTCAATTTTGCTTTTCCTTGATCTGCATTTTTCATACCTGTATCTTCCACCTCAGATTTCTCCATTTATAGGGATCTTGAGTATGATTCAAGGTTACAGGGGTGATGTACATCACCCCAGCTTCATTTTGGTATAAGGATCGTGTATTTTCATGGAGGTTTAAAAACCTGCAAGATTGGACGGAATTTGCAGTCTCACCGGAGAAGAAGGTGGCTCCGGTGGCCGCTTCTCTCCAGTTTGAATGCTGACCGTTGGATGTACATCCCACGTTTTAATCTCAGCCATGCATTGTGTTTACTTTCATTAATTCATTATGTCACGCGTGGACTAAGGCCTACCGTGGGAACGCGCTCCTGGACCATTAGATGTTGCCACATCAATTAATGAGTTCCATCAGACGCTCCTGGTTTTTTCTAATTTTTAATTTCTGTTTTCATTTTCTTAAATTCCATTTTGTTTCAAAAATTCATATCTCTCTCATTTTTAATCCAAAAATTATGGGACCAATTGCATAATTTCCCACATAAATTCTAGTTTCTATTTCTGATTTTTAATATTTTTTATTTCATCATTTGATACTTTTGTGAATTTTCTCTTTTCTGGTTATTTTTAATTCATTTTAAATAGTTTTTGATGTTCAAAAAATGCAAAAACATTTTCCTAACATATTTGAATGATGATGGATCTATGAAAAACATTCTCATCAATTTTTGAATTTATTTGAGATTTATTTGAGATTTTAGTTCAATTAGGTTATTCTTATTCATTTTTAATTGATTAAAAATAGTTTATGACTTTTAAAAATGCTGAAATTTTTTGTCAAACTTTGTTTGACCTTGTTGAACTTGGGATAAATCACTTGGACCTTTCAAGGTTGATTTGAAGTGATTTTGAAGTTTGACCTTTCTTTAATATTTTAATTCAAGTTTATTTTAATATTAAAAAATGCCAAAAATATGTTATTCTTTTCTTGACTTCCAATCTTCATCTCACTTCTGTTTTTGATTGTTTGACCTTGACTTTCAATGTTATTGGTCAACATATGAGGATTGGTACATTTTATTCCATTTAATGCATTTTATTTTGTCATTTTCCTTTTCTCATATTCATCTCCTTCTTCTTCTTCTTCTCCTTCTTTTTGATCAATGAGTTGAAGGTTGATAAGTTAGCATTGATTAGGGAGATTTAACATTCCTTGAATCAAATCTAATTCATCTTGATCAATTGATCAAGTGAATGGATTTGCATTAAGGATATGTTGTCTTTTAAATCATGCAAAAGGCTTAAACCTATACAAGATCAATTCTCATTTTCCTTTTGGCATGGCAAGTTGTTGGGACTTGGTTCACTAATCAAGACTCCTAACTTGTGTTTGTCGCCTACATTATTATTGACCGGCCTCAGATAGTTGTGACTTCTACATAAGTCCAATTACGATTGCTTAACATAGCGCTAAATTTGCCTTATGGCACACTAACTACTAACACTAACTATTGACAATTAACATTTACTTTATGCAATTTACTTTAATACAATTTACTATTCTTGCATATATTATTCATTTGCTTTTCTCTTTGCTCACTTGAGCACATGTTTATGTTAATGCCATTTTCCTTTTGCTCACTTGAGCACATAATTGTGTATATATTATTGTGCTTGTGTTTTGTTTTGATTGTTGTGGACCAAATGCAAAGAAATGGAGTTAGTTTCTAGGACTTTCCCTATACAAAGAAATGGAGAATTGGACTTAGATTCTAGGACCCTTCCTTATGCAAAATTGGATTAAAAGGATCTTGATGATGAAGATGGACTAGAAGGACCAAATCTCTAAACTAACTCTTGTCCATTCTTGTTTTACTCCATGGAACTTTTGATATGTGTGCTCTTGTGCTAGGGGATCATTTGAGCTTAATTGGAGGACCATTGCCATGTTCATCCAAGTGGAAGAGACAAGATACATTGAGGATCTCTTAAAAGACTTGTTTGATTGCTTATACTTTGTGGTTGCTTATTCCAAAGGATGGGAGCTACTTGGATCATCAATATGATCTCAAGAGAGGAACTCCTTATATGGTTCATTTCTTATCCCTCACCTTTTGCTTTACTTAGGACTTAGCCCTTCTTCTTCTTCTCTCCACTCTAACCCTAGCCAAAACCCTTTTTGTGCAAACATTTAATTATTGTTTTCCAACATTAGAAACCTAAGCCTTATGCTTTTGATTTTCAAACTTTCTTTTCATAACACTTATTTTGAATTGAATCTTTAAGTCAACTTTGACCATTTTTGCATATACTTCTAATTGGTAAATATAACCCATTCAAACTTCTTTTTGTGGTTCTAATGGCCACCTTCTTAATCAAATTTTTCATAACCTTTAGCTATTAGGTTTGAGTTATCCTTGTGGTAGATGTAATACTCACCTACATCCTTAGTGATGGACAATGAGCCTTCCATGCTTATTATAGGGTTAACCCCTCACTAGCAAGTTAAAGCTATCCTCACATGGTGGATTTGTGGTTTGGTTGAGTTTTCTCCCTTTGATAACAAAAAACCTTAAGGCTTTTGGACCAATCAATTCACCAACTCATTTTGAAATTTTTACCCCGAACTACGAGGTTTTGATTCTAATCTTTTTTATAAGATGGTACATAGGCAATGGGTTTATCCATCCAAACACAAAATGTAAATAATTTGTACATTCTCTTCTCATCTCTTCAATCATGTTTGCACAAACAAAATTTTTACAAAACAACAACCTTCACAAGTATGAAAAGGGCTCCCTAGGAGTACCTAGGATGTTTTGGGTGCCTAACACCTTCCCATTACATAACCAACCCCCTTACCCAGATCTTTGTTCCTTTTACTAGTTTTTGTTAAAACTATTAGGTTTTTGTTCGCTTTCTAACCATTCCTTTGGATAAATAGAAGTGCGGTGGCGACTCGACTTGTATGATTTACCTTGGACAATATCTCTAATGGTAACGAATACCCCGCTACAGAAAAGTGGCGACTCTGCTGGGGAGCTTTGCCTAGTGGGTTTTGCCAACTTTTCATGCTTGTTGTATTGTATTGTTTTGTGACATATTTTTGTGCAATTTGGGATTAGTGTATTGTATGTAATGATTGATTTGCTTGATATTAATTCCTTGTATGCTTGGTGATCTTTGTGAGATGAGTTCTATACCCGGACTCGAGTGCACTTAGGATAGGAGAATGACGTAGTCTTGTTGACTTGTGTGGAGTTATTCCTTAGCAAGTTGACTTGCAAGTCCATTCACTTGGTGGAGGTCATGTTGGGATAAATAATGTCACACAAGTAAGTTGTGGTTAGACATTACTCTTTCCAATGTAGACCTTAGAAGCCAAGGACCTTAGTTTACCAAGCCCATCTTGGCCTATTCTTAGGATGTAGTGCGAAAGTCGTTCAAGTGTAAGATTTGATACGATTGTTACGCGATACTACACTCATAAGAGTCTCTCTTGAGAATATTTTTGGAATACGAGTAGTCGTTTCTCCGATAATATCCGAAAGATGGGATGATGACTATGGGAACCTCTTGTAGAACATGTTTAGCAGGTTTAAACCCTAGTACATTCCCTTTGGGTGGTTCTTAACCAAGACTCCATGCTCGTGACTTGCAACAAACCCTTGATTCATGGTTGATCCGTTCATATATCCTTAGTATTAATGGAACTTGGGTGTTGATAAGGTGTAAACCATAATCCACCAAAATGGATGATTGATATTAAGGATAATATGATCCATCCCATGACCTTTGTTTTGTGTGCTTTGCTTGATCCTTGAGTGTGATTGTTGCATTCATGCATTCATGCACCCATTTGCATCCATATCATCTATAATGAAGAAAATTTTCAAGGAACTTAAGAGGTTTATTTGCAAAATTTTCAGACATGGAAAGACAAAGAAGGAATACAAAGAAGTACAGCTTCAGACAACCAGACTTGAAAGAGTTAAAGAATCTGACATCCTATGTATTAGATCCCTTGGGTTTCAAAGCTTATTTTGGGAAGCTTCTTCCTCTTCTGACTACCCAGGTGGATGAAGGGTTGATGAGTGTATTGGTGCAGTTTTATGATCCCTTGTACCGTTGCTTCACGTTTCCGGACTTTCAGATTTTGCCTACCCTTGAGGAGTATGCTTATCTTGTGGGGATACCTATTTTGGATCAGGTTCCGTTCAGTGGCTTGAAGAGTATTCCTACTTCTCGAGAGATAGCAGACATGTTGCACATAGATGAATCTCTGGTTGGTGCTCATATGACTACCAAAGGTGGAATTCAAGGTCTCCCTTTTGAGTTCCTCATTGCTCAAGCTACTATATATGGGAAGGCCATGAGTGAGGATGCTTTTGAAGCCATATTTGAACTTCTCATCTATGGGTTGGTTTTATTCCCCAACATCGAGAAGTTTGTGGATGTGAACGCTATTAGGATCTTCTCTGCTCTTAATCCCGTTCCGACTCTGTTGGGTGATGCTTATTTCTCTTTGCATATGAGGAATGCAAAGGGTGGTGGCGCTATTGTGTGCTGTTTGCCTCTGTTGTATAAGTGGTTTATTTCTCACTTACCGCAGATGGTCGCCTTCAAGGAGAACAAGGGATGTCTACGGTGGTCCACGAGACTCATGTCTCTCACTAATGATGATATCTCTTGGTATAACCGTGTGTATGATGGTGTGCAGATTATCGACTCTTGTGGTGAATTCTCCAATGTGCCTCTTCTTGGTACATGTGGTGGGATTAACTACAACCCTGTTTTGGCCCGTCGTCAGCTTGGGTTCCCCCTAAAGGATAAACCCAATAACATTTTGCTAGAGGGTGTGTTCTTTCAGGAGGGTAAAGATCCCCAAGGCTTGAAAGCTAGGATGGTCCGCGCTTGGCGCAAGATTCATAAGAAAGGAAGGAAGGAGTTGGGTCCTAAGAATTGCATCGCTTTGGAGCCTTATACTGCTTGGGTAAGGAGGAGACCTTCTGAGTATCTCATGCCTTACGAGTATTCAAGACCTACACCTATGATTATGGATGGGCCTTCAACCCTCCCTAATCCAGGAGTAGAGGAGTTGAGAGACGAAGACCTATCACATGCCTGGATCCGTGAGCGTGAAGAATTGCTTCAGCAGATTAAGGAGAAGGATGCTTTGATTGAGTTCCTTGAGCATCAAGTTATTGATGATCCTAATAATGCATGGACTTCTCTACTTCCTCAGTCTTCCAAGTTTTGGAAGAGGAGGTATGAACGACTCGCCAAGGAGAAGGCAGATATGGAGGCAGCTTATGAGAGAGAGGCGAAGAGGCTTCGTGCATCTTATCTTCCTGTGTCCCGAGCATTAGATGATTGTTTCTAGGGATCCATAGGATGATTATTTTCCTTTCCTCTTGTACATGATTGACAATGTTGTACTTCTTTTCCCTGATATTATTTTAGGAGATAGTTCTATATGCGATGAATGCTTAATGTTTCTAAAATTCGCAAGTAAAACCCTAAAGTTCCTTTGAAATAAAAACAAATCATATGCACAAGCATTGCATGCATCATGTGCATAAGCAGGTTTTGTTTCCGGCCTCTTGTCCTATGGTCTAACTTTGTGCTCTTCATTTATTTTGAAGACAAGCTGACTCACCGGTACTACACTAGAGCCAACACTTCAAGACTGATGGATCAACTAGAACAAGAGAACCGAGAACTCAAGGAGGAAGTGGCCAGACTGAGTGCTTTGATGGAATCGTTCCTGGCCGCCCAGAGCCAGTCTTCTCCGACACCTTCAACTCCTCCCCAGAGGACAGTCATCTCTGAGATTGTCTCCTCAACTGTGCCTGCAGCCAGTGCACACTTTGCTCCTGCAGCCATGCCAACCGGGTTTCCCTGGGGGATGCCTCCTAATTTCATGCCTGAGGGTCCTGCTCCATCTTTTGCTTTTATGTCGGCATCTAGCCCGGTCCTTGCTGTTCTTCCTCCTGTCGTGCATACCATGCCCAGGGTAGACGACACCATCTATCATTCTGAGCCGTCTGAGGGCCCAAATGTCTATGAGAAGATGGATGCTATAAATGATTAATTTCTTGAGCTTCGCAAGGAATTGAAGACTCTTAGAGGAAAGGATCTCTTCGGCAAGTCTGCTGCCGATCTGTGCTTAGTTCCCAACGTGAAGATTCCTGTGAAGTTTAAGGTCCCTGACTTTGAAAAGTACAAAGGAAACACTTGTCCTCTCAGCCACCTGGTCATGTATGCCAGGAAGATGTCTACTCAGACTGATAACGACCAGTTGCTCATCCATTACTTTCAGGACAATTTGTCCGGTGCTGCCTTGAGATGGTACATGGGGTTAGACAGTGCGAACATCCGATCCTTCAACGATCTTGGCGAGGCCTTCGTCAAGCAGTACAAATATAATATGGATATGGCTCCCGATAAGGATCAATTGAGGGCCATGTCCCAAAAGGAAAAAGAAACATTTAAAGAGTATGCCCAGAGGTGGCGAGAGGTGGCAGCACAGATCATGCCTCCGCTAGAAGAGAAAGAAATGACCAAGATATTTCTGAAGACCTTGAGTTCATTCTATTATGAGCGGCTGATCGCTAGCGCTCCTTCTGACTTCACCGAGATGGTGAATATGGGGATGCGGTTAGAAGAAGGGGTTAGAGAAGAACGTCTGACCAGAGGGGAAGGCTCTTCTGCCAAACGTTATGGGGCGTTTGCAAAGAAGAAAGATGGAGAGACACATGTTGTGAACTCCCATGTGAAACCAAGAAGACCCTCTGTGAGAAGGAAGATTGTGCGTCCCACCGGTAACCGGCACCAGGTGGCTCATATAGCACCTGTTTTCAGAGACAATCAACAGTATCACCAACATAGTAACAATCAGCAACCACCTCAACAATATCAGCAACAACAGCACCGTCCGCAACAGCAGGCCTACCAGCCTCGAAACAGTAATCAAACCAGCACGAGTTACGAGAGGAAAAAGGTCACTTTTGATCCTATTCCAATGACGTACGTAGAACTATATCCCTCTTTGATAGAGAGGAAGTTGATTACTCCAAGAGACCCACTAGCTATACCTGCTAACACTCAGTGGTGGTATAAGCCCGAATTGCATTGTGTATACCATTCTGGTGCTCCCGACCACGACCTGGAGAATTGCTATCCTTTAAAGACCAAGGTTCAAGACCTTGTGAGGTGTGGCATTCTGTGTTTTTAGGACGTAGGTCCTAATGTGAAGAAGAACCCATTGCCCGAGCATGGGAAATCTGTTAACATGGTCCAGGGCTGCCCTGGCATATACAAGGTCAAATATGTCAGTCATATTCGACAGTCTCTGGTCGAGTTGCACCGTTTGCTGTGTGATTACAGTCACTATGAGCACGACCATGATAGATGCCGAATCTGCTCTGTTAACCGATTGGGTTGTCGCCAGGTGCGCAAGGATCTTCAGGAAATGCTGGATGAAGGGGTCATTGAGATTCTTCAGAATAGGAATGTTGACGAAGATGAACCTGAGGTGAACATGATTTCCCCAGTATTCCGGATGCTCGAACCCGTTACCATTAAGTATGATGGTAGCAAGCAGAAGGTTTCTCCTGTTCTTATCATTAAGCCTGCCGGTCCAGTACCGTATTCTTCTGAAAAGGCGATTCCCTTTCGTTACAACGCTATTGCTATAGAAGATGGGAAAGAGGTGCCTTTGCCTTCTTCATCTATAGTGAATATTGCTGACGTAAGTGGTTTGACCCGCAGCGGTCGTGTGTTTTCAGCACCACCGAAGCCTCAAGCTAATGCTGATTTTGTTGAACGCCCGATTAGAAATGCTGTGAGCACCCCGAATCCGGCACTTGCTGTTAAACCCTCCTCTGTACTGAAAACTCCTACTTCTATTGGCCCTAGTGGCAATGGAAAAGAAGACTGTGATGAGATGCTAAGGGTCATCAAGAAGAGGGAGTACAACGTTGTAGACCAGCTTCTACAAACGCCATCCAAGATATCCGTGTTATCATTACTTCTGAATTCAGAACCACATAGAGAGGCTCTGCAGAAAGTTTTGGATGTAGCATATTTAGATCATGATGTCACAATAGAACAATTCGATAGCATTGTTGCAAACATTACCGCTTGTAACAATTTAAGTTTCTGTGACTCTGATCTCCCTGAAGAGGGAAGAGACCACAACTTGGCATTACACATCTCCATGAATTGGAAAGACGACGCCATGTCCAATGTACTGGTGGACACTGGGTCATCCCTAACGTATTGCCAAAGTCTACTCTTTCAAGACTATCATATCAAGGGCCTCCCATGAGGCAGAGTGGAGTTGTTGTGAAAGCTTTCGATGGGTCTCGAAAAACTGTGATTGGGGAAGTTGATCTCCCAATCAAGATTAAACCAAGTGATTTCCAGATCACCTTCCAGGTCATGGACATCCACCCATCGTACAGCTGTCTCTTAGGCAGACCATGGATTCACGAGGCTGGCGTTGTGACATCCACCCTACACCAGAAGCTGAAATTTGTGAAGAATAAGAAACTGGTAGTGGTAGGGGAGAAAAGGCTCTCCTGGTTAGCCACTTGTCTTCCTTCTCGTACATAGATGCTGAGGATGAAGTTGGAACTCCTTTCCAAGCTTTATCTATAGCTGAGCCTGTTGAGAAGAGAACTCCTTCATTTACTTCCTATAAAGATGCGAAGTTGGCCATTGAGTGTGGTGCAATTGCTGGTTTGGGAAAAATGATTGAGTTGGAAGACAACAAGTCCTGGGCTGGCATTGGCTTTTCTTCTGGGGTTTTCAACGAGAAAGGGCTATTCAAGAGTGGAGGTTTTATCCACACCAATCAGGATGAGGAAGCTGCTGTTGTCTTGGAAGAGGATGCAGAGGATTCTGACAATTTCATTATCCCTGGAGGGATCTGCAACAATTGGGTCGTTGTGGATATTCCTACAGTTGTCCACAAGTCAACGTAATGATCACTTTGTTTAATAACCCTTCTCCCATGCCAAAAGGAGGAGTGATGACATTGTTGGCACATAAATACAATGATATTTTCATTCAATAAATTCATGTTAAATGTTTGTTTTTCCAAATTATTTCCCCTTTTTGCTTTTTTGCATGAAATCGGTGATCACATAAAACCCTAAAAAGAATAAAATCAATCTTTTCATCGGCATAATGATTTGCCTTATTCGAATTCTAAAGCTTTTCATATCCAAAATCGTTATGCAGGTTGATTTCTAGACCCATTGAACATAATGACCCAACGCCATCTCCCAGTTTTGAGTTCCCTGTATTTGAGGCAGAGGAAGATGGTGTTGAAGAGATTCCTGATGAGATCACCCGTCTGCTTGAGCACGAAGAGAAAATCATTCAACCGCTTCTTGAGAATCTGGAAACAGTCAACGTGGGGTCTGAAGATTGTGTGCGAGAGGTGAAGATTGGGGCACTCCTGGAAGAATCTGTTAAGAAGGGGTTGATTGAATTGCTACGAGAATACGTCGATGTCTTCGCCTGGTCATATGAAGACATGCCTGGTCTAGATATTGATATTGTGCAACATTTCCTGCCTCTAAAGCCCGAGTGCGTGCCTGTAAAGCAGAAGCTCAGAAGAACTCATCCTGATATGGCAGTGAAGATCAAAGAAGAAGTACAGAAGCAAATTGATGCAGGGTTTCTGGTGACTTCTACATATCCTCAATGGGTGGCCAATATTGTGCCCGTGCCTAAGAAAGATGGAAAAGTCCGGATGTGTGTGGATTACAGAGATTTGAATAAAGCTAGTCCGAAAGATGATTTCCCTTTACCACATATTGATATGTTGGTAGACAATATAGCTAAATTCAAAGTCTTCTCATTTATGGATGGATTTTCCGGATATAATCAGATTAAGATGGCACCCGAGGATATGGAGAAGACAACATTCATCACACCTTGGGGAACATTTTGTTATCGAGTGATGCTCTTCGGTTTGAAGAATGTCGGAGCCACGTATCAACGAGCTATGACTACCTTGTTCATGACATGATGCACAAGGAGATTGAGGTATATGTTGATGATATAATTGCTAAGTCAAGAACGGAAGTTGAACATGTAGAGCATCTGTTGAAGCTTTTCCAGCGTTTGAGGAAGTATAAGCTTCGTATGAATCCCAACAAGTGTACATTTGGAGTCCGTTCTGGCAAGTTATTGGGCTTTATCATCAGTGAAAGAGGTATTGAGGTTGATCCTACAAAGGTCAAAGCAGTACAAGAGATGCCTGCGCCCAAAACTGAGAAGCAAGTCCGAGGTTTTCTTGGCCTCTTGAATTACATTTCCAGATTCATATCCCACATGACTGCCACATGTGCACCAATATTCAAGCTCCTGCGGAAAGATCAGTCTCATGATTGGACCGAGGATTGCCAAAAAGCATTTGACAGTCTCTGTAGAAGGAAGACCTTTGATCATGTATCTGACTGTTCTTGAAGACTCAATGGGTTGTGTCCTTGGTCAACAGGATGAATCAGGGAAGAAAGAGTATGCTATCTACTACTTGATCAAGAAGTTCACTGATTGTGATCTCGATACTCAATGCTTGAGAAGACATGTTGTGCTTTGGCCTGGGCTGCTAAGCGCTTACGCCAGTATATGATAAATCATACGACTTCGTTGATATCCAGAATGGATTCAATCAAGTATTTATTTGAGAAGCCTGCTTTAACTGGGAGGATTTCCCGTTGGCAGATGTTGTTATCTGAGTATGACATCGAGTATCGAGCTCAAAAAGCTATCAAAGGTAGTATCTTGGCTGACCACTTGGCACATCAGCCGATCAAAGATTATCAGTCAGTTCAGTATGATTTCCCAGGTGAGGAGATTCTGTATTTGAAAATGAAAGATTGTGATGAGCCTACACTCAATGAAGGGCCAGAGCCTGGTTCCAGATGGAGTATGGTGTTTGATGGCGCTGTAAATCAGTATGGAAATGGTATTGGGGCAGTAATCATTACTCCTCAGGGCACACATATTCCTTTTATAGCAAGGCTAACTTTCAAATGTACGAATAATATGGCTGAGTATGAGGCCTGCATTATGGGATTGGAGGAATGCATTGATCTAAGGATCAAGCATCTTGATGTTTATGGAGAGTCGGCCCTCGTTGATAATCAGATTAAGGGTGAATGGGAAACGAATCAGCCTAGTCTCATTCCATATAGAGATTATGCGAGGAGGATTTCAACGTTCTTTACTGAGGTTGACTTCCATCATATTCCTCGAGACGAGAATCGGATGGAAGATGCTCTTGCCACGCTTGCTTCAATGATTGTGGTTAAATATTGGAATGAAGTCCCCAATATCGCTGTGATGCGCTTGGATAGACCAGCTCATGTATTTGCGGTTGAAGAAGTAAAAGATGACAAGCCATGGTATTATGACATCAAATGCTTCCTTCAGAACCAGATATACCCACCTGGGGCATCTGTGAAAGACAGGAAGACTTTGAGGAGATTATCAGGAAGTTTCTACCTCAATGGCGATGTGCTTTATAAAAGAAATTTTGACATGGTTCTGCTCAGATGCGTGGATAGACACGAAGCAGACCTGTTAATGACTGAAGTTCATGAAGGTTCATTTGGTACTCATTCCAATGGACATGCCATGGCTAAAAAGATGTTGAGAGCAGGATACTATTGGCTGACAATGGAGTCTAACTGCTGCAAATATGTGAAGAAATGCCAGAAGTGTCAAATTTATGCGGATAAGATTCATATTCCTCCGACACTTCTGAATGTGATTTCGTCACCTTGGCCCTTCTCCATGTGGGGAATTGACATGATTGGCATGATAGAGCCGAAAGCGTCCAATGGATACAAATTTATTCTCGTAGCAATTGATTACTTCACCAAGTGGGTTGAAGTGGCATCATATGCAAATGTGACTAGGCAGGTGGTCGTGAAGTTTATCAAGAATCAACTCATATGCCGATATGGTGTGCCAGACAAGATCATTACTGATAATGGATCTAACTTGAACAACAAAATGATGAAAGAACTGTGTAGTGAGTTCAAGATTGCACATCATAATTCTTCTCCTTACAGACCTAAGATGAATGGGGTTGTTGAAGCTGCTAACAAGAACATCAAGAAGATTATCCAGAAGATGGTTGTTACGTACAAAGATTGGCATGAGATGCTGCCATTTGCTTTACATGGATATCGTACATCTATCCACACTTCGACAAGGGCAACCCCTTTCTCTCTTGTTTATGGCATGGAAGCCGTACTCCCAGTAGAGGTGGAGATCCCATCAATGAGAGTCTTGATGGAGGCCAAGTTGACTGATGCCGAATGGGTTCAGAGTCGTTATGACCAACTGAATTTGATAGAAGAAAAGAGATTGACTGCCATGTGCCATGGTCAGTTGTATCAACAGAGAATGAAGAAAGCTTTTGATAAGAAGGTCAAGCCTCGTGTGTTCCGAGAAGGTGACCTTGTGCTCAAGAAAGTCTTGTCTTTCGCGCCCAATTCCAAGGGCAAGTGGACTCCAAACTATGAAGGTCCATATGTTGTTAAGAGAGCCTTTTTAGGTGGTGCCTTGATACTTACAACTATGGATGGGTAGGATTTCACTCGTCCTGTGAATTCAGATGCAGTCAAGAAATACTTCGCCTAAAAATAAAAACAGAATAGCTCGCTAAGCTGAAAACCCGAAAGGGCGGCTTAGGCAAAAATGAGCGTCTCGGTGGATTGAAAACCCGAAAGGGTGGTCCAGGCAAAAGTTAGAGACATGAAAAAAAATGAATATTTGTATCCCACTAGATTGAGTACCTAACCCTGGGACAATCTAGGCAAAAAAATAGGGATTTTGGCAAGTAACTGCATCCTGACAAGACTTTGTTCTACAATTATCATCCGTCAGAGATTCTCGTTCATTCGTCCTCAACCGAAGCTTCGAATACATCGAATTCAGAATTGGTGGAGAAATGGTCATTATGTTCAATGTAGCCCTTTTCCAATATATATCACCAATTTCAAATTTGTAAAAATCTATGGAGTCTTGCCATTTGCAGACTGCCATTCCATCAAATAAATTTGAGCCTTCTATCCAATTATTTGCACTCTTATTTGTTTCTATTCAACAAATGTTTTGCATGTTTTAATTGAGAAAATATCATTGTTTCAAACAAACATTTTTTTTTCATAAATCGTTTTTTAAACAAAGTGAATATTCTCAAAGACGAGAGGATACTTAAGAGATCCTCAGTGCTCTCCCAAAGGTAGTATGATCTCCAACAAGGAAAAGCATTCGTTCATATTCCTGGCAGGACTGTATCCTCTTCCTCCAGAACATTGTTGTGGTTTATCCCACCGAGTGGAGTGCTTGTTGAGGTTATTTACCTCTCTTCCCATTAGCATAGCAGTTATTTCTTTCCTTCTCAGCAGATGTGTCCTTTCTGGAAGATTCGATTTTGTTGGTTGGTCCCCAGAATCCCTTTGTCCCTCGGACAGATTCCCCAGTAGAGTGGCTTGTGAGGCAGATGCTACTTGTGCATTAAGCTCTTTTCCCCAGCCGAGACTGATGATTCATCCCCTGCAGAGATATTGTTGTCTCTGATCCCCGGCAGATTGGACACTCTCCGGTGATTCTAGCTTTCCTCCTTGCGATGTGGTACCGGGTGGTTGATTCTTGGATCCCGTTTGGGTTAGATATGTCTGTTTGTCAGCATTCATCGTACATAAACCACGCATATGCATGCATAATCATAACATTCAGATAGTCATGTTGCATTCTTTGCCATATATCGTTGTTTGTTGTCTCTTGCTATTGGTGATATAGATTTCCCCAAGCAGATGTGTGTGTCTGATCTCTCCCTATAGAGTCAGCTCCGTAGGCAGAAAGCGTCTATCCTTTCTTCCATATTCCCCACCGAGCTATGTCCTCGTGGATGATGGTTGTTTCTGTTTCCTCCCAACACATATTTTGGGATGGGTTCCCCTGTTGAGTTATATCCTCATTAAGACGAGTCTTGATTCAGTTTGCCTTTTTGGTTTGATCCTAAATTGGCCCCTCGGAGCTGTTTTCTTTGATCCCCCGCGGTATAAATGAATAATTGCTCGGTAATTAGTAATCATTCATATTATCCCCGGTGGAGTCTGTGGTTTACTACCTTGATACCGGTAGTTGTAAACCCTATTTTCTCCCCTTTGCAGAGTTAACCTTGTGTTCATCATAATCGATGACGGTTACTTTTCCGTTGTCTCTTACCCAGTATTCGGTAGGTGTAATTCCCTCCTTGGTGGTTATCTTCATTCAATATTCGGTGTTGATATTCCCTCTTTTTCCTGGATAATCGCCCTATTTACGCAATCTATCGTCAGCGAGACATCACTCGTCTACCCTTTGTTGTTAATGACGATTGGTTCCCCCCTAGATTGGTCATCATTATATACCTCGTTTCGGTATCCCGATGCCTTTTTCTTTTTGGTTGGTTTATCCTTTATTAACCCAGTAACAGGTTGTGGATAATCTTCCATCCGAGTATATTATCTACGTTCCGACGGTAATAGATAATATATCTCATGCACTCTTTGGTCGAAGTCTTTTGTGCTTTCCCCAGTCGAGTAAGATTCGTATCCCCTTTGTGGAGTCGAATATCCATCCTATAATCGAGTTTGTTTTTAGCCCTCTTTTGGATGATGAGTGTCTTGGGAATATTCCCCAATTCACGCCCTGGTTGGTCACCTATTATATGCCCAGTAACCGGAATTCCTGGTGTTCCTCCCTTTCTTCTCCCTATTTTGACTTTTGTCCCCTGTGGAGTCAGATTTTCCTGAGTTAAAATATACCTTTTAGGTCTTCCTCAGATGTTTCGGAGTTTTGATATCTCTCACCCTTATACCGGTTTTAGATATTCATTTCTTCCCGAGCATGTTGTATCTCTGACCCTTATCTCGGTGTTCAGATCACATGTCTCATTGAGCTTGTTACCCAGTAACCGGTAACACCTCATCTCGCTGCTTCCCCAGGAGAGTCTTTTTAGACATCCCCAGCGATCTTCGAGTCAACTCAAGTCTTTCCATTGGTTTATTCCCTTTGGAATTCTGCTCCCCAAACTTTGAGTCGTGCCCTGCTCACGCGTTTCTTTTTCATCCCCATAAGAGTCCCCAGGATTTTTGTCCCATGGATTGTATCACTTATGTGGATTGTTGTTGTCTCCTGATTTTCTTTACTCCTTTGTGGACACATATCCCCACAGAGTGTTACTAGTTTTGCATACATACATTTGCATCATGAGGTCTCTTAGGGACCAAAATTCGTCTCTTTGTTATTATTTAAGCCCATTCTACCTCGCCGAGACGAAGATTTTAACCTTCACTTCTCCGGCTAGAATGAACTTAAATAGGGGCATTTGTAAGACCCCAATTTTGTCCCTAAAGATCCCTCATGGCATCATAACACTTCATTTGCATAGCCTCAAGGATCATTGAGCATCTTGGTTCCCTTTGCCTTTGGGTGGGACTCCTTGTGAGTGGTTTGAGATCACCAAGCATGTTTGAATTGTATATCTCTCATTTTTTTTACTAACCAAAAGCACAAAAATATGTCACTAACATCTTTTGTTTGTAGCTTGAGCAATCACAAGGTCAAAAGCTTCTAGGAGATTCTTTGTGCAATGATATGGCCAAGAGAAGATGAAAGCAAACATGGTAATGGTTCCCAAGGCTCTCGTCCATCAAATATGCCTCCCTAGCATCTCAATTCATCATGTTTGATCCAAGCAAGTCAAGGGTTTGAGATCTTGTTCTTCAGAGAAACCCTAATTCATCTGTGTACCACAATGCCTAGCTCATGAAGCAACCTCAGCCCATGGTCAAAAATAATCAAGGGAAGTTATTTAATTCATCATTTCATGCATATTTGAACTTATTTAAGTGTCCTAAATCATCAATTCATCAAGGTATGAGTCATGGACTTGAAAAGTTGATCAGTCAATTCATCTAACTATTTTGAAATACACTGAGACCTAACTTTTTATGTGCTGGTCAAATGGAGATGGTTCCAAAAGAAACAATGTTGTTAAGGACAATATGAACAACTTTTATGTTCATCACAAATTGATTTGAATCTTGGAAGACCATCTTCCATTCCAATACATTATAGGTCATTTTGACTGAAACCCTAATTTTGGGTCAACTTCCCAAGAACATAACTCATTCATTTTTTATGATTTTGAGGTGGGATCAAATGAATTGGAAAGCTTAAGATGTCTACTTCAAATTTTATGTTGAACAAAATTTCAAAATCGCAAAGGAAATACATGTGATAACGCAAGACATTATAGGTCCTTTTTGACCAAAGGCATTAAAAGTCAAAAAAGTCCAACTTCAAGTGCCCATAACTTCTTCATCAAAAATCCAAATGATGCAAAATTTAAGTCCATTTTGATTATCGTGAAACGATCTACAACTTTGATGTTGGAGGTTGTTTCATTTGAAGCTTGAATCATCAAAACAGAAGGGCTTTAAAGTTGGCCAATTTTAGAAACCTTGCCTTGACATGTTTTGCACATCACACTTTAAACTCAAATTTCATAAATTTCCACGTTCCAAATGGACTTTTGACCAACATAACATTTGTTCCTCATACAAAGACCTTTCCAACCATTACCCATATGCCTATGCTTGGATTTTCTAAATGGCACTTTCGAAGAGATGATTATTTAGGTACAAATGGAGAATTCACATTGAATCTTGAAATGCAAGCTATTGCAAGGCAAATTACACGTCCAAATCAATTCATTGTGCTATCAGCTTGCAAATCCATCAGCTTTTGGGCCTCACATGCACCTGTACAGGCCCATGCATGGAGGACCCAAAGCTTCATGCACACGAGTTTCTTCTCATTTGGCATCATCTCCAACTATAAATACTTTGCCATGCTCACTCATTTGCCATGCCAATTCAACCTGAAATGCTGCAGAAATATTTCCCTAACCATCACTAGAGAAGCAAGCTCACTTTTCTCATTTTTTTTTAGATTTGAAATTCAACTTCATCTTGTTGAATTCTCAGATCTAGTGCTTCTAAACCTTCATCATTTATCCCATATAACTTATGTTTTAGCAAGGCAAGCGAGGCATCATGCTCAATTCACCAGAACTCAAGCTTGCACTCCAACTAGTAATTTCTTTAATTCTCTTCATCCATGGACCTTTTTGCTCGGATCTAATGTTTTCTGAAGTCCTCACTTGAGAGGCAAGTTAGTGGTAGCTTCAATTTTGCTTTTCCTTGATCTGCATTTTTTAATACCTGAATCTTCCACCTCAGATTTCTCCATTTATAGGGATCTTGAGTATGATTCAAGGTTACAGGGGTGATGTACATCACCCCAGCTTCATTTTGGTATAAGGATCGTGTATTTTCATGGAGGTTTAAAAACCTGCAAGATTGGCCGGAATTTGCAGGCACACCGGAGAAGAAGGTGGCTCCGGTGGCCGCCTCTCTCCAGTTTGAATGTTGACCGTTGGATGTACATCCCACGTTTGTTTGACCTTGTTGAACTTGGGATAAATCACTTGGACCTTTCAAGGTTGATTTGAAGTGATTTTGAAGTTTGACCTTTCTTTAATATTTTAATTCAAGTTTATTTTAATATTAAAAAATCCCAAAAATATGTTATTCTTTTCTTGACTTCCAATCTTCATCTCACTTCTGTTTTTGATTGTTTGACCTTGACTTTCAATGTTATTGGTCAACATATGAGGATTGGTACATTTTATTCCATTAAATGCATTTTATTTTGTCATTTTCCTTTTCTCATATTCATCTCCTTCTTCTTCTTCTTCTCCTTCTTTTTGATCAATGAGTTGAAGGTTGATAAGTTAGCATTGATTAGGGAGATTTAACAATCCTTGATTCAAATCTAATTCATCTTGATCAATTGATCAAGTGAATGGCTTTGCATTAAGGATATGTTGTCTTTTAAATCATGCAAAAGGCTTAAACCAATACTAGATATATTCTCATTTTCCTTTTGGCATGGCAAGTTGTTGGGACTTGGTTCACTAATCAAGACACCTAACTTGTGTTTGTCGCCTACATTATTATTGACCGGCCTCAGATAGTTGTGACTTCTACATAAGTCCAATTACGATTGCTTAACATAGCGCTAAATTTGCCTTAAGGCACACTAACTACGAACACTAACTATTGACAATTAACATTTACTTTATGCAATTTACTTTAATGCAATTTACTATTCTTGCACATATTATTCATTTTCTTTTCTCTTTGCTCACTTGAGCACATGTTTATGTTAATGCCATTTGCCTTTTGCTCACTTGAGCACATAATTGTGTATATATTATTGTGCTTGTGTTTTGTTTTGATTGTTGTGGACCAAATGCAAAGAAATGGACTTAGTTTCTAGGACTTTCCCTATGCAAAGAAATGGAGAATTGGACTTAGATTCTAGGACCCTTCCTTATGCAAAATTGGATTAAAAGGATCTTGATGATGAAGATGGACTAGAAGGACCAAATCTCTAAACTCACTCTTGTCCATTCTTGTTTTACTCCATGGAACTTTTGATATGTGTGCTCTTGTGCTAGGGGATCATTTGAGCTTAATTGGAGGACCATTGCCATGTTCATCCAAGTGGAAGATACAAGATACATTGAGGATCTCTTAAAAGACTTGTTTGATTGCTTATACTTTGTGGTTGCTTATTCCAAAGGATGGGAGCTACTTGGATCATCAATATGATCTCAAGAGAGGAACTCCTTATGTGGTTCATTTCTTATCCCTCACCTTTTGCTTTACTTAGGACTTAGCCCTTCTTCTTCTTCTCTCCACTCTAACCCTAGCCAAAACCCTTTTTGTGCAAACATTTAATTATTGTTTTCCTACATTAGAAACCTAAGCCTTATGCTTTTGATTTTCAAAGTTTCTTTTCATAACACTTATTTTGAATTGAATCTTTAAGTCAACTTTGACCATTTTTGCATATACTTCTAATTGGTAAATATAACCCATTCAAACTTCTTTTTGTGGTTCCAATGGCCACCTTCTTAATCAAATTTTTCATAACCTTTAGCTATTTGGTATGAGTTATCCTTGTGGTAGATGTAATACTCACCTATATCCTTAGTGATAAACAATGAGCCTTCAATGCTTATTATAGGGTTAACCCCTCACTAGCAAGTTGAAGCTATCCTCACATGGTGGATTTGTGGTTTGGTTGAGTTTTCTCCCTTTGATAACAAAAGACCTTAAGGCTTTTGGACCAATCAATTCACCAACTCATTTTGAATTTTTTACCCCGAACTACGAGGTTTTGATCCTAATCTTTTTTTAAAAGATGGTACGTAGGCAATGGGTTTATCCATCCAAACACAAAATGTAAATAATTTGTACATTCTCTTCTCATCTCTTCAGTCATGTTTGCACAAACAAAATTTTTACAAAACAACAACCTTCACAAGTATGAAAAGGGCTCCCTAGGAGTACCTAGGATGTTTTGGGTGCCTAACACCTTCCCATTACATAACCAACCCCCTTACCCAGATCTCTGTTCCTTTTACTAGTTTTTGTTAAAACTATTAGGTTTTTGTTCGCTTCCTAACCATTCCTTTGGATAAATAGAAGTGCGGTGGCGACTCGACTTGTATGATTTACCTTGGATTTAGTCAATATCTCTAATGGTAACGAATACCCCGCTACACCCGCATCTCCATAAATAAGTAGTTGGAGAAAAAAAACTATTATATCCTTATTAACTTTTTTTTTTCAAATAAAAATTCCATTAACTATAATTTTTAAGGAAATTATATCATCGTAATGAACATAACTGATCATTATCTTAAAAATGTTCGAAAATTAAAAGAGGACATTTATGATGAGTGTGAGAGAGTATGAATTAATATATGAATGATCGAAACATTCTAATTTTCAATTATTTATTATCCTTCGATTATATATTATTCTTAGTCAAATTATCCAAATTCGGTTAGATATTATTCTTTACCGCCCCTCAATTATCCATCTTGTAACTTGGACAGGGAGGTCCAATAGCATAAGATGTGGGAGAAAGCTCACCATATCATTCTAATTGTCCGAGGAAGACTTCTTACTCTACGAAAAAAATACAAAGTCGCCACCAAACTTTATTTATTGGAAAGGAAAGGCAAAACATTGATAAAATCCTTAACAGAAAAAAGAAGATGGTCGTCGCAACCAAATTCTAGTTCGGTCTTCAATCTCTCCATTCTACGTTAGTGAGTGCGTCTCATTTCGAAGTTGACGCAGTTCGATTGAATAAACCTTCCCCAACGGTATCAATAAAGAGCATCATGATACGTCTTAGTTCAGGAATCTCTGGAATCGTCTCCATTTGATGTAATTTTTAGATATATGGAGATCTGGAATAAAAAGATTCAATTATGAAATTTAGTAGGAATCAATTGTAGATTCTCATAGACTGCGCCAATGTTCAATGGTGGAATAAGAATGAGAGAGGTATGTCATAATATGGAAGATGATGCTTGCAGCTCTGATGTGGAGAAACGGGTAGACCTTCAAGGTTAGCATAACAACGCTCAAGTTAGTTATGGGAAACCTCAAGGTGAATAATATCTTGGGAAAATGAGTCTCATACCAGCTTTGGCGCGAAAGAGGAGTATTTAAAAGGAGAGAATAATTGGTCCTTCATAATCTTCTTTTTGGGCTTTGGTCTGGCTCGAAACATCTGCTATTTTAAAGTAGTTTTATGGCAGCCTCCGATTGATAGATGTAAAAAGGGCAATACAAATGGTTCATCAATCGGTGCTTCTTCAGCATGTGGATGTATGTTCAGAAACATGGATGTTTATTTCCTTGGCTTCTTTTCTAAGAAGTTGAACTTTTGTACATCCTTTCAAGCATAATTGTTTGGAGAAACTCAAATATTACTGTGAATAAGAATTAATTCAACCCATGGCATGAAATTGATTCATCTCTAGTTTTACTAGCGTTTAGTTATAATTTATTAGTTCCTTGGAAATGAAGAACATTTGGCATAATTGTAAAACTATAGTGAAAATATTAAATTTTTCGCCGCTCATATCTTTTATGGTGGGAAACTAATGTGATGATAACGTAGCAAACATTGGTCTTTCTTTCAATAATTTTACTTAATGGAATGGTTTGTGTTCTTATGTTCGCCATTGTATATGGTTTTTTTAATAAAACTAACTGCGTTATAAAAACGGGGATGTAGCTCAGATGGTAGAGCGCCCGCTTAGCATGGAGAGGTACGAGGATCAATACCCCGCATCTCCATAAATAAGTAGTTGGAGAAAAAACAACTATCATATCCTTATTAAATTTTTTTTTTCAAAAAAATATTCCATTAACTATAATTATTAAGGAAATTATATCATCGTAATGAACATAACTGATCATTATCTTAAAAATGTTGCAAAATTAAAAGAGGATATTTATGATGAGTGTGAGAGAGTGTGAATTAATATTTGAATGATCGAAACATTCTAATTTTCAATTATTAATTATCCATCGATTAGATATTATTCTTAGTCAAATTATCCAAATTCGGTTAGATATTATTCTTTACCGCCCATCAATTATCCATCTTGTAAATTAAACAGGGAGGTCCAATAGCATAAGATGTGGGAGAAAGCTCACCATATCATTCTAATTGTTCGAGGAAGACTTCGTACTCTATGAAAAAAATACAAAGTCGCCACCAAACATTATTTATTGTAAAGGAAAGGGAAAACATTGATAAAATCCTTAACATAAGAAAGAAGATGGTCGTCGGAACCAAATTCGGGTTCGGTCTAGCATCTCTCCATTCAACGTTAGTGAGTGCGTCTCATTTCGAAGTTGACGCAGTTCGATTGAATAAACCTTCCCCAACGGTATCGATAAGGAGTATCATGATACGTCTTAGTTCAGGAATATCTGAAATCGTCTCCGTTTGATGTAATTTTTAGATATATGGAGATCTGGAATAAAAAGATTCAATTCTGAAATTTAGTAGGAATCAATTGTAGATTCTCATAGACAGCACCAATGTTCAATGGTGGAATAAGAATGAGAGAGGTATGTCATAATACGGAAGATGATGCTTGCAGCTCTGATGTGGAGAAACGGGTGGACCTTCAAGGTTAGCATAACAACGCTCAAGTTAGTTATGGGAAACCTCAAGGTGAATAATATCTTCGGAAAATGAGTCTCATACCAGCTTTGGCGCGAAAGAGGAGTATTTAAAAGGAGAGAATAATTGGTCCTTCATAATCTTCTTTTTGGGCTTTGGTCTGGCTCGAAACATCTGCTATTTTAAAGTAGTTTTATGGCAGCCTCCGATTGATAGATGTAAAAAGGGCAATACAAATGGTTCATCAATCAGTGCTTCTTCAGCATGTGGATGTATGTTCAGAAACATGGATGTTTATTTCCTTGGCTTCTTTTCTAAGAAGTTGAACTTTTGTACATCCTTTCAAGCATAATTGTTTGGAGAAACTCAAATATTACTGTGAATAAGAATTAATTCAACCCATGGCATGAAAGTGATTCATCTCTAGTGTTACTAGCGTTTAGTTATAATTTATTGGTTCCTTGGAAATGAAGAACATTTGGCATAATTGTAAAACTATAGTGAAGAATATTAAATTTTTCGCCGCTCATATCTTTTATGGTGGGAAACTAATGTGATGATAACGTAGCAAATATTGGTCTTTCTTTCAATAATTTTACTTAATGGAATGGTTTGTGTTCTTATGTTCGCCATTGTATATGGTTTTTTTAATAAAACTAACTGAGTTATAAAACGGGGATGTAGCTCAGATGGTAGAGCGCTCGCTTAGCATGGAAAGGTACGAGGATCAATACCCCGCATCTCCATAAATAAGTAGTTGGAGAAAAAAAAACTATTATATCCTTATTAAATTTTTTTTTTCAAATAAAAATTCCATTAACTATAATTATTAAGGAAATTATATCATCGTAATGAACATAACTGATCATTATCTTAAAAATGTTGCAAAATTAAAAGAGGACATTTATGATGAGTGTGAGAGAGTATGAATTAATATTTGAATGATCGAAACATTCTAATTTTCAATTATTAATTATCTATCGATTAGATATTATTCTTAGTCAAATATTCAATATTCGGTTAGATATTATTCTTTACCGCCCATTAATTATCCATCTTGTAAATTGGACAGGGAGGTCCAATAGCATAAGATGTGGGAGAAAGCTCACCATATCATTCTAATTGTCCGAGGAAAACTTCTTACTCTACGAAAAAAATACAAAGTCGCCACCAAACTTTATTTATTGGAAAGGAAAGGGAAAACATTGATAAAATCCTTAACAGAAAAAAGAAGATGGTCGTCGCAACAAAATTCGGGTTCGGTCTTGCATCTTTCCATTCTACGTTAGTGAGTGCGTCTCATTTCGAAGTTGACGCAGTTCGATTGAATAAACCTTCCCCAACGGTATCAATAAGGAGTATCATGATACATCTTAGTTCAGGAATATCTGGAATCATCTCTGTTTGATGTAATTTTTAGATATATGGAGATCTGGAATAAAAAGATTCAATTATGAAATTTAGTAGGAATCAATTGTAGATTCTCATAGACGGCGCCAATGTTCAATGATGGAATAAGAATGAGAGAGGTATGTCATAATATGGAAGATGATGCTTGCAGCTCTGATGTGGAGAAACGGGTGGACCTTCAAGGTTAGCATAACAATGCTCAAGTTAGTTATGGGAAACCTCAAGGTGAATAATATCTTGGGAAAATGAGTCTCATACCAGCTTTGGCGCGAAAGAGGAATATTTAAAAGGAGAGAATAATTGGTCCTTCATAATCTTCTTTTTGGGCTTTGGTCTGGCTCGAAACATCTGCTATTTTAAAGTAGTTTTATGGAAGCCTCTGATTGATAGATGTAAAAAGGGCAATACAAATGGTTCATCAATTAGTGCTTCTTCAGCATGTGGATGTATGTTCAGAAACATGGATGTTTATTTCCTTGGCTTCTTTTCTAAGAAGTTGAACTTTTGTACATCCTTTCAAGCATAATTGTTTGGAGAAACTCAAATATTACTGTGAATAAGAATTAATTCAACCCATGGCATGAAAGTGATTCATCTCTAGTTTTACTAGCGTTTAGTTATAATTTTTTAGTTCCTTGGAAATGAAGAACATTTGGCATAATTGTAAAACTATAGTGAAAAATATTAAATTTTTCGCCGCTCATATCTTTTATGGTGGGAAACTAATGTGATGATAACGCAACAAACATTGGTCTTTCTTTCAATAATTTTACTTAATGGAATGGTTTGTGTTCTTATGTTCGCCATTGTATATGGTTTTTTTAAAAAACTAACTGAGTTATAAAACGGGGATGTAGCTCAGATGGTAGAGCGCTCACTTAGCATGGAAAGGTACAAGGATCAATACCCCGCATCTCCATAAATAAGTAGTTGGAGAAATTAAAACTATTATATCCTTATTAAAAATTTTTTTTCAAATAAAAATTCCATTAACTATAATTATTAAGGAAATTATATCATCGTAATGAACATAACTGATCATTATCTTAAAAATGTTGCAAAATTAAAAGAGGACATTTATGATGAGTGTGAGAGAGTATGAATTAATATTTGAATGATCGAAACATTCTAATTTTCAATTATTAATTATCCATCGATTACATATTATTCTTAGTCAAATTATCCATATTCGGTTAGATACTATTCTTTACCGCCCATTAATTATCCATCTTGTAAATTGGACAGGGAGGTCCAATAGCATAAGATGTGGGAGAAAGCTCACCATATCATTCTAATTGTCCGAGGAAGACTTCTTACTCTACGAAAAAAATACAAAGTCGCACCAAACTTTATTTATTGGAAAGGAAAGGGAAAACATTTATAAAATCCTTAACAGAAAAAAGAAGATGGTCGTCGCAACAAAATTCGGGTTCGGTCTTGCATCTTTCCATTCTACGTTAGTGAGTGCGTCTCATTTCGAAGTTGACGCAGTTCGATTGAATAAACCTTCCCCAACGGTATCAATAAGGAGTATCATGATACATCTTAGTTCAGGAATATCTGGAATCGTCTCCGTTTGATGTAATTTTTAGATATATGGAGATCTGGAATAAAAAGATTCAATTATGAAATTTAGTAGGAATTAATTGTAGATTCTCATAGACGGCACCAATGTTCAATGGTGGAATAAGAATGAGAGAGGTATGTCATAATATGGAAGATGATGCTTGCAGCTCTGATGTGGAGAAACGGGTGGACCTTCAAGGTTAGCATAACAACGCTCAAGTTAGTTATGGGAAACCTCAAGGTGAATAATATCTTGGGAAAATGAGTCTCATACCACCTTTGGCGCGAAAGAGGAGTATTTAAAAGGAGAGAATAATTGGTCCTTCATAATCTTCTTTTTGGGCTTTGGTCTGGCTCGAAACATCTGCTATTTTAAAGTAGTTTTATGGCAGCCTCCGATTGATAGATGTAAAAAGGGCAATACAAATGGTTCATCAATCAGTGCTTCTTCAGCATGTGGATGTATGTTCAGAAACATGGATGTTTATTTCCTTGGCTTCTTTTCTAAGAAGTTGAACTTTTGTACATCCTTTCAAGCATAATTGTTTGGAGAAACTCAAATATTACTGTGAATAAGAATTAATTCAACCCATGGCATGAAAGTGATTCATCTCTAGTTTTACTAGCGTTTAGTATAATTTATTAGTTCCTTGGAAATGAAGAACATTTGGCATAATTGTAAAACTATAGTGAAAAATATTAAATTTTTCGCCGCTCATATCTTTTATGGAGGGAAACTAATGTGATGATAACGTAGCAAACATTGGTCTTTCTTTCAATAATTTTACTTAAGGGAATGGTTTGTGTTCTTATGTTCGCCATTGTATATGGTTTTTTTAATAAAACTAACTGAGTTATAAAACGGGGATGTAGCTCAGATGGTATAGCGCTCGCTTAGCATGGAGAGGTACGAGGATCAATACCCCGCATCTCCATAAATAAGTAGTTGGAGAAAAAAAAACTATAATATCCTTATTAAATTTTTTTTTCAAATAAAAATTCCATTAACTATAATTATTAAGGAAATTATATCATCGTAATGAACATAACTGATCATTATCTTAAAAATGTTGCAAAATTAAAAGAGGATATTTATGATGAGTGTGAGAGAGTGTGAATTAATATTTGAATGATCGAAACATTCTAATTTTCAATTATTAATTATCCATCGATTAGATATTATTCTTAGTCAAATTATCCAAATTCGGTTAGATATTATTCTTTACCGCCCATCAATTATCCATCTTGTAAATTGGACAGGGAGGTCCAATAGCATAAGATGTGGGAGAAAGCTCACCATATCATTCTAATTGTTCGAGGAAGACTTCTTACTCTACGAAAAAAATACAAAGTCGCCACCAAACTTTATTTATTGGAAAGGAAAGGGAAACATTGATAAAATCCTTAACATAAAAAAGAAGATGGTCGTCGCAACCAAATTCGGGTTCTGTCTTGCATCTCTCCATTCTACGTTAGTGAGTGCGTCTCATTTCGAAGTTGACGCAGTTCGATTGAATAAACCTTCCCCAACGGTATCGATAAGGAGTATCATGATACGTCTTAGTTCAGGAATATCTGGAATCGTCTCCGTTTGATGTAATTTTTAGATATATGGAGATCTGGAATAAAAAGATTCAATTATGAAATTTAGTAGGAATTAATTGTAGATTCTCATAGACGGCGCCAATGTTCAATGGTGGAATAAGAATGAGAGAGGTATGTCATAATATGGAAGATGATGCTTGCAGCTCTGATGTGGAGAAACGGGTGGACCTTCAAGGTTAGCATAACAACGCTCAAGTTAGTTATGGGAAACCTCAAGGTGAATAATATCTTGGGAAAATGAGTCTCATACCAGCTTTGGCGCGAAAGAGGAGTATTTAAAAGGAGAGAATAATTGGTCCTTCATAATCTTCTTTTTGGGCTTTGGTCTGGCTCGAAACATCTGCTATTTTAAAGTAGTTTTATGGCAGCCTCCGATTGATAGATGTAAAAAGGGCAATACAAATGGTTCATCAATCAGTGCTTCTTCAGCATGTGGATGTATGTTCAGAAACATGGATGTTTATTTCCTTGGCTTCTTTTCTAAGAAGTTGAACTTTTGTACATCCTTTCAAGCATAATTGTTTGGAGAAACTCAAATATTACTGTGAATAAGAATTAATTCAACCCATGGCATGAAAGTGATTCATCTCTAGTTTTACTAGCGTTTAGTAATAATTTATTAGTTCCTTGGAAATGAAGAACATTTGGCATAATTGTAAAACTATAGTGAAAAATATTAAATTTTTCGCCGCTCATATCTTTTATGGAGGGAAACTAATGTGATGATAACGTAGCAAACATTGGTCTTTCTTTCAATAATTTTACTTAATGGAATGGTTTGTGTTCTTATGTTCGCCATTGTATATGGTTTTTTTAATAAAACTAACTGAGTTATAAAACGGGGATGTAGCTCAGATGGTAGAGCGCTCGCTTAGCATGGAGAGGTACGAGGATCAATACCCCGCATCTCCATAAATAAGTAGTTGGAGAAAAAAAACTATAATATCCTTATTAAATTTTTTTTTTCAAATAAAAATTCCATTAACTATAATTATTAAGGAAATTATATCATCGTAATGAACATAACTGATCATTATCTTAAAAATGTTGCAAAATTAAAAGAGGATATTTATGATGAGTGTGAGAGAGTGTGAATTAATATTTGAATGATCGAAACATTCTAATTTTCAATTATTAATTATCCATCGATTAGATATTATTCTTAGTCAAATTATCCAAATTCGGTTAGATATTATTCTTTACCGCCCATCAATTATCCATCTTGTAAATTGGACAGGGAGGTCCAATAGCATAAGATGTGGGAGAAAGCTCACCATATCATTCTAATTGTTCGAGGAAGACTTCTTACTCTACGAAAAAAATACAAAGTCGCCACCAAACTTTATTTATTGGAAAGGAAAGGGAAAACATTGATAAAATCCTTAACATAAAAAAGAAGATGGTCGTCGCAACCAAATTCGGGTTCTGTCTTGCATCTCTCCATTCTACGTTAGTGAGTGCGTCTCATTTCGAAGTTGACGCAGTTCGATTGAATAAACCTTCCCCAACGGTATCGATAAGGAGTATCATGATACGTCTTAGTTCAGGAATATCTGGAATCGTCTCCGTTTGATGTAATTTTTAGATATATGGAGATCTGGAATAAAAAGATTCAATTATGAAATTTAGTAGGAATCAATTGTAGATTCTCATAGACGGCGCCAATGTTCAATGGTGGAATAAGAATGAGAGAGGTATGTCATAATACGGAAGACGATGCTTGCAGCTCTGATGTGGAGAAACGGGTGGACCTTCAAGGTTAGCATAACAACGCTCAAGTTAGTAATGGGAAACCTCTAGGTGAATAATATCTTGGGAAAATGAGTCTCATACCAGCTTTGGCGCGAAAGAGGAGTATTTAAAAGGAGAGAATAATTGGTCCTTCATAATCTTCTTTTTGGGCTTTGGTCTGGCTCGAAACATCTGCTATTTTAAAGTAGTTTTATGGCAGCCTCCGATTGATAGATGTAAAAAGGGCAATACAAATGGTTCATCAATCAGTGCTTCTTCAGCATGTGGATGTATGTTCAGAAACATGGATGTTTTGTTTCCTTGGCTTCTTTTCTAAGAAGTTGAACTTTTGTACATCCTTTCAAGCATAATTGTTTGGAGAAACTCAAATATTACTCTGAATAAGAATTAATTCAACCCATGGCATGAAAGTGATTCATCTCTAGTTTTACTAGCGTTTAGTAATAATTTACTGGTTCCTTGGAAATGAAGAACATTTGGCATAATTGTAAAACTATAGTGAAAAATATTAAATTTTTCGCCGCTCATATCTTTTATGGAGGGAAACTAATGTGATGATAACGTAGCAAACATTGGTCTTTCTTTCAATAATTTTACTTAATGGAATGGTTTGTGTTCTTATGTTCGCCATTGTATATGGTTTTTTTAATAAAACTAACTGAGTTATAAAACGGGGATGTAGCTCAGATGGTAGAGCGCTCGCTTAGCATGGAGAGGTACGAGGATCAATACCCCGCATCTCCATAAATAAGTAGTTGGAGAAAAAAAACTATAATATCCTTATTAAATTTTTTTTTCAAATAAAAATTCCATTAACTATAATTATTAAGGAAATTATATCATCGTAATGAACATAACTGATCATTATCTTAAAAATGTTGCAAAATTAAAAGAGGATATTTATGATGAGTGTGAGAGAGTGTGAATTAATATTTGAATGATCGAAACATTCTAATTTTCAATTATTAATTATCCATCGATTAGATATTATTCTTAGTCAAATTATCCAAATTCGGTTAGATATTATTCTTTACCGCCCATCAATTATCCATCTTGTAAATTGGACAGGGAGGTCCAATAGCATAAGATGTGGGAGAAAGCTCACCATATCATTCTAATTGTTCGAGGAAGACTTCTTACTCTACGAAAAAAATACAAAGTCGCCACCAAACTTTATTTATTGGAAAGGAAAGGGAAAACATTGATAAAATCCTTAACATAAAAAAGAAGATGGTCGTCGCAACCAAATTCGGGTTCTGTCTTGCATCTCTCCATTCTACGTTAGTGAGTGCGTCTCATTTCGAAGTTGACGCAGTTCGATTGAATAAACCTTCCCCAACGGTATCGATAAGGAGTATCATGATACGTCTTAGTTCAGGAATATCTGGAATCGTCTCCGTTTGATGTAATTTTTAGATATATGGAGATTTGGAATAAAAAGATTCAATTATGAAATTTAGTAGGAATCAATTGTAGATTCTCATAGACGGCGCCAGTGTTCAATGGTGGAATAAGAATGAGAGAGGTATGTCATAATACGGAAGACGATGCTTGCAGCTCTGATGTGGAGAAACGGGTGGACCTTCAAGGTTAGCATAACAACGCTCAAGTTAGTTATGGGAAACCTCTAGGTGAATAATATCTTGGGAAAATGAGTCTCATACCAGCTTTGGCGCGAAAGAGGAGTATTTAAAAGGAGAGAATAATTGGTCCTTCATAATCTTCTTTTTGGGCTTTGGTCTGGCTCGAAACATCTGCTATTTTAAAGTAGTTTTATGGCAGCCTCCGATTGATAGATGTAAAAAGGGCAATACAAATGGTTCATCAATCAGTGCTTCTTCAGCATGTGGATGTATGTTCAGAAACATGGATGTTTATTTCCTAGGCTTCTTTTCTAAGAAGTTGAACTTTTGTACATCCTTTCAAGCATAATTGTTTGGAGAAACTCAAATATTACTGTGAATAAGAATTAATTCAACCCATGGCATGAAAGTGATTCATCTCTAGTGTTACTAGTGTTTAGTTATAATTTACTGGTTCCTTGGAAATGAAGAACATTTGGCATAATTGTAAAACTATAGTGAAAAATATTAAATTTTTCGCCGCTCATATCTTTTATGGGGGGAAACTAATGTGATGATAACGTAGCAAACATTGGTCTTTCTTTCAATAATTTTACTTAATGGAATGGTTTGTGTTCTTATGTTCGCCATTGTATATGGTTTTTTAATAAAACTAACTGAGTTATAAAACGGGGATGTAGCTTAGATGGTAGAGCGCTCGCTTAGCATGGAAAGGTACGACGATCAATACCCCGCATCTCCATAAATAAGTAGTTGGAGAAAAAAAACTATTATATCCTTATTAAATTTTTTTTTCAAATAAAAATTTCATTAACTATAATTATTAAGGAAATTATCTCATCGTAATGAACATAATTGATCATTATCTTAAAAATGTTGCAAAATTAAAAGAGGACATTTATGATGAGTGTGAGAAAGTATGAATTAATATTTGAATGATCGAAACATTCTAATTTTCAATTATTAATTATCCATCGATTAGATATTATTCTTAGTCAAATTATCCATATTAGGTTAGATATTATTCTTTACCGCGAATTAATTATCCATCTTGTAAATTGGACAGGGAGGTCCAATAGCATAAGATGTGGGAGAAAGCTCACCATATCATTCTAATTGTCCGAGGAAGACTTCTTACTCTACGAAAAAAATACAAAGTCGTCACCAAACTTTATTTATTGGAAAGGAAAGGGAAAACATTGATAAAATCCTTAACAGAAAAAAGAAGATGGTCGTCCCAACAAAATTCGGGTTCGGTCTTGCATCTCTCCATTCTACGTTAGTGAGTGCATCTCATTTCGAAGTTGACGCAGTTCGATTGAATAAACCTTCCCCAACGGTATCGATAAGGAGTATCATGATACGTCTTAGTTCAGGAATATCTGGAATCGTCTCCGTTTGATGTAATTTTTAGATATATGGAGATTTGGAATAAAAAGATTCAATTATGAAATTTAGTAGGAATCAATTGTAGATTCTCATAGACGGCGCCAGTGTTCAATGGTGGAATAAGAATGAGAGAGGTATGTCATAATACGGAAGACGATGCTTGCAGCTCTGATGTGGAGAAACGGGTGGACCTTCAAGGTTAGCATAACAACGCTCAAGTTAGTTATGGGAAACCTCTAGGTGAATAATATCTTGGGAAAATGAGTCTCATACCAGCTTTGGCGCGAAAGAGGAGTATTTAAAAGGAGAGAATAATTGGTCCTTCATAATCTTCTTTTTGGGCTTTGGTCTGGCTCGAAACATCTGCTATTTTAAAGTAGTTTTATGGCAGCCTCCGATTGATAGATGTAAAAAGGGCAATACAAATGGTTCATCAATCAGTGCTTCTTCAGCATGTGGATGTATGTTCAGAAACATGGATGTTTATTTCCTAGGCTTCTTTTCTAAGAAGTTGAACTTTTGTACATCCTTTCAAGCATAATTGTTTGGAGAAACTCAAATATTACTGTGAATAAGAATTAATTCAACCCATGGCATGAAAGTGATTCATCTCTAGTGTTACTAGTGTTTAGTTATAATTTACTGGTTCCTTGGAAATGAAGAACATTTGGCATAATTGTAAAACTATAGTGAAAAATATTAAATTTTTCGCCGCTCATATCTTTTATGGGGGGAAACTAATGTGATGATAACGTAGCAAACATTGGTCTTTCTTTCAATAATTTTACTTAATGGAATGGTTTGTGTTCTTATGTTCGCCATTGTATATGGTTTTTTAATAAAACTAACTGAGTTATAAAACGGGGATGTAGCTTAGATGGTAGAGCGCTCGCTTAGCATGGAAAGGTACGAGGATCAATACCCCGCATCTCCATAAATAAGTAGTTGGAGAAAAAAAACTATTATATCCTTATTAAATTTTTTTTTCAAATAAAAATTTCATTAACTATAATTATTAAGGAAATTATCTCATCGTAATGAACATAATTGATCATTATCTTAAAAATGTTGCAAAATTAAAAGAGGACATTTATGATGAGTGTGAGAAAGTATGAATTAATATTTGAATGATCGAAACATTCTAATTTTCAATTATTAATTATCCATCGATTAGATATTATTCTTAGTCAAATTATCCATATTAGGTTAGATATTATTCTTTACCGCGAATTAATTATCCATCTTGTAAATTGGACAGGGAGGTCCAATAGCATAAGATGTGGGAGAAAGCTCACCATATCATTCTAATTGTCCGAGGAAGACTTCTTACTCTACGAAAAAAATACAAAGTCGTCACCAAACTTTATTTATTGGAAAGGAAAGGGAAAACATTGATAAAATCCTTAACAGAAAAAAGAAGATGGTCGTCCCAACAAAATTCGGGTTCGGTCTTGCATCTCTCCATTCTACGTTAGTGAGTGCATCTCATTTCGAAGTTGACGCAGTTCGATTGAATAAACCTTCCCCAACGGTATCAATAAGGAGTATCATGATACATCTTAGTTCAGGAATATCTGGAATCGTCTCCGTTTGATGTAATTTTTAGATATATGGAGATCTGGAATAAAAAGATTCAATTATGAAATTTAGTAGGAATCAATTGTAGATTCTCATAGACGGCGCCAATGTTCAATGGTGGAATAAGAATGAGAGAGGTATGTCATAATATGGAAGATGATGCTTGCAACTCTGATGTGGAGAAACAGGTGGACCTTCAAGGTTAGCATAACAACGCTCAAGTTAGTTATGGGAAACCTCAAGGTGAATAATATCTTGGGAAAATGAGTCTCATACCAGCTTTGGCGCGAAAGAGGAGTATTTAAAAGGAGAGAATAATTGGTCCTTCATAATCTTCTTTTTGGGCTTTGGTCTGGCTCGAAACATCTGCTATTTTAAAGTAGTTTTATGGCAGCCTCCAAATTGATAGATGTAAAAAGGGCAATACAAATGGTTCATCAATCAGTGCTTCTTCAGCATGTGGATGTATGTTCAGAAACATGGATGTTTATTTCCGTGGCTTCTTTTCTAAGAAGTTGAACTTTTGTACATCCTTTCAAGCATAATTGTTTGGAGAAAATCAAATATTACTGTGAATAAGAATTAATTCAACCCATGGCATGAAAGTGATTCATCTCTAGTTTTACTAGCGTTTAGTTATAATTTATTAGTTCCTTGGAAATGAAGAACATTTGGCATAATTGTAAAACTATAGTAAAAAATATTAAATTTTTCGCCGCTCATATCTTTTATGGTGGGAAACTAATGTGATGATAACGTAGCAAACATTGGTCTTTCTTTCAATAATTTTATTTAATGGAATGGTTTGTGTTCTTATGTTCGCCATTGTATATGGTTTTTTTAATAAAACTAACTGAGTTATAAAACGGGGATGTAGCTCAGATGGTAGAGCGCTCACTTAGCATGGAAAGGTACAAGGATCAATACCCCGCATCTCCATAAATAAGTAGTTGGAGAAATTAAAACTATTATATCCTTATTAAATTTTTTTTTTCAAATAAAAATTCCATTAACTATAATTATTAAGGAAATTATATCATCGTAATGAACATAACTGATCATTATCTTAAAAATGTTGCAAAATTAAAAGAGGACATTTATGATGAGTGTTAGAGAGTATGAATTAATATTTGAATGATCGAAACATTCTAATTTTCAATTATTAATTATCCATCGATTAGATATTATTCTAAGTCAAATTATCCATATTCGGTTAGATACTATTGTTTACCGCCCATTAATTATCCATCTTGTAAATTGGACAGGGAGGTCCAATAGCATAAGATGTGGGAGAAAGCTCACCATATCATTCTAATTGTCCGAGGAAGACTTCTTACTCTACGAAAAAAATACAAAGTCGCCACCAAACTTTATTTATTGGAAAGGAAAGGGAAAACATTTATAAAATCCTTAACAGAAAAAAGAAGATGGTCGTCGCAACAAAATTCGGGTTCGGTCTTGCATCTTTCCATTCTACGTTAGTGAGTGCGTCTCATTTCGAAGTTGACGCAGTTCGATTGAATAAACCTTCCCCAACGGTCTCAATAAGGAGTATCATGATACATCTTAGTTCAGGAATATCTGGAATCGTCTCCGTTTGATGTAATTTTTAGATATATGGAGATCTGGAATAAAAAGATTCAATTATGAAATTTAGTAGGAATTAATTGTAGATTCTCATAGACGGCGCCAATGTTCAATGGTGGAATAAGAATGAGAGAGGTATGTCATAATATGGAAGATGATGCTTGCAGCTCTGATGTGGAGAAACGGGTGGACCTTCAAGGTTAGCATAACAACGCTCAAGTTAGTTATGGGAAACCTCAAGGTGAATAATATCTTGGGAAAATGAGTCTCATACCAGCTTTGGCGCGAAAGAGGAGTATTTAAAAGGAGAGAATAATTGGTCCTTCATAATCTTCTTTTTGGGCTTTGGTCTGGCTCGAAACATCTGCTATTTTAAAGTAGTTTTATGGCAGCCTCCGATTGATAGATGTAAAAAGGGCAATACAAATGGTTCATCAATCAGTGCTTCTTCAGCATGTGGATGTATGTTCAGAAACATGGATGTTTATTTCCTTGGCTTCTTTTCTAAGAAGTTGAACTTTTGTACATCCTTTCAAGCATTATTGTTTGGAGAAACTCAAATATTACTATGAATAAGAATTAATTCAACCCATGGCATGAAAGTGATTCATCTCTAGTTTTACTAGCGTTTAGTTATAATTTATTAGTTCCTTGGAAATGAAGAACATTTGGCATAATTGTAAAACTATAGTGAAAAATATTAAATTTTTCGCCGCTCATATCTTTTATGGAGGGAAACTAATGTGATGATAATGTAGCAAACATTGGTCTTTCTTTCAATAATTTTACTTAATGGAATGGTTTGTGTTCTTATGTTCGCCATTGTATATGGTCTTTTTAATAAAACTAACTGAGTTATAAAACGGGGATGTAGCTCAGATGGTAGAGCACTCGCTTAGCATGGAGAGGTACGAGGATCAATACCCCGCATCTCCATAAATAAGTAGTTGGAGAAAAAAAACTATAATATCCTTATTAAATTTTTTTTTTCAAATAAAAATTCCATTAACTATAATTATTAAAGAAATTATATCATCGTAATGAACATAACTGATCATTATCTTAAAAATGTTGCAAAATTAAAAGAGGATATTTATGATGAGTGTGAGAGTGTGAATTAATATTTGAATGATCAAACATTCTAATTTTCAATTATTAATTATCCATCGATTAGATATTATTCTTAGTCAAATTATCCAAATTCGGTTAGATATTATTCTTTACCGCCCATCAATTATCCATCTTGTAAATTGGACAGGGAGGTCCAATAGCATAAGATGTGGGAGAAAGCTCACCATATCATTCTAATTGTTCGAGGAAGACTTCTTACAAAAATACAAAGTCGCCACCAAACTTTATTTATTGGAAGGAAAGGGAAAACATTGATAAAATCCTTAACATAAAAAAGAAGATGGTCGTCGCAACCAAATTCGGGTTCGGTCTTGCATCTCTCCATTCTACGTTAGTGAGTGCGTCTCATTTCGAAGTTGACGCAGTTCGATTGAATAAACCTTCCCCAACGGTATCGATAAGGAGTATCATGATACGTCTTAGTTCAGGAATATCTGGAATCGTCTCCGTTTGATGTAATTTTTAGATATATGGAGATCTGGAAAAAAAAATTCAATTATGAAATTTAGTAGGAATCAATTGTAGATTCTCATAGACGGCACCAATGTTCAATGGTGGAATAAGAATGAGAGAGGTATGTCATAATACGGAAGACGATGCTTGCAGCTCTGATGTGGAGAAACGGGTGGACCTTCAAGGTTAGCATATCAACGCTCAAGTTAGTTATGGGAAACCTCTAGGTGAATAATATCTTGGGAAAATAAGTCTCATACCAGCTTTGGCGCGAAAGAGGAGTATTTAAAAGGAGAGAATAATTGGTCCTTCATAATCTTCTTTTTGGGCTTTGGTCTGGCTCGAAACATCTGCTGTTTTAAAGTAGTTTTATGGCAGCCTCCGATTGATAGATGTAAAAAGGGCAATACAAATGGTTCATCAATCAGTGCTTCTTCAGCATGTGGATGTATGTTCAGAAACATGGATGTTTATTTCCTAGGCTTCTTTTCTAAGAAGTTGAACTTTTGTACATCCTTTCAAGCATAATTGTTTGGAGAAACTCAAATATTACTGTGAATAAGAATTAATTCAACCCATGGCATGAAAGTGATTCATCTCTAGTGTTACTAGTGTTTAGTTATAATTTACTGGTTCCTTGGAAATGAAGAACATTTGGCATAATTGTAAAACTATAGTGAAAAATATTAAATTTTTCGCCCCTCATATCTTTTATGGAGGGAAACTAATGTGATGATAACGTAGCAAACATTGATCTTTCTTTCAATAATTTTACTTAATGGAATGGTTTGTGTTCTTATGTTCGCCATTGTATATGGTTTTTTTAATAAAACTAACTGAGTTATAAAACGGGGATGTAGCTCAGATGGTAGAGCGCTCGCTTAGCATGGAAAGGTACGAGGATCAATACCCCGCATCTCCATAAATAAGTAGTTGGAGAAAAAAAACTATTATATCCTTATTAAATTTTTTTTTCAAATAAAAATTCCATTAACTATAATTATTAAGGAAATTATCTCATCGTAATGAACATAACTGATCATTATCTTAAAAATGTTGCAGAATTAAAAAAGGACATTTATGATGAGTGTGAGAAAGTATGAATTAATATTTGAATGATCGAAACATTCTAATTTTCAATTATTAATTATCCATCGATTAGATATTATTCTTAGTCAAATTATCCATATTCGGTTAGATATTATTCTTTACCGCCCATTAATTATCCATCTTGTAAATTGGACAGGGAGGTCCAATAGCATAAGATGTGGGAGAAAGCTCACCATATCATTCTAATTGTCCGAGGAAGACTTCTTACTCTACGAAAAAAATACAAAGTCGTCACCAAACTTTATTTATTGGAAAGGAAAGGGAAAACATTGATAAAATCCTTAACAGAAAAAAGAAGATGGTCGTCCCAACAAAATTCGGGTTCGGTCTTGCATCTCTCCATTATACGTTAGTGAGTGCATCTCATTTCGAAGTTGACGCAGTTCGATTGAATAAACCTTCCCCAACGGTATCAATAAGGAGTATCATGATACATCTTAGTTCAGGAATATCTGGAATCGTCTCCGTTTGATGTAATTTTTAGATATATGGAGATCTGGAATAAAAAGATTCAATTATGAAATTTAGTAGGAATCAATTGTAGATTCTCATAGACGGCGCCAATGTTCAATGGTGGAATAAGAATGAGAGAGGTATGTCATAATATGGAAGATGATGCTTGCAGCTCTGATGTGGAGAAACAGGTGGACCTTCAAGGTTAGCATAACATCGCTCAAGTTAGTTATGGGAAACCTCAAGGTGAAAAATATCTTGGGAAAATGAGTCTCATACCAGCTTTGGCGCGAAAGAGGAGTATTTAAAAGGAGAGAATAATTGGTCCTTCATAATCTTCTTTTGGGCTTTGGTCTGGCTCGAAACATCTGCTATTTTAAAGTAGTTTTATGGCAGCCTCCGATTGATAGATGTAAAAAGGGCAATACAAATGGTTCATCAATCAGTGCTTCTTCAGCATGTGGATGTATGTTCAGAAACATGGATGTTTATTTCCTTGGCTTCTTTTCTAAGAAGTTGAACTTTTGTACATCCTTTCAAGCATAATTGTTTGGAGAAACTCAAATATTACTGTGAATAAGAATTAATTCAACCCATGGCATGAAAGTGATTCATCTCTAGTTTTACTAGCGTGTAGTTATAATTTATTAGTTCCTTGGAAATGAAGAACATTTGGCATAATTGTAAAACTATAGTGAAAAATATTAAATTTTTCGCCGCTCATATCTTTTATGGAGGGAAACTAATTTGATGATAACGTAGCAAACATTGGTCTTTCTTTTAATAATTTTACTTAATGGAATGGTTTGTGTTCTTATGTTCGCCATTGTATATGGTTTTTTAATAAAACTAACTGAGTTGTAAAACGGGAATGTAGCTTAGATGGTAGAGTGCTCGCTTAGCATGGAGAGGTATGAGGATCAATACCCCGCATCTCCATAAATAAGTAGTTGGAGAAAAAAAACTATTATATCCTTATTGAATTTTTTTTTTCAAATAAAAATTCCATTAACTATAATTATTAAGGAAATTATATCATCGTAATGAACATAACTGATCATTATCTTAAAAATGTTGCAAAATTAAAAGAGGATATTTGTGATGAGTGTGAGAGAGTGTGAATTAATATTTGAATGATAGAAACATTCTAATTTTCAATTATTAATTATCCATCGATTAGATATTATTCTTAGTTAAATTATCCAAATCCGGTTAGATATTATTCTTTACCGCCCATCAATTATCCATCTTGTAAATTGGACAGGGAGGTCCAATAGCATAAGATGTGGGAGAAAGCTCACCATATCATTCTAATTGTTCGAGGAAGACTTCTTACTCTACGAAAAAAATACAAAGTCGCCACCAAACTTTATTTATTGAAAGGAAAGGGAAAACATTGATAAAATCCTTAACATAAAAAAGAAGATGGTCGTCGCAACCAAATTCGGGTTCGGTCTTGCATCTCTCCATTCTACGTTAGTGAGTGCGTCTCATTTCGAAGTTGACGCAGTTCGATTGAATAAACCTTCCCCAACGGTATCGATAAGGAGTATCATGATACGTCTTAGTTCAGGAATATCTGGAGTCGTCTCCGTTTGATGTAATTTTTAGATATATGGAGATCTGGAATAAAAAGATTCAATTATGAAATTTAGTAGGAATCAATTGTAGATTCTCATAGACGGCGCCAATGTTCAATGGTGGAATAAGAATGAGAGAGGTATGTCATAATACGGAAGATGATGCTTGCAGCTCTGATGTGGAGAAACGGGTGGACCTTCAAGGATAGCATAACAACGCTCAAGTTAGTTATGGGAAACCTCAAGGTGAATAATATCTTGGGAAAATGAGTCTCATACCAGCTTTGGCGCGAAAGAGGAGTATTTAAAAGGAGAGAATAATTGATCCTTCATAATCTTCTTTTTGGGCTTTGGTCTGGCTCGAAACATCTGCTATTTTAAAGTAGTTTTATGGCAGCCTCCGATTGATAGATGTAAAAAGGGCAATACAAATTGTTCATCAATCAGTGCTTCTTCAGCATGTGGATGTATGTTCAGAAACATGGATGTTTATTTCCTAGGCTTCTTTTCTAAGAAGTTGAACTTTTGTACATCCTTTCAAGCATAATTGTTTGGAGAAACTCAAATATTACTGTGAATAAGAATTAAATTAACCCATGGCATGAAAGTGATTCATCTCTAGTGTTACTAGCGTTTAGTTATAATTTATTGGTTCCTTGGAAATGAAGAACATTTGGCATAATTGTAAAACTATAGTGAAAAATATTAAATTTTTCGCCGCTCATATCTTTTATGGAGGGAAACTAATGTGATGATAACGTAGCAAACATTGGTCTTTCTTTCAATAATTTTACTTAATGGAATGGTTTGTGTTCTTATGTTCGCCATTGTATATGGTTTTTTTAATAAAACTAACTGAGTTATAAAACGGGGATGTAGCTCAGATGGTAGAGCGCTCGCTTAGCATGGAAAGGTACGAGGATCAATACCCAGCATCTCCATAAATAAGTAGTTGGAGAAAAAAAACTATTATATCCTTATTAAATTTTTTTTTCAAATAAAAATTCCATTAACTATAAATATTAAGGAAATTATCTCATCGTAATGAACATAACTGATCATTATCTTAAAAATGTTGCAAAATTAAAAGAGGACATTTATGATGAGTGTGAGAAAGTATGAATTAATATTTGAATGATCGAAACATTCTAATTTTCAATTATTAATTATCCATCGATTAGATATTATTCTTAGTCAAATTATCCAAATTCGGTTAGATATTATTCTTTACCGCCCATCAATTATCCATCTTGTAAATTGGACAGGGAGGTCCAATAGCATAAGATGTGGGAGAAAGCTCACCATATCATTCTAATTGTCCGAGGAAGACTTCTTACTCTACGAAAAAAATACAAAGTCGCCACCAAACTTTATTTATTGGAAAGGAAAGGGAAAACATTGATAAAATCCTTAACATAAAAAAGAAGATGGTCGTCGCAACCAAATTCGGGTTCGGTCTTGCATCTCTCCATTCTACGTTAGTGAGTGCGTCTCATTTCGAAGTTGACGCAGTTCGATTGAATAAACCTTCCCCAACGGTATCGATAAGGAGTATCATGATACGTCTTAGTTCAGGAATCTCTGGAATCGTCTCCGTTTGACGTAATTTTTAGATATATGGAGATCTGGAATAAAAAGATTCAATTATGAAATTTAGTAGGAATCAATTGTAGATTCTCATAGACGGCGTCAATGTTCAATGGTGGAATAAGAATGAGAGAGGTATGTCATAATATGGAAGATGATGCTTGCAGCTCTGATGTGGAGAAACGGGTGGACCTTTAAGGTTAGCATAACATCGCTCAAGTTAGTTATGGGAAACCTCAAGGTGAAAAATATCTTGGGAAAATGAGTCTCATACCAGCTTTGGCGCGAAAGAGGAGTATTTAAAAGGAGAGAATAATTGGTCCTTCATAATCTTCTTTTTGGGCTTTGGTCTGGCTCGAAACATCTGCTATTTTAAAGTAGTTTTATGGCAGCCTCCGATTGATAGATGTAAAAAGGGCAATACAAATGGTTCATCAATCAGTGCTTCTTCAGCATGTGGATGTATGTTCAGAAACATGGATGTTTATTTCCTTGGCTTCTTTTCTAAGAAGTTGAACTTTTGTACATCCTTTCAAGCATAATTGTTTGGAGAAACTCAAATATTACTGTGAATAAGAATTAATTCAACCCATGGCATGAAAGTGATTCATCTCTAGTTTTACTAGCGTGTAGTTATAATTTATTAGTTCCTTGGAAATGAAGAACATTTGGCATAATTGTAAAACTATAGTGAAAAATATTAAATTTTTCGCCGCTCATATCTTTTATGGAGGGAAACTAATGTGATGATAACGTAGCAAACATTGGTCTTTCTTTTAATAATTTTACTTAATGGAATGGTTTGTGTTCTTATGTTCGCCATTGTATATGGTTTTTTAATAAAACTAACTGAGTTGTAAAACGGGGATGTAGCTTAGATGGTAGAGCGCTCGCTTAGCATGGAGAGGTATGAGGATCAATACCCCGCATCTCCATAAATAAGTAGTTGGAGAAAAAAAACTATTATATCCTTATTAAATTTTTTTTTTCAAATAAAAATTCCATTAACTATAATTATTAAGGAAATTATATTATCGTAATGAACATAATTGATCATTATCTTAAAAATGTTGCAAAATTAAAAGAGGATATTTATGATGAGTCTGAGAGAGTGTGAATTAATATTTGAATGATCGAAACATTCTAATTTTCAATTATTAATTATCCATCGATTAGATATTATTCTTAGTCAAATTATCCAAATTCGGTTAGATATTATTCTTTACCGCCCATCAATTATCCATCTTGTAAATTGGACAGGGAGGTCCAATAGCATAAGATGTGGGAGAAATCTCACCATATCATTCTAATTGTTCGAGGAAGACTTCTTACTCTACGAAAAAAATACAAAGTCGCCACCAAACTTTATTTATTGGAAAGGAAAGGGAAAACATTGATAAAATCTTTAACATAAAAAAGAAGATGGTCGTCGCAACCAAATTCGGGTTCGGTCTTGCATCTCTCCATTCTACGTTAGTGAGTGCGTCTCATTTCGAAGTTGACGGAGTTCGATTGAATAAACCTTCCCCAACGGTATCGATAAGGAGTATCATGATACGTCTTAGTTCAGGAATTTCTGGAATCGTCTCCGTTTGATGTAATTTTTAGATATATGGAGATCTGGAATAAAAAGATTCAATTATGAAATTTAGTAGGAATCAATTGTAGATTCTCATAGACGGCGCCAATGTTCAATGGTGGAATAAGAATGAGAGAGGTATGTCATAGTTAGTTATGGGAAACCTCAAGGTGAATAATATCTTGGGAAAATGAGTCTCATACCAGCTTTGGCGCGAAAGAGGAGTATTTAAAAGGAGAGAATAATTGGTCCTTCATAATCTTCTTTTTGGGCTTTGGTCTGGCTCGAAACAACTGCTATTTTAAAGTAGTTTTATGGCAGCCTCCGATTGATAGATGTAAAAAGGGCAATACAAATGGTTCATCAATCAGTGCTTCTTCAGCATGTGGATGTATGTTCAGAAACATGGATGTTTATTTCCTTGGCTTCTTTTCTAAGAAGTTGAACTTTTGTACATCCTTTCAAGCATAATTGTTTGGAGAAACTCGAATATTACTGTGAATAAGAATTAATTCAACCCATGACATGAAAGTGATTAATCTCTAGTTTTACTAGCGTTTAGTTATAATTTATTGGTTCCTTCGAAACTAAGAACATTTGACATTATTGTAAAACTATAGTGAAAAATATTAATTTTTTCGCCGCTCATATCTTTTATGGATGGAAACTAATGTGATGATAACGTAGCAAACATTGGTCTTTCTTTCAATAATTTTACTTAATGGAATGGTTTGTGTTCTTATGTTCGCCATTGTATATGGTTTTTTTAATAAAACTAACTGAGTTATAAAACGGGGATGTAACTCAGATGGTAGAGCGCTCGCTTAGCATGGAGAGGTACGAGGATCAATACCCCGCATTTCCATAAATAAGTAGTTGGAGAAACAAAACTATTATATCCTTATTAAATTTTTTTTTCAAATAAAAATTCCGTTAACTATAATTATTAAGGAAATTATATCATCGTAATGAACATAACTGATCATTATCTTAAAAATGTTGCAAAATTAAAAGAGGACATTTATGATGAGTGTGAGAGAGTATGAATTAATATTTGACTGATCGAAACATTCTACTTTTCAATTATTAATTATCCATCGATTAGATATTATTCTTAGTCAAATTATCCAAATTCGGTTAGATATTATTCTTTACCGCCCATCAATTATCCATCTTGTAAATTGGACAGGGAGGTCCAATAGCATAAGATGTGGGTGAAAGCTCACCATATCATTCTAATTGTCCGAGGAAGACTTCTTACTCTATGAAAAAAATACAAAGTCGCCACCAAACTTTATTTATTGGAAAGGAAAGGGAAAACATTGATAAAATCCTTAACAGAAAAGAGAAGATGGTCGTCGCAACCAAATTCGGGTTCGGTCTTGCATCTCTCCATTCTACGTTGGTGAGTGCGTCTCATTTCGAAGTTGACGAAGTTCGATTGAATAAGCCTTCCCCAACGGTATCTATATGGAGTATCATGATACGTCTTAGTTCAGGAATCTCTGGAATCGTCTCCGTTTGATGTAATTTTTAGATATATGGAGATCTGGAATAAAAAGATTCAATTATGAAATTTAGTAGGAATCAATTGTAGATTCTCATAGACGGCGCCAATGATCAATGGTGGAATAAGAATGAGAGAGGTATGTCATAATATGGAAGATGATGCTTGCAACTCTGATGTGGAGAAACGGGTGGACCTTCAAGGTTAGCATAACAACGCTCAAGTTAGTTATGGGAAACCTCAAGGTGAAGAATATCTTGGGAAAATGAGTCTCATACCAGCTTTGGCGCGAAAGAGGAGTATTTAAAAGGAGAGAATATTTCGTCCTTCATAATCTTCTTTTGGGATTTGGCCTGGCTCGAAATATCTGCTATTTTAAAGTAGTTTTATGGCAGCCTCCGATTGATAGATGTAAAAAGGGCAATAAAAATGGTTCATCAATCAGTGCTTCTTCAGCATGTGGATGTATGTTCAGAAACATGGATGTTTATTTCCTAGGCTTATTTTCTAAGAAGTTGAACTTTTGTACATCCTTTCAAGCATAATTGTTTGGAGAAACTCAAATATTACTGTGAATAAGAATTAATTCAACCCATGGCATGAAAGTGATTCATCTCTAGTTTTACTAGCGTTTAGGTATAATTTATTGGTTCCTTGGAAATGAAGAACATTTGGCATATTTGTAAAACTATAGTGAAAAATATTAAATTTTTCGCCGCTCATATCTTTTATGGGGGGAAACTAATGTGATGATAACGTAGCAAACATTGGTCTTTCTTTCAATAATTTTACTTATTGGAATGGTTTGTGTTCTTATTTGAAATGTTTGCTTCAAACAAACATAGTTCGCCATTGTATATGATCTTTTTAATAAAACTAACTGAGTTATAACACGGGGATGTAGCTCAGATGGTAAAGCGCTTACTTAGCATGCGAGAGGTACGGGGAACGAAACCCTGCATCTCAATAAATAAGTAGTTGGAGAAAAAAAAACTATAATATCCTTATTAATTATTTTTTTTCCAATAAAAATTCCATTAACTATAATTTTTAACGAAATTATATCATCGTAATGAACATAACTGATCATTATCTTTAAAATGTTGCAAAATTAAAAGAGGACATTTATGATGAGTGTGAGAGAGTATGAATTAATATTTGACTGATCGAAACATTCTAATTTTCAATTATTAATTATCCATCGATTAGATATTATTCTTAGTCAAATTATCCAAATTCGGTTAGATATTATTCTTTACCGCCCATCAATTATCCATCTTGTAAATGGGACAAGGAGGTCCAATAGCATAAGATGTGGGAGAAAGCTCACCATATAATTCTAATTGTCCGAGGAAGGCTTCTTACTCTACGAAAAAAAATACAAAGTCACCACCAAACTTTATTTATTGGAAAGGAAAGGGAAAACATTGATAAAATCCTTAACAGAAAAAAGAAGATGGTCGTCGCAACCAAATTCGGGTTGAATGGTGGAATAAGAATGAGAGAGGTATGTCATAATATGGAAGATGATGCTTGCAACCCTGATGTGGAGAAACGTGTAGACCTTCAAGGTTATCAGAACAACGCTCAAGTTAGTTATGGGAAACCTCAAGGTGAATAATATCTTGGGAAAATGAGTTTCATACTAGCTTTGGCGCGAAAGAGGAGTATTTAAAAGGAGATAATAACTTGTCCTTCATAATCTTCTGTTTGGGCTTTGGTCTGGCTCGAAATATATGCTATTTTAGAGTAGTTTTATGGAAGCCTCCAATTGATAGATGTAAAAAGGGCAATACAAATGGTTCATCAATCAGTGCTTCTTCAGCATGAGGATGTATGTTCAGAAACATGAATGTTTATTTCCTTGGCTTCTTTTCTAAGAAGTGGAACTTTTGTACATCCTTTCAATCATAATTGTTTGGAGAAACTCAAATATTATTGTGAATAAGAATCAGTTCAACCCATGGCATGAAAGTGATTTATCTCTAGTTTTACTAGCGTTTAGTTATAATTTATTGGTTCCTTGGAAATGAAGAACATTTGGCATAATTGTAAAACTATAGTGAAAAATATTAACTATAATGTATGAACATTTGGCATAAATAAGTAATTGGAGAAAAAAAACTATTATATCCTTATTAACGTTTTTTTTTCAAATAAAAATCCCATTAACTATAATTTTTTAGGAAATTATATCATCGTAATGAACATAACTGATCATTATCTTAAAAATGTTGCAAAATTAAAAGAGGACATTTATAATGAGTGTGAGAGAGTATAAATTAATATATGACTAATTGAAACATTCTAATTTTCAATTATTAATTATCCATCGATTAGATATTATTCTTAGTTAAATTATCCAAATCCGGTTAGATATTATTCTTTACCGCCCATCAATTATCCATCTTGTAAATTGGATAGGGAGCTCCAATAACATAAGATGTGGGAGAAAGCTCACCACATCATTCTAATTGTCCTAGGAAGACTTCTTACTCTACGAAAAAAATACAAAGTCGTCATCAAACTTTATTTATTGCAAAGGAAAGGGAAAATATGATAAAATCCTTAGCAGAAAAAAGAAGATGGTCGTCGCAACCAAATTCGGGTTCGGTCTTGCATCTCTCCATTCTACGTTAGTGAGTGCGTCTCATTTCGAAGTTGACGCAGTTCGATTGAATAAACCTTCCCCAACGGTATCAATAAGGAGTATAAGACCCTAATTTTGACCCTAATATCCCTCATGGCATCATGTCATTGCGCAAGTGCATTACCTCAAGGATCATAGCATGTTTGGCTCCTTAACCCTAGGGTTAGGACTTGTTTGAGTGTTTTGAGACCACCAAGCATGCTTGTATTGTATATTATTGCTTTTCTTATTTGATTACTAACCAAAAGCACAAAAATATGTCACTATCTCTTTTTGTTTTGAAGCTCAAGTGATCGTGTGCTCCACAATGCTCCTAGGAGGCTCCTAAGTCCAATACAATGGCTAGATGAAGATGATGAAAAGCATGAAAATGGTCCACAAATCTCCTAATCATCATATATGTCTCCCAAGTATCTCAATTTTCCAATTTGATCAAGATAACCCAAAGGGCTTGAAGATTGTTTCCCAAGGAAACCCTAATCTCACTGTGTTTTGATTGTGCCTTGCCCATGATGCAATCTCAACCTATGATCAAATTTAATCAAGGGAAGTTCTTTCATTTATCATTTTATGCATATATGAGCCTATTTGAGGCCCCTCAATCATTTATTCATCAAGATTGGAAGTTTGACCTTGAAACGTTGACCAATGAAGTCATCTGACTAAACTGAGGATCAATGAGATATAATTTTTGATGTGTTTGTCAAATTAAGATGACCCCATGAGAAAACATGTTCCTAAGAACCATATGAACAACTTTCATGTTCATCAAGAATCCATTTGAAGCTTGGAAGGTCATCATTCATTTCAAAACATTATAGGTCATTTTGACTAAAACCCTAATTTTGGGTCAATTTACCAAGGGCATAACTTCCTTAATTTTTATGATTTTGAGGTGAGACTAAAGGAATTGGAAATATTGAGATGCCTTATTCAAATGTTATGTTTGACAAAATTTCATAATCCTAAAAGAAAGACATGTGATAATGCAAAACATTATAGGTCATCTTGGACCTAATTCATTGAATTTGAAAAAGTACCCATCTTCAAATGCCCATAACTTTATCATAGAAAATACAAATGATGCAAAATTTGAGTCTATACTGACCATATCAAAAATATCTACAATTTTGATGTTGGAGATATTTTCATTTGAAGCTTGTATCATGAGGACAAAGGGGTTTGATTAGGCTCACTTTTGGTTAACTTTTTCAAAATGATTTGAACATGTTTTGTACTTGAATTTTCCCAGCCAGTTTTGATCAATTTGCACATGCCAAATGATTTTTTTTTCCCAAAATGACTTTTGTTCCTTATTTCAATAGCTTTCCAACCATTACTCACAATAGTCCTTGGGGTCTACCATTTGTGAGTTTCGAAATTATTTTCATTTATAAGCATTTTGGTATTTTTATGTTATAACTTGGTATGCAAGCATTTCCCACTTCATGTGCATGTTCAAATGCATTTCATGTGAACTCAGCAAGTTGCTTCAGCCATCCATGGGCCTTTCACACGTCCACAAAGGCCCATGCAATCCAAAATTCAAATTCCATGCACATGAGCAAAGTGTGTGATCAGCCACATTCAGCTATAAATAGAGGCTTCATGAGCTTCATTCAACAACCTTTTGGAGATCCCAAGTGTTGTAGAACTTATACCATATCCCTTACCAAAGGAATCACCCATAATTTTTCATATTTTCGAGCTTGAAATTCAGTATCATTAGCTGAGTTTTAATGCTAGATTCCTTAGCCAATCATCTTCCATACACTCAAGGATCAAAGAGGAGCAAAGATCTTGGAGAATTCGTGGCCAGAAGTTCCTCAATTCAAATGTATAATCTCAAACTTTTTGGATCTAAATCTCTTAATTCAATGTAGTTTGCTTGTGTTTCTGTGGTTCTCTGACCTCATACTTGAGGCAAGCCTTTGGTGCGTTTAATTTTTCATTTCATGAGCAATCCGTGTGGACACCATGATTTTCTCCTTCATCTTTCTCTCAATATAGGAAGCACGAAGGAAATTCAATGGTACAGTGATGATCTACATCACAAGAGCTTTATTTCCATGTCCTTATTTTTCATTTTCGTTGAGGTTCATTTCTCTGCAACTTTTGGCCGGAATTTGTTGCTTCGCCGGAGAAGACGGTGGTTTCCACCACCACGTGTGCTTGCTCTTGGCCATTGGATCTTGCTTCCACGATGTAATCTTGTTCATCCGTTTTAAATACTTCATTTAATTCTCCATGTGGCGCGCTTGACTTATGTGTAGCGTGTGCCATCAGATCTAAGTTGTGCCTTGTGTCACGTCAATTAATGAATGTGGATCAGATGGCTGTGCATTTTTCGTTTATTCCATTTTCTTTTTATTTTCTGTTAATTCATTTCATTTTCAAAAATTCATTAAAAATTCATTTGAAGTCAGAAAAATATGAGACCAATTCCATAAAATTTCTTGAAAACTCTAGTTTCATATTATGATTTTTAATTATTTTTGTGACTTCATTTGATATTTTTTATGAATTACTTGGTTTTTAATGTTTTTAATTCTTTTTAAAATACTTTCTGACTTTTAAAAAATACAAAAATATTTTCATAGCATCTATGGATCATGATAAGTCAATGAAAAATAGTCTCAACAATTTCTTGTTTGTTTTGAGATTATTTGAGATTTTAATTCATATTATGCTATTTTTGGTTGTTTTTAATTGATTTTAATTACTTTCTGACTTCAAAAATTTGTGAGAAAATTAGTCAAAGTTTGTTTGACTATGTTGAACCTATGAGAATTTAATTGGACTCATTGAAATTGCTTTGAATTGAATTTGAGGTTCAACCTTATTTGTTTATTTTTATTTGTATTTTATTTTAATTCAAAAAATACCAAAAAAAAAATATCGTTGACTCCTTGACTTGTTATATTCATTCCTCTTCTGTTCGGTGTTGATTGAGGTTGAATTGATTCAACTTTGATCAAATTCATTGGATCTTGTGGTTTGAAAATCCTTAAGGATCATCACCTAGAAAGATGAATGAATTTGATCAAGGATGAGTTATCCCTTGACCAATTGGGATTGTTTGTTGACTTCTTACCCCTCCCCTTTCATCTTCATCCCTTTCTTTCCCTCAATGACCAATGAGTTAAAGTCTTAAGGTTGGTCTTGACAAATGGAAGTTTAATCTTCTTTGATCCAAACCAAATTCAACTTGATCCATGATCAAGTGGAATATTTTGTGTCAAAGATAGGTTGCTTTTTGGTCAAGCAAATAACCAAAAGTCAATACAAGGCCCTTCCCCTTTTGTTTGGCATGACAAGTTTATGGAGCTTGGCTTACTAGTCATGATCTCTAACTTGTGTTCTTTGCATATATCCTTATTGACCGACCTCAGATAGGTGTGACTACTACATTTGTCATTTACTTTTAATGTCATTTATTTCTTGCTCATTATTCATCTTGGTTTTCATCTTTGCTCAATTGAGCACATATTTTATGTTTATGTCATTTTTTCTTTTGCTCATTTGAGCCCATTATTGTGTATAAATATATTGCTATTTTATGTTGTTTTGTGTTTTATTTGATGTGAACCCAAAAATGCAAAAGGAGAAAGGACTTAGAATTAGGATTTACCCATGCTTAAAGGAGTTCAAGAGCAACTAGGCCTCATGCCTTTAGAATGCAAAATTTGTTGAAGAGCAACCAGGCCTCATGCCTTTAGAATTCTAAAACTCAAAGTTGACCTCAAAGGACTTCTCCTCAAACTTATTCTTTGTCAATTCCCTTTATTGTGTTGTGAATTTTTTTATGTGTGCTTTTGTGTGATAGGGGTCCCATCTTAAGATTGTGAAAAGAGTACCATTGTCATGAGTAGCCAAGTTAAGAGCCAAGCTAAATGGATATCCTAGGAGCTTGAATTCAAATTATTGATTGCTTGTTTGTGTGCTAAGTCCAAAGGAAATGAGCATCTTGAGTCATCTCTATGACTCCAAGGGTTATCTTTCCCCTCTTATCTTTGTATGCTTTAGGAATAGCCCTTCTCTCTTCTCCTCACTCTAACCAAGCCAAAAATCTTTTTCAAAACTTTGACTTTGTTTCAAATTAGAAACCTAGGCCTTAAGCCTTTTGACTTTTCAAAACCATTTTCATAAATACTCATTATGAATAAACTTTAATCCAACTTTGAATTCATTTTGTAAATAAATCTAACTTGTAAATATAACCCATTTCAAGTTGTTTTGTGGTTCCAATGGCCACCTTGTTAAAACATTTTCAAAAACATTAGTCACAGGTTTGAGTTATCATAGTGGTTGATGTAAATCTCACCTCATCCTTAGTGTTGGATTATAAGCCTTTCATGCTTATTATAGGGTTAACCCCTCACTAGCATGTTGAAGCCTTCCTCACATGGTCGATTGTTGGTTTAGGTTGAGTTTTCTCCCTTTGATAACAAAAGACCTTAGGGCTTTTGATTAAAATCAATTCACCAATCTTTGAGATTTTTACTCTGAACTTCGAGGTTTTGATCCTCCTTTGTGATGGTACGTAGGCAAGTGGTTCATCCATTCAAACAACAAAATTTGTAAATATAATCTATTCTCTTCCCATCCCCCCAATCTTTTGTACAAATCTTTTCACAAATACCAACCTACAACACATATTTGCAAAAAAGAGGTTCCCTTAGAGTACTAAGGATGTTTTCGGTGCGTAAAACCTTCCCATTTCATAACCAACCCCCTTACCTAGATCTCTTACATTTTTATTAGTTTTTGACTTGAAAAACATCTTACTTGGCTTTTGTTTACTTTTTAGCCTTTTCTTTGGGCAAATAAAAGTGCGGCGACGACTCGAATTGTATGGTGACTTTTGGTTTAGTCAATAAACCTAAAGGTAACGAAAACCCCGCTACAAAAAAGTGGCGATTCTGCTGGGGATTTTGGAAAGCCCCGTGGGTTTAGCCTACTTTTTGCTTGTATGTGTTGTATGTTTATATTTATTTTTGGCATATTTTTTGTGAAAATTTGGGATGAATGTATTGTTTGTAATGTATGAATTGCTTGATATATTAATTGCTCGTATGCTTGGTGGTTTCTTGTGAGATGAGTTCTATACCCGAACTCGAGTGCACTTATGATAGGAGAATGGCATAGTCTTATTGACTTGTGTGGAGTTATTCCTTAACAAGTTAACTTGCAAGTCCATTCACTTGGTGGAGGTTTTTATTGGGATCACTAATGTCACACGAGTAGTCGTGGTTAGGCATTACTCTTTCCAATAGGAACCCTAGAAACCAAGGACCTTAGATACCTAGCCCATCTTGGCCTATTTTAGGACGTAGTGCGAAGGTCGTTCAAGTGTAAGACTTGATGCGATTGTTACGTGATACTACACTCATAAGAGTCCCTCTTGAGAATATTTTTGGAGAACGAGTAGTCGTTTTATCCGATAATATCCGAAAGATGGGATGATGACTATGGGAACCTTTTTTAGAACATGATTGTCAGGTTTAACCATAGTACACTCTCGCTGTGTGGTTCTTAACCGAGATTCCATGCTCGTGATTTACAACAAACCTGTGATTCGCGGTCGTTCCGTTCTCGTATATCCTCAAAATCAATGGAACTTGGGTGTTGATAAGGTGTAAACCATAATCCACCAAAATGGATGATTGATATTGACGATGACTTGAGCCATCCCATGACCTTTGTATGGTGTGACTTGCTTGATCCTTGAGTGTGTTTGTTGCATCCATGCATCCATGCATTAATTCGCATTCATGTCATCGACAAGTAAAGATTTTACAAGGAACTTAAAAGGTCTATTTGCAAATTTTCAGACATGGATAAGCAAAGAAGGAATACGAAGAAGTACAGTTTCAGACAACCCGACTTGAGAGAGTTAAGATGTCTGACATATTATGTATTAGAGCCCTTGGAGTTAAAAGATCGCCATGGGAAGCTTCTAGCTATTCTCTCTACCATGGTGGATGAGGGTCTGATGAGTGTGTCGGTGCAGTTCTACGATCCTCTGTATCGGTACTTCACTTTTCCGGATTTCCAGCTTTTGCCTACATTGGAGGAGTACGCTTATCATGTGGGTATACCTATTCTTGACTGTTTGCCATTCAGTGGTTTGGAGAAGATTCTGTCTTCTCAAGAGATTGCTGACATGCTTCACGTGGATATATCCGACATTGTTGCCAATATGACTACCAAAGGTGGAATTCAAGGTCTCCCGTCTAATTTTCTGATTGCCAAAGCTACTCTGTTTGGGAAGGCCATGAGTAAGGAAGCTTTTGAAGCCATATCTGTACTCCTCATCTATGGGCTAGTGTTATTTCCCAACATCGACAACTTTGTGGATGTGAATGCTATTAGGATTTTCTCTTCTCTTAATCTTGTTTCGACTCTGTTGGGTGACACTTATTTCTCTTTGCATATGAGGAATGAAAAGGGTGGTGGTTCCATTGTATGTTGTCTGCCTCTGTTGTACAAGTGGTTTATTTCGCACTTGCCTCGGACGTTTGCCTTCAAGGAGACCAAGGGATGTTTACGGTGGTCCACGAGACTTATGTCTCTCACTAATGATGATATCTCTTGGTATAATCGTGTTTATGATGGCGTTAAGCTTATTGATTCTTGTGGTGAGTTCTCCAATGTACCTCTTCTTAGTACATGTGGTGGAATTAACTACAACCCTGCTTTGGCTCGCCGTCATCTTGGGTTCCCCTAAAGGATAAACCTAACAACATTTTGTTGGAAGGCTTCTTCTTTCAAAAGGGTAAAGATCCCCAAAACTTGAAGGATAGAATGGTTCGCGCCTGGCGCAAGGTTCATAGGAAAGGGAGGAATGAGCTTGGTCCTAAGAATTGTGTTGCTTTGGAGCCTTACACCTCTTGGGTAAGGAAGAGAGCTCTCAAGTACCGCATGTCGTACGAGTATTCGAGACCTACCCCTATGATTATGGTTGGGCCTTCAACCCTCCCTAATCAAGGAGTAGAGGAGTTGAGAGATGAAGACTGTTTGCGTACTTGGGTTCGTGAGCGTGAGGAGCTTCTTCAGTAGCTCAAGGATAAGGATGCAATGATAGAGTTTCTAGAGCATTAGGTCATTGATGAACCCGATGATGTGGTTACTTCTCTCCTACCTCACTCATCTAGGTTTTAGAAGAAGAGATATGATCAGCGCGCCAAGGAGAAGGCCGACATGGAAGCAACTTATGAGAGAGAGGTGAAGAGGCTTCGTGCGACATATCTTCCGATCTCGAAGGCTTTATACGACTGCTTCTAGGGCTCCATAGGATGTTTATTCTCTTTTTCTCTTGTATTGTATTTGGTTACCGAAATTGTACTACTTCTTTGGTGTAAAAAGTTTCCAAATATTATATTGCTATGAGTATTCCACATATGTCTTAAAAAGTTATGTATTTTCAAAACATTTGCAAATAGATCCTTGTAAAGTTCCTCCGATAAAAAAAAACAAATCATATGCACGAGCATTGCATGCATCATATGCATAAGCATGTTTTGGTTCCGAGCTCTCGATATAGTGGTCTAACTCTTTGCTCTTCATTTATTTTGAAGACAAGCTGACGCACCGGTACAACACTCGAGCCAATCATTCGAAGATCATGGAACACCTTGATCAAGAGAACCGAGATTTGAAAGAGGAGATTGCTCGACTGGCTCCCATGATGGAGTCAGTTCTTGCCGCGCAAAGCCAAGCTTCTCCAACTCCTGCAACTCCTTCCCCGAGGACCGTCATTTCTGAAGTGGTTACCTCTATAGTGCTTGCTGCCACCGCCCACTTCGCTCCTAATTTGCCTGCTGGATTCCCTTGGGGAATGCCGCCCAATTTTGTGTCAGAGGGTTTTGCTCCCACTTTTGCTTCTATGCCGGCATCTAGCCCGGTCATGTTTGTGCCACCTCCCGTTCTACACACGTTGCCGCAAGTAGAAGACACCATCTATCATTCTGAGCCATCTGAAGGCCCAGACATTTATGAGAAGATGGATGAGATGAAGGACCAATTCCTTGAGCTGCGCAAGGAATTGAAAACACTGAGAGGCAAAGATCTGTTTGGGAAGAGTGTTGTTGAATTGTGCTTAGTGCCCAACGTGAAAATCCCAGTCAAATTCAAAGTGCCTGACTTTGAGAAGTATAAGGGAAATGCATGTCCACTCAGTCATCTTGTGGTGTATGCCCGTAAGATGTCGACCCAGACAGATAATGATCAACTACTGATTCACTATTTCCAGGACAACCTGACAGGTGCAGCGCTCCGGTGGTATATGGGGCTAGAGAGTGCAAGCATTCGCACTTTCAATGATCTAGGAGAGGCTTTTGTGAAACAGTACAAATACAACATGGACATGGCTCTAGACAGAGATCAATTGAGGGAGATGTTCCCAAAAGACAAAGAAACCTTCAAGGAGTACGCCTAGAGGTGGAGAGAATTGGCAGCTCAGATAGTGCCGCTGTTGGAGGGGAATGAGATGACAAAGATCTTCTTGAAGACTTTGAGCTCTTTCTACTATGAGCTCATGATTGCTAGTGCTCCCTCGGACTTTACCGAAATGGTAAATATGGGGATGAGGCTAGAAGAGGGAGTCTGTGAAGGACGTCTGTCCCGTGATGATAATTCGGCAAAGAAGTATGGAGGATTTTCCAGGAAAAAGGAAGGGGGGGACTCATGTTGTTTCTTCCCATAGTAAAAGAATACCCTATGTGAGGAGGTAGGAAGTGTAACCCACCATTAACCAACACCAGGTGGCTCATATAGCGCCTGCTTTCAGAGAAGCTCAACAACCACAACAACAACCTCGTCAACAACAACAGGCTTACCAGCCTCGCAACAATAACAATAACAACACCAACAACTATGAGAGGAAGATGGTGACTTTTGACCTGATTCCTATGACCTACATTGAATTGTATCCTTCCTTGATTGATAGGAAGTTAATAACTCCACGTGATCCTCCTACTGTGCCAACCAATCCTCAATGGTGGTACAAGTCTGATCTTCATTGTGTGTATCATTCCGGCGCGCCCGGATATGATGTGGAGAATTGTTTTTCGTTGAAGACCAAGGTGCAAGACCTTGTGAGGAGTGGGATACTATTCTTTGAGGATGTAGGCCCGAATGTCAAGAAGAACCCATTGCCCGAGCATGGGAAGGCAGTTGTCGACATGGTTCAGGGGTGCCCTTGAAAATATAAAGTCCTTTATGTGAATGATATAAGGCAATCCTTGGTAGAAATGCATAGGTTGTTGTGTGAGTACAGTCACTATGAGCAGGATCATGATGGGTGCCATGTGTGTACTCTCAATGAAAGAGGATGCCGCAAGATAAGAAAGGACATCCAAGAGATGCTAGACCAAGGGATGATTGAGATACTTCAAAATTGTAATGAGGATGAAGTTGATGTTATTACCCCCGTATTCAATATTCCTGATCTTGTTGTCATTAAGTATGATGGCAACAAGGAGAAGGTGGTGCCAACTCTTATGATCAAGCCAATGGGCCCTGTCCCGTACGTGTCAGATAAAGCGGTTATGTACCGTTATAATGTTGTTATGTTGGAAGATGGGAAGGAGGCGTTATTGCCCTCAACCTCTGTTGTAAGCATATCCGATGTTAGTGGAGTGACCCGTAGTGGTCGTGTTTTCTCGACTCAGCCGAAATCCCATGAAGACATCGTGAAGAAAGATGTTGTTAGTTATGCCGGTCCTGTGGGGACTTCTTCTTCAAATCATTCTATTCCTGTTGTGAAGGGTGTTGACCCTGTTGTTGTCAAAGATGATAATGAAGGTGAGAAAAACAAGAAAGGGGGGTTTGAATTGTTTTGGAAAATAAGCACTTTTTTTTAAAATAAAAACCACACAAGGAATTTATACTGGTTCGCTTATAACACAAAGCTACTCCAGTCCACCCGGCCAAGGTGATTTCGCCTTCAACAAGGACTTAATCCACTGATCTTGAAAGATTGATTACAAACAACGTCTAAGAGAAAGATCTTAGTCCTCTCAAGTATACAGACTGCACAGAGTCACTTGAGGAAATACAACAAAGATAAAGACTTATGTAATCTAGAGTGCTTCTAAGATAAGCAAATATTACAACAGTAAGAACAAAAAGTGTTTCACGTTCTAAGCAAAAGCTTCGTGAAGATTGAGAGAATAAAACGTTTTTATGTGTATTGATGTTTCAGTATGTTCTCTATATTTTTCAATGTTGATTGCAGTCCTTTATATAGGAGTGAAGTAGTCGTTGAAATTGATGGCCAATAATTTGAATTAATGCCATAACTTATATAGCTTCTTGCCAACACTACTTTTTCTCCTCGAATGACTTCTTTCCAAATATAGTTCCTTTTCATTTGAATTTGGAGTTAACGTCTCTTTCTGTATTAGGAAATCCATTTCCAAGCCTTTATTTGAAGTTAACGTTACTCTTTCTTTATTAGGAAATCCATGATCAGAGTCTTCATGTTTCTGGGAATCTTGGAATCTTGCTATCTAACTTCTGATGTTGATCTCTTTTGAGTTCTGATGGTTTCTTCAGATAGCGCTGAGAGCTTCTGGAGTTTGACATACCGTTGTTCAGAGTCAGAACTTCTAGAGCGTACTTCTTGTTCAGATGCTTCTGATATTTTGCTGTTTTGCTCAGAGTTAGACTTTCTTGAACGTGTTTCTACTTCTGGTCTTCTGATAATTTGTATCTGATATGATTCTGTATCTGATGACGTCATCAGATCTCTTCCTTCTTTCCTTAGAACCCTGCACACTTAGAAACTTTTCGTTAGGGTGCCATTTTTGGTTTCATCCTTTGTTATCATCAAAATCATGGAATCTGTTGTAGAACAATTTTTGTTCTTACAATCTCCCCCTTTTTGATGATGACAAAACAAACTCAATTAGCAGATGAAACATAAACAATATCAGATCAGATAGACAAGAGCTCCCCCTGAGATAGGCTAGGGAGTTCAGAAGTCCTTACCAGAGCTTCCAAGCAATGAGGTTTCTTGATACCTTCTGCAATTTCTTTAAGTCTAGTGTTAGATAAATTTATTTTTAAGAAAAATATGTTGCAGAGTGCTTAAGATATTTAGACAGTATTTTCATCAGAGCTATTAATGACTTCTCCCCTTTTTTGTCAGAATCAAAAAGACATAGCAAAAAAAAGAAATTCAAGAGAAAAGCATTATATTCAGATAAAAAGGCAACAGAGACAAGGGCAAAAAGAACAAGTAAACATCAGAAACAAGGAAAGCAAGACAACAGGCAAACAAAATCCTAAGTGCCTAGGGGTTGGGAGGCGGAGGCATTCTCTGAAGCAATTGAGCTAGCATGTTCTGAATGTTGTCGTTGACAGTGTCTTGTTTATCCATTCTGGCACGGAGTTCCTTCTGATCTTTCTTCAGTTCTTCCAGCGTCTGGAGAACCATAGGAACAACAGATGAGGACTCCCCCTGAGTCAGAGCCTGCTGTGCTTCAGCAGCGGCCTTTGCTTCAGCTTCAGCAGCAGCCTGTGCTTCAGCTTCGGCAGCAGCAGCAGCATCGGCCAGAGCTTTAGCTTCAGCTTCCTTTGCCCTTAGGATTTCAGCTTCCCCTTCTCTTTCTTCCTCCAGCCTTCTGGCTTCTTCTTCAGCTTCTCTTGCAAGTCTCTCCTGTAGTCTTGCCTCAGCATCTCTGATAAAGTCGTTTCTGACTTGTTCAGAGATGTGCTTCAGTTTAAAAGCCTCAGAGGTCATCCAGCCAATGACTCTGTTCCAGTGTGTCCTTACAGAATCGGGATCATCACTGATGCCAGAGTTACTGGTCAGAGACTTGACCTTCTGAACTGAAGCCCCTGCGAACAGCATGATGGCTTCCTCAAGGGTAGGTATAGAAAGGTCAGGTTCAGAGGTATGAGGTGGAGAGGTTGGAGGGTTGAGGTTTAGTGTTAGAGGTTCAGGTTCAGCTTCAGGTTCAGGTTCATATGTTTGGGGTGGAGAGTTTGGAGGGTTTAAGTCTAATGTTAGAGGTTCAGGTTTAGCTTCAGGTTCAGGTTCAGGTTCAGCGGAGGTGTTTGGCGGGGTGATATCAGAGGTGTGGAGGTCAGAGGGTTGAGCTTCAGAGGGTGTGTTGTGGTGTTGTTGTGGTGGTGAAGTTACTTCAGGTTGTGTTGGTTGTTGTGAAGCGAGGTTTTGAGCCTGAATTTGGGCTAGGGTTGGAGAGTTAGGGTCAGAGTGTTCTGGGTCAGAGGAGAGGATAAGGTATGGAGGTGATTCTGGGGCTGAAGATGATGAAGAGGAAGTGGTTTGGTTCATTTCTTCAGTTTCAGATAGAGGTAGTGATGTATGAGCAAGATTAAAAATGGGTAGAGGTTGTGAGGTTCTGGTTGTAGAAGGTGGGGTTTCAGAGGACGTGTATATAGGTGGTGTTGGGAGAGGATTAGAAGAAGCCATAAGACGTTCAGAGGGAATAGAGGGAGCAGACTTACCAGTAGTTACTTGCAGAGGTGCTGGAGATCTGGTTCCAGAAGTCTCTCCTAGCCTTGCTTTCTTGGCCTTTGAAGACTTCTTTTCAGAGGGACCTCTTTTGAACCTGACAAAGTCTTCTTCTGAATCTAGACAATCGTCCAGTCTGAAGTCAGAGATGTCGACTCCTTCATCCTTCAGACGCTGCATATAGAAGAGGATAGCTTCTCTTTTTTCATTCTTGTAGAACCTTGCAAGACCATGGGGCATCTTCCTCTGATCTTTCAAGGCGTCCCAGGAGGTGTCCAGCGTGGGTCTGACTTGAATCTTCTTCAAGATTCACATGCTCTTGAGATTTCTGGCGTTCAGAGGCTTTCCAGTATCTATTGTCAGATCTTCCATAAGCTTGTTCTTCTCCAGATGATCTACAAGCCCATTTTCGATGAAGACATCAGACAGAAGTCTTCCCAGAGGGATGTAGGATCTGGGTTTCATGTTGTTTCTTGTCTCCCTTACAAAGTCTCTGAGATATCTGAAGAGTAGTGCAGGAAGGCAGAGCTTCAAACCCTTGTGAATGCAATACAGAATGCACTTCTGATCTGTATTGATGTAGTCAGAGGAGTTTGATGTTGGGCGATGATGAATGGTTCCCAGAATGATCTTGAGCCATACTCTGAGGTTCTGATGAAGTTCTTTGTTCTTTGAAGGATTGCCTTCAGTGTTGAGTTTGAAAATGGTTGGATTTATTTCCTGAGCAATGCGCCTTGACCTAGGGTTGATGTTGTAGATCCTTCTTCCTCCATCTTTCTCCATGTTCAGTAAAGAAGCAATTGACTTTTCAGTAATCACTATCTTTACCCCAATACGTAGGAGACGATGAAATGGTCATCAGCTCAGCAAATCTCCAGAATTCTTTGATGAGATTTGGGTAAACAGGGCCATAAAGCCTTTGGAAGTAGTTTTCCCACCCTTGTTGACGGAGTTCTTCAGTAAGATCTACTCCATTTCTCTTCATGTTGTTGAAGTCCACTAGAGATTCACACAAAACTTCTAGTCCCTCAAAGGGAGTTGCCAAGTTGATATGAGGTTCACGATCAAGAACATGGGGTTCCTTGTACACTGGAGTAATGGAAACGCCTGTAACTGTTGGAGTGGAAATGCTTGAACTTTGGGCAGTGGTGTTGGATTCCATTTGTTGAGAAAAGTTGAAAACTTGTTGTTGTTGAGCATCCATAGTTGATGAAGAAGAAGATGAAGATGAAGTGTTTGTAGAAATGCTTCAGAGAGGGTTTGAGAGTGAGTGAGAGTGATAAGTGTGTGAAATGTGAGAGGAGTGTTTAAATACCCTAAACGAAAACACATGCAAAACGACACACAATTCAGCGTTAGCACAGAACTCAAGTTAGCATGCTTGGGGGAAAAATGATTAAGGCTCATTAATGAATGTCTAATCCCAACAGTATGCACACTGCTCGAGGAGATCTCAATCGTCTGGCCTTTGAATTTCTTCTGGACAGCTGTCTAGAAGTTCCAAGGTTAGACGCTAAGTGCTCCACGTGTTTTGATGTATCTGATCTTCAGGAATACCAAAGGATTGGTTCCTGGAGATTTCTAAATCAGATATCTTCTTAGCTTGGTAGAAGTATCAGAGTCAGAGACAGAAACTTGTTTGTTTATGTCAGAGTCTCATTTTACATCTTCAGAGGCACAATTTATTCAGGGCAATTTTGAATGTTCAGATTTTCTAAGATAAAAAGAAATCTATCTTCAGCTAAAGGCTTAGTAAATATATCTGCCCATTAATGATCTGTATCAATGAACTTTAATGTTACTATCCCTTTCTGAACATAGTCTCTGATAAAATGATGTTTTATTTCAATGCGCTTAGCTCTGGAGTGTAGAATGGGATTCTTACTTAGACAAATGCAGCAGTATTATCACAGAAGATAGGAATGTTACTCTCGAAGATTTGCAGATCTTCTAACTGATTCTTCATCCAGAGCATCTAAGTTGTGCACAGTGATGCTGAGATATATTCTGCTTCTGCAGTAGATAGAGCAATAGTTGACTGTCTCTTGCTGGCCCAGGATATCAGATTGTTTCCCAGAAGCTGGCAATTTCCAGATGTGCTTTTTCGTTCTAATCTATCTCCTGCATAATCTGCATCACAGTAACCCGAAAGTCTATACTCTGATGTTTTCTCATACATCAGGCCCAGGTTAGGAGTTCCTTTCAGATACTTGAGAATTCTCTTAACTGCTGTTAAATGAGATTCTCTAGGATCTGATTGGAATCTGGCACAGAGACAGACACTAAAGAGAATATCAGGACGAGTAGCAGTCAGATAGAGAAGAGAGCCTATCATACCTCGATAGAGCTTCTGACAAACCGTTTTGCTTACTTCTTCCTTTTCAAGAATGCATGTCGGATGCATGGGAGTTTTTGCAGAGTTGCAGTCAGCCATATCAAATTTATTTAGAACATCTTTAATGTATTTGCTTTGATGAACGTATGTAACTTCTGAAGTTTGGTTAATTTTAATTCCTAGAAAGAACTTTAGTTCTTGCATTAAGCTCATTTCAAATTCTGCCTGCATTAACTCAGAGAATTCTTGACAAACAGAGGCGTTAACTGAACCAAAAATAATATCATCAACGTATATCTGGCATATCATGAGATCATTGTTAAGGTTCTTACAGAAGAGTGTGGAGTCAACTTTCCCTCTAATAAAATTGTGTTCCAGAAGAAAATTGCTTAAGCGTTCATACCAAGCTCTGGGAGCTTGTTTAAGTCCATATAAAGATTTTTTAAGTTTAAAAACATGTTCTGGAAAATTTGGATTTTCAAAACCTGGAGGTTGGTTGACATACACTTCTTCTGATATATAACCATTAAGGAATGCACTCTTGACATCCATTTGATATAATTTGATAGAGTGGTTTATAGCTAAAGATACAAGAAGACGAATAGATTCTAACCTTGCGACTGGAGCAAAGGTTTCATTATAGTCAATACCTTCTTGTTGACTATAACCTTGAGCTACCAGTCGAGCTTTGTTTCTGACGACTTCTCCTTTCTCATTCAGCTTGTTTCTGAATACCCATCTGGTTCCAATAACGTGAGTGCCTCTGAGCTTTGGAACAAGATCCCAGACATCATTCTTCGTGAATTGATCTATATCTTCTTGCATGGCTGAAACCCAGTTGTTATCTTGAAGTGCTTCATCACAGGACGTAGGCTCAATCAGAGACACTAGTCCCAGAGGAGTATCTTCAGAGGTCCTGAAGGTAGATCTGGTTCTGACAGGTTCGTCCTTGTTTCCCAGAATCAAATCTTCAGATACGTTGATACGACTTTTAACTTTCTTTGGGATTTCTGGGGATTTAATTTCTTCAGAGTTCTGAGTGACAGTTGCTTCTGGAGCTTTATCAGATCCTGCAAGAGTGATTTCTAAATCTACAAAATTTTCAACTAGCTTTGACTTTTCAGGGTCAAGCTTATCATCAAATCTGACATGAATTGATTCTTCCACAATTTTGGTTTCTGTGTTGTATACTCTGTAGCCTTTAGAGCGTTCTGAGTATCCTAACATAATACCTTTCTGTGCTTTAGAATCGAACTTGTTCAGATGTTCTTTAGTGTTTAAGATAAAGCAAGAACATCCAAAAGGATGAAAATATGAAATGTTTGGTTTTCTTCCTTTACACAGTTCATAGGGAGTCTTTTCCAGAATAGGTCTTATAGAGATTCTATTCTGAATGTAACACGCTGTATTTACAGCTTCTGCCCAAAAGTGCTTTGCCACATTAGTTTCATTGATCATGGTTCTGGCCATCTCTTTGAGTGTCCTATTCTTCCTCTCTACAACTCCATTTTGTTGTGGAGTTCTAGGGCAGGAGAAATCATGGGATATTCCATTAGAGTCAAATAATTCCTCAAAATCTTTGTTTTCAAATTCCCCACCATGATCACTTCTGACTCTAATAATTTTAGAGTCAAATTCTTTTTGCACTTTGGAGGAGAAACTAGTGAATACAAAGTGAGACTCACTCTTGTGCTTTAGAAATTTCACCCATGTCCAGCGACTGTAATCATCAACAATGACTAGTCCATACTTCTTTCCATTGACTGATGCTGTTTTCACAGGACCAAATAAGTCAATGTGGAGAAGTTCCAGAGGCTTAGAGGTAGAAACAACATTTTTCTTTTTGAAAGACGTTTTTGAAAATTTTCCTTTCTGACATGCCTCACATAGAGCATCTGAAGAAAACTTTAGTTTAGGTAGGCCTCTGACTAACTCAAGTTTATTTAGCTGAGAAAGTTTCCTCATGCTAATGTGGCCCAAGCGTCTATGCCACACCCATTTCTCTTCGTGAACAGTCATCAGACATTTAACATTTTGTTCTTTTAAATCAGAAAAATTGATTTTATAAATGTTGTTTTTCCTCTTGCCTGTGAATAGGACTGAACCATTATTTTGATTTATGGCTTTACATGTTTTTTGATTAAAGATCACGTCATAACCGTTATCACTTAATTGACTTATGGATAACAAGTTATGCATTAATCCTTCTACGTAAAGAACATCAGATATAGAGGGAAGAGTGCCATTACCAATAGTTCCGGAGCCTCTGATCCTTCCTTTCTGATCTCCTCCGAAGCCTACGAATCCAGCATCTTTAAGTTCCAGGCTTTGGAACATAGACTTTCTTCCCGTCATGTGTCGCGAGCATCCAGAGTCCAGGTACCATGACTGGTGTCTGAACTTTGCTGCATAGGATATCTGCAACATAAACAATCTTATCTTTTGGTACCCAGAATCTCTTGGGTCCTCTTTGATTAGTTTTCCCAGAGTTTCTTATAACTTTGGGTTTTCTAGCATTTTCAAATTTTTGTTCTTGTGTGTGCGTATAGTGATATGAAAACGGAGATTTAAGTTGGTCACCAGTAGAAATTTTATCTTCCTTAGAATCATACTCAATTCCCTTTTTATTGTTCTGACTGACTCCATAAATCATGGATGCCATGACACTCCTTCCTATCCCATTTTTCAGAAATTCTTGAAAGGCTTCTTCGTATTTATAAATTATTGCATTTGAAGTCTGTGGAGTTTGAGATAACACTTCTTCCAGTTCTAAACGTTTTTTATTCGCTGCATCTCTTTGTAATGTTAAGGATCTGATTTCATCCTCTCGTTTTAGAATTGTCATCTCAAGTTTGCCACATTCTTCAAATTTTTCTTCAAGACAGCCTTTTATATTTTTAAACTTTTGTTTTAATTTCTGATATGAGCTAAGAGTTTCTGACAAGCATGATTCTAGATCAGATCGAGAGAGTTCAGAAAATACCTCTTCAGATTCTTCATCTGAGCTGCTTCTGGATGTGGTAGCCCTAAATGCCACATTTGCCTGTTCATCAGAGTCAGATTCTGATGAGCCAGATTCACTATCATCCCAGGTAGCCATTAATCCTTTCTTTGTCCTGAAGGTATTTTTCTTGAAGCTTTCTTTTCTAGAATTGTCTTTCTTTAGCTTGGGGCATTCATTCCTGTAGTGACATGTTTCTTTACATTCATAACAAGTAATATCTTTGTTAGTTTTACCTTTTGAGGTTGATTCTGATCGATCCCCTCTGGGTCTTGGTCTTCTGAAGTTGTTGTTCCTCTTTTTCCAGAGTTGTTTAACTCTTCTGGTCAGGAGGGACAATTCTTCTTCATCATCAGAATCTTCTGGTTCAGAGTCATCAGCATCTTCAGTTTCTGCCTGGAAGGCTTTGGTTCTGTCAGATTTGCGTCTTTCAGATCTGGACTTTAATGCTACAGACTTGTTCTTCTTCTGAGGTTCATCTTCCTCTAGTTCTATCTCATGGCTTCTGAGAGAACTGACCAGCTCTTCAAGACTGATATTGTTCAGATCCTTAGACAGCTTCAGAGCAGTGACCATGGGTCTCCACTTCTTTGGCAAGCTTCTGACTATCTTTTTGACGTGGTCTGCAGTTGTGTACCCTTTGTCTAGAACTTTGAGACCTGCAACAAGAGTTTGGAATCTAGAGAACATTACCTCTATGGCTTCGTCATGCTCCATTTTGAAGGCTTCATATTTCTGGATAAGCGCCAGAGCCTTTGTCTCTTTGACCTGAGAGTTTCCTTCATGAGTCATCCTCAGAGAGTCAAGTATGTCTTTGGTTGTTTCTCTGTTGGTGATCTTTTCATACTCGTTGTAAGATATAGCATTGAGGAGTATGGTTCTGGCCTTGTGATGATTTTTGAAAACTCGCTTCTGATCATCTGACATCTTACTTCTGGGAACTTCAGCTCCATCCTCTGTGACAGGAGGTTTGTATCCATCTGTGACAATGTCCCAGAGATTAGCATCATAGCCTAGAAAGAAACTTTCAATTCTATCTTTCCAGTAATCGAATTTCTCTCCATCAAAGACAGGAGGCTTAGCATTGTAACTATCTTTTTCATTTGTGTGGGCCATAGTTTTTCTCGTTCTGGATCTCTCTACACTGTTATGTGTTTGATTAGAAAATCAATAACAGAGCCGGAGCTCTGATACCAATTGAAGGTGAGAAAAACAAGAAAGGGGGGGGTTTGAATTGTTTTGGAAAATAAGCACTTTTTTTAAAATAAAAACCACACAAGGAATTTATACTGGTTCACTTATAACACAAAGCTACTCCAGTCCACCCGGCCAAGGTGATTTCGCCTTCAACAAGGACTTAATCCACTAATCTTGAAAGATTGATTACAAACAACGTCTAAGAGAAAGATCTCTTAGTCCTCTCAAGTATACAGACTGCACAGAGTCACTTGAGGAAATACAACAAAGATAAAGACTTATGTAATCTAGAGTGCTTCTAAGATAAGCAAATATTACAACAGTAAGAACAAAAAGGGTTTCACGTTCTAAGCAAAAGCTTCGTGAAGATTGAGAGAATAAAACGTTTTTATATGTGTTGATGTTTCAGTATGTTCTCTATATTTTTCAATGTTGATTGCAGTCCTTTATATAGGAGTGAAGTAGTCGTTGAAATTGATGGCCAATAATTTGAATTAATGCCATAACTTATATAGCTTCTTGCCAACACTACTTTTTCTCCTCGAATGACTTCTTTCCAAATATAGTTCCTTTTCATTTGAATTTGGAGTTAACGTCTCTTTCTGTATTAGGAAATCCATTTCCAAGCCTTTATTTGAAGTTAACGTTGCTCTTTCTTTATTAGGAAATCCATGATCAGAGTCTTCATGTTTCTGGGAATCTTGGAATCTTGCTATCTAACTTCTGATGTTGATCTCTTTTGAGTTCTGATGGTTTCTTCAGATAGCGCTGAGAGCTTCTGGAGTTTGACATACCGTTGTTCAGAGTCAGAACTTCTAGAGCGTACTTCTTGTTCAGATGCTTCTGATATTTTGCTGTTTTGCTCAGAGTTAGACTTTCTTGAACGTGTTTCTACTTCTGGTCTTCTGATAATTTGTATCTGATATGATTCTGTATCTGATGACGTCATCAGATCTCTTCCTTCTTTCCTTTGAACCCTGCACACTTAGAAACTTTTCGTTAGGGTGCCATTTTTGGTTTCATCCTTTGTTATCATCAAAATCATGGAATCTGTTGTAGAACAATTTTTGTTCTTACAGATAAAGCTCCTATCCTATTTGGCCAGTCTGGCATATTGTGAGAGGATGGTGATGAGATGATGAGGCTCATGAAGAGGAACGAGTACAACGTTGTGGAGCAGTTGCTTCAAACTCCATCAAAGATATCTGTCCTATCTTTGTTGATGAATTCAGAGCCACACCGTAAAGCATTGCAAAGGGTGTTGGTCGTGGCATATGTGGATCACGATGTCACAATTGAACAGTTTGATAGCATTGTTGCAAATATAACTGCCTGCGACAATTTGAGCTTTTGTGATGATGATCTTTCTGATGAGGGAAAAGACCATAATTTGGCTTTACATATTTCTATGAATTGTAAAGATGATGCCCTGTCCAATGTGTTGGTGGACACAGGGTCATCACTTAATGTATTGCCGAAGTCCACTCTTGCTAAACTTTCATATCAGGGGCCTCCCATGAGGTAGAGTGGAGTGGTAGTAAAAGCTTTTGATGGATCACACAAGACCGTGATCGGTGAATTAGACCTCTCGATCAAGATTGGACCTAGTGATTTCCATATCACTTTCCAAGTTATGGATATACATCTGTCATACAGTTGTTTGCTTGGTAGACCATAGATTCACGAGGCAGCCGCCGTGACATCCACCTTACACCAAAAGTTGAAGTTCGTCAAGAACAAGAAGTTAGTGGTGATAGGGGGAGAGAAGGCTCTCTTGGTCAGCCATTTATCTTCCTTTTCCTACATTGATGCTGAGGATGAGGTTAGAACTCTGTTCCAAGCCTTATCTATTGCTGAGCCTTCTAGGAAAGGACTTTCTTCATTTGTCTCCTACAATGATGCGAAGTTGGCCATCGAGCATGGTGCAACTAATGGTTTGGGGAAAATGATAAAGATGGAAGATAACAAATCTCGGGCTGGTATAGAGTATTCTTTCGGTGTTTCTAATGATCTTGGGTTGTTTCAGAGTGGAGGTTTCATCCACACCAATGGAGATCAAGAAGTTGTTGTTATCATTGAAGAAGATGAAGAGGAAGACCTCAACAACTTTGTCATACCTGGCGGAATCTTCAATAATTGGGTCGTTGTTGATGTTCCAACAGTTATCCATAAGTCAACATAACATGTTCATTCTTGTTTAAAAACCTTCTCCCATGCCAAAAGGAGAAGTGAAGACATTGTTGGCATAATTGATTAATACAATGATATTCATTCAATAATCACATGTTAAATGTTTATTTTCCAAATTATTTTTCATTTTTTACTTTTCGCATGAAATTGATGATCACCATAAAACCCTAAAAAAGAGAATAAAATCAAGTTTTTCATCTGCATAATGATTTGCCTTGTTTGAATTCTAAAATCTCTTTTATACTCAAAATCATTATGCAGGTTAATCAAACCCATTGAACATAATGATCCAACACCATCTCCCAACTTTGAGTTCCCTGTATTTGAGGCAGAAGAAGATGATGTTGAAGAGATTCCTGATGAGATTACCCGTCTGCTTGAGTACGAGGAGAAGATCATTCAGCCACATCTTGAGAATCTGGAAACAGTCAACTTAGGGTCTGAAGACTGCATTCTTGAAGTGAAGATTGGGGCACTCCTTGAAGAGTCTGTTAAGAAAGGGTTGATTGAGTTGCTGCAAGAATATGTCGACGTCTTTGCCTGGTCGTATGAAGACATGCCTGGTCTAGATACTGATATCATGCAACATTTCTTGCCGTTGAAGCTTTAGTGCATGCCTGTGAAGCAAAAGCTCAGAAGAACTCATCCTGATATGGCAGTGAAGATTAAAGAAGAAGTTCAGAAGCAAATTGATGCAGGGTTTCTGGTGACGTCTACATATCCTCAATGGGTGGCCAATATTGTGCTTGTACCTAAGAAAGACGGAAAAGTCTAAATGTGCGTAGATTACCGTGACTTGAATAAAGCAAGTCCAAAAGATGATTTTCCTCTACCACACAGTGATATGTTGATAAACAATACGGCTAAATTCAATGTCTTTTCATTTATGGACGGATTTTCCGGTTATAATCAGATTAAAATGGCACCCGAAGATATGGAGAAGACAACATTCATCATACCTTAGGGAACATTCTATTATCGAGTTATGCCCTTCAGTTTGAAGAACGCCGGAGCCACGTATCAATGTGCTATGACTACCTTGTTTCATGACATGATGCACAAGGAGATCGAGGTATATGTCGACGATATGATTGCAAAGTCGAAAACGGAAGTTGAACATGTAGAACACTTATTGAAGCTTTTCCACTGTTTGAGGAAGTACAAACTCCGCTTGAATCCGAACAAGTGTACATTTGGAGTCCGTTCCGGCAAGTTATTGGGCTTTATTGTCAGCGAGAGAGATATTGAAGTTGATCATGCCAAGGTCAAAGCAATACAAGAGATGTCTGTGCCCAAAACTGAGAAGCAAGTCTGAGGTTTTCTTGGCCGCTTGAATTACATTTCGAGATTTATATCCCACATGACTGCCACATGTGCACCTATATTCAAGCTCCTCCGGAAAGATCAGCGTCATGATTGGACCGAAGATTGCCAAAAGGCCTTTGACAATATCAAAGAGTATCTGTCCGAGCCTCTGATTCTGTCTCCGCCTGTTGAAGGGAGACCGTTGATTATGTACTTGACTGTGCTTGATGATTCCATGGGTTGTGTCCTTGGTCAGCAAGATGAATCAGGAAAGAAAGAATATGCAATCTACTACTTGAGTAAGAAGTTCACTGACTGTGAGTCTCGGTACTCAATGCTTGAGAAGACATGTTGCGCTTTGGCTTGGGCCACTAAGCGTTTACGCCAGTATATGTTGAATTATACAACTTGGTTGATATCCAAAATGGATCCGATCAAGTATATCTTTGAGAAGCCTGCTTTAACTAGGAGGATTTCCCGTTGGCATATGTTGTTATCTGAGTATGATATTGAGTATCGAGCTCAAAAAGCTATTAAAGGTAGTATCTTGGCTGACCATTTGGCACATCAACCAATTGAAGATTATCAGTCCGTGCAATACGACTTCCCTGATGAGGAGATTCTGTATTTGAAGATGAAAGATTGTGATGAGCCTACGCTCGATGAAGGGCCAGAGCCTGGTTCCCGATGGGGTATGGTGTTCGATGGCGCCGTCAATCAGTATGGAAATGGTATTGGGGCAGTGATTATTACTCCTCAAGGCATACATTTTCCTTTCACTGCAAGGGTAACTTTCAAATGCACGAATAATATGGCGGAGTATGAGGTCTGTATTATGGGTTTGGAAGAATGTATTGATCTTAGGATCAAATATCTTGATGTTTATGGTGATTCGGCCCTTGTTGTTAATCAGATTAAGGGTGAATAGGAGACGAATCAGCCCGGCCTCTTCCCATATAGAGATTATGCAAGGCGGATTTCAACTTTCTTTACTAAGGTTGACTTCCATCATATTCCTCGAGATGAAAATCGGATGGCGGATGCTCTCGCTACGCTTGCTTCAATGATTGTTGTCAATTATTGGAATGAAGTCCCAAATATTACCGTGATGCGCTTGGATAGACCAGCTCATGTGTTTGTAGCTGAGGAGGTGAAAGATGATAAGCCGTGGTAGTATGATATCAAGTACTTTCTCCAAAGTCAGACTTACCCGCCTGGGGCATCTGTTAAAGATAAGAAGACTTTGAGGAGATTATCTGGCAGTTTCTACCTTAATAGTGATGTGCTTTACAAGAGGAATTTTGACATGGTTCTACTCAGATGCGTGGATAGACACGAAGCAGACCTGTTGATGACTGAAGTCCATGAGGGTTCATTTGGTACTCATTCCAATGGACATGTCAAGGCGAAGAAGATGTTGAGAGCAGGCTACTATTGGCTGACAATGGAGTCTGACTGCTGCAAGTTTGTGAAGAAATGCCACAAGTGTCAGATTTATGCGGATAAGATTCATGTTCCCCCGACACTTCTGAATTTTATTTCCTCACCATGGCTCTTCTCCATGTGGGGAATTGACATGATTGGCATGGTTGAGCCTAAGGCGTCGAACAATCACCGTTTTATTCTCGTAGCCATTAATTACTTCACCAAGTGGGTTGAAGCGACATCGTATGCAAATGTGACCAGGCAGGTGGTTGTGAGGTTTATCAAGAACCAACTCATATGCCGATATGGTGTGCCAGACAAGATCATTACTGACAATGGATCTAACTTGAACAATAAGACGATGAAAGAGTTGTGCAGCGAGTTCAAGATTACACATCATAATTCTTCTCCCTATAGACCCAAGATGAATGGGGCCGTTGAAGCTGCTAACAAGAACATCAAGAAGATTATTCAAAAGATGGTTGTCACATATAAAGATTGGCATGAGATGCTTCCATTTGCTTTGCATGGCTATCGTACATATGTCCGCACTTCAACAGGGGCAACCCCTTTCTCTCTTGTATATGGCATGGAGGATGTGCTCCCCATAGAGGTCGAGATCCCATCAATGAGAGTCTTGATGGAAGCCAAGTTGACTGAGGCTGAATGGGTTCAGAGTCGTTATGACCAACTGAATTTGATTGAAGAGAAGAGATTAACTTCCATGTGTCATGGTCAATTATATTAGCAAAGGGTGAAGAAATATTTTGATAAGATGGTCAAGCCTCGTGTGTTCCGAGAAGGTGACCTCGTGCTCAAGAAAGTCTTGTCTTTCGTGCCCGATTCCAGGGGCAAGTGGACTCCAAACTATGAAGGTCCATACGTTGTTAAGAGAGCCTTTTTAGGCGGTGCTCTATTGCTCACAACTATGGATGGGGAGGATTTCACTCGCCCTGTGAATTCAGATGCAGTCAAGAAATACTTCGCCTAAAAATAAAAACAGAATAGCTCGCTAAGTTGAAAACCCGAAAGGGCGGCTTAGACAAAAATGAGCGTCTCGGTGGATTGAAAACCCGAAAGGGCGATCCAGGCAAAAGTTAGAGACATAAAAAAATGAATATATATCCCGCTAGATTGAGTACCTCACCCTGGGGCAATCTAGGCAAAAATTAGTGATTTGGCAAGTAACTGCATCCTGACAAGACTTTGTTCTACAACTGTCATCTGTCAAAGATTTTCGCTCAGTCATCATCAACTGAAGTTTCAAATACAGTGGATTCAGAGTTGGTGGAGAAACGGTCATTATGTTCAATGTAGCCCTTTTCCATGTATATCACCAATTTCAAATTTGTAAAGATCCATGGGGTCTCGCCATTTGCGGACTACTATTCTCTTAAATAAATTTGAGCCTTTTTCCGATTCTTTGCACTCTTATTTGTTTCTGTTTAACAAATGTTTGCATGTTTTAATTGTTGAATATCATTGTTTTAAACAAATAAATTTTTTCATAAATAAATTGTTTTAAACAAAGTGACCATTCACAATGACTGAAAGGATAAGTGGAATGTCCTCAGTGCTTTCCCAAGGATAGTACGATCATCAAAGGGTAAGACATTTGTTCATATTCTGGCATTCTTGCTCCTTATATCCTCTTCATCAGCTTTCAAGATGTCTCCCCAGCGAGCACAGAAAGAATGATGCATCATCAGCTTCAAAGAGAGTCTGGTATGAGAAGTTCTCCTTGATGGGAGTAGATTGATCGGTCTTATGGATTGCTTTCCCCTAGCAAAAAATTTGGATGTTCATGGAATACATTCCCCGGTAGTTTGTTGTGTATGCATATTAGTTTCTCCCGCGGAGTTTTGGCAATCCATGATTGGTATATGATTGATTTGTGAATGATCCCTTCTGCTCTAGTTTTTGCCTTGATGTTTTAGAGATGTGTATCCCTCTCTATCAGGCGCTAGCATTTGTGTTTTATCAATTATATGGTTGTCATCCCTTATGTGGACTGACCTAAAATCCCTTATAGATTGATAAAAGTTGATATGCTTTGAGTTGAGAATATTCCTTGTCTCACTATCCTGACTTTCTACTCACGAGGAAGGTGGTATTTCCCCGGCCTGAGTAAGAATCTCCAGCGGAGTAGGCATGTGTTCCCTGCAGAGCTATCTTTCTAGATATTTGTCTCCTCAGCAGGAAGTTGCCTAGTGCAATTGATATAGGGCTTGTTTCCCTTTCCATTTATTTTGAAAAGAGGTATCCCCGGTATGCCGCTTGTTGATGAAGATCTCATTTCCAGCTTCTCCAGCCAGGGTAGTTCCCTCGAGAGCATTTGCAGCTTGTCCCCAGTAGGGTTGCCAGATCAGAGTTTGATGTTTGTATCTCCTCCGAGTCGGAAGATTTCCTTTAGCATTAAGAGCTGGTGATGAAGATGTTTATTTCCTTCCCTAGTGGAGCAAAATGTTATTATTCCCCTTTTGCAGAGTTTCCTCTCCGGCAGATAGAAGGGAGTGTTTTGATTGATGTACATCTGATTGGTGGTTGTTCCCCACGGAGTTTCCCATATTCCTTAATAAGCTTCCCCAGTAGAGCTTCTTCTCCGGAGGATCTTATTGTTATTTAACCACCTGTCCCCGAGAGAGTTGATGGAAACTCCCCGATAGATTTTCTGCATCTTCCTTATGTTAGGATTGTTTGCTCCTGGAAGACTTCTCTTGTGCAGAGTGTTATCTCCTACAGTTGGAAGCTTTGACTTTTCCTATTCTCAGATGTGGTTAAAGTCTTCCCTTGTTTACTCTTATTCCAGAGATGATCCCAATCAGAGTTGAGTTCTCTATTTAATTATGCTTCTTTCGCTGCTCCTGAATACACCTTCTTTGTATCCTCAGCAAGTGTAGCTTTGGGATAGGGTTTGATATCTCCGATGATTTATTTTCATCCTTCTTGGGTTATTCCCAAGATGAGTTCTCCGGTGGGCTTCTCCCTTCTTGTCGAGACATTTGCCGAGTGTTTGTTCGTGATTCTTGAACTTGTTTGTGTTAAATATGTCTGTTTGTCAGCATTAATCATGCATTTACATGCATAATCATAGCATCCAGATATTCATGATGCATTCTTTGCCATATATCTTTGCTTGTTACCTCCTGCTATTGGTGAAATGTTCTTCCCCAAGTAGATGTTTGTCTCTGATCTCTCCATATAGAGTCAGCCCCATTGGCAGAAAGTGTTTATCTTTCCTTCTTTCATCCCCACTGAGTTATGTCCTCGTGGATGATTTATTGTTTCAATTTCCTCCCCAGTTGTGTAATGGGATGGAATTACTCCCCTGAGTTATATCCTCATCGGGTTGAGTCTTGTTTGATTGTGTCTTTCTAGTTTGTTTCTAGATTGATTTCCTTTCTTGTTATCCCATGCGGTTCCCTGTGGTTCAGTTGTTCAATTGCCCAGTAACCAGTAATTGTTCATCCTTCCCCCAGCGGATCTTGTGGCCTTCTACCCAGTAATCGGTAGTTGTAAGTCCTATTTCTGTGGTTTTCTACCTAGTAACCGGTAGATGTAATCCCCTCTTTGTTGGTTGTCTTTACCCAATAATCGATTTTTGATATTCCTTCGTTTTTGAGTATACCACCCAGTAACCGGTGATATATCTCTTGGATAATTGCTTTTGTCAGGAAATTTATCCCTAGCGAGTCATCTTTCATTTACCCTTGTTTGGTGATGATTGTTTCTCCTTCTGATTGGTCATCATTTTATACCCAGTAACCGGTATCCCGATGTCCTTTCTTTTCGGTCGATTTATCCTTTATTAACCCAGTAACCAGTTGTGGATAATCTTCCATGCGAGTATGTTATCTACGTTTTTACCCATATAACGGTAGTAGATAATATATCGCATGCGCTCTTCAGTCGAAGTCTTTTTCTTCCCCAGTTGAGTAAGATTCAAATTTCCTTGTGGAATCGAATGTCCATCCTGTAAGTCGAGTTTTCTTTTTCAGCCCTCCTTTCGGATGATGAGTGTCTTGGATATGTTCCCAATTCACGCCTAGTTGGTCACCTATTATATACCCAGTAACCGGTATCCATGGTGTTCCTTCCTTCTGCTCCTTATTATGACTTTTATCCCCTGTGGAGTCAGATTTTCCTAAGTTGAGATGTGCCTTTTGGGTCCTCCTCAGATGTTTTAGATGATTGATATCTTTCACCCTTGTACCGGTCTTAGATATTCTTTCTCCCTAAGCGTGTTGTTCTCTCACCCAGTAACCGGTGTTTTGATGACATGTCTCTCTTTGAGTTTATTACCCAGTAACCGATAATATCTCGTTGTTTCTTCCTCAGTTGGGTCCTTTGTGGACATCCCCGTCTGAGTCTGGATTTTATCCGATGTGTCCTTTGTGGATAGTTTTGTTGTATTGGCATACTCCCCAATACATGCATCTTTGCGTCAGCTCGAGTCTTTCCATCGATTTATTTTCATGGAATCCCTTCGTGTCTCCCAGCAAGTTTTCAAGTTGTGACCTGCTCACGCATTTTTACCTTATTTCCCCCAGAGTTTCTGTCTCCCTAGTGAGTGTGTTACTCCTATGGATTTTCAGTTTCTCCTGACTTCTTTTCCTTTGTGGCAATTATTCACCATGAAGATTTTTATTTTGCATACATACATTTGCATCATGAGGTCTCTTAGGGACCAAAATTCGTCTCTTTGTTATTATTTAAGCTCATTCTATCTCATCGAGATGAAGATTTTAACCTTCATATCTCCGGCTAGAATGACCTTAAATAGGGGCATCAGTAAGACCCTAATTTTCACCCTAAGATCCCTCATGGCATCATGTCATTGGACAAGTGCATTACCTCAAGGATCATAGCATGTTTAGCTCTTTAACCCTGGGGTTGGGACTTGTTTGAGTGTTTTGAGACCACCAAGCATGCTTGTATTGTATATTATTGCTTTTCTTATTTTATTACTAACCAAAAGCATAAAAATATGTCACTAACTCTTTTTGTTTTGAAGCTCAAGTGATCATGTGCTCCACAATGCTCCTAGGGGGCTCCTAAGCCCAATACAATGGCTAGATGAAGATGAGGAAAAGCATGACAATGGTCCACAAATCTCCTAATCATCATATATGTCTCCCAAGTATCTCAATTTGCCAATTTGATCAAGATAACCCAAAGGGCTTGAAGATTGTTTCCCAAGGAAACCCTAATTTCACTGTGCTTTGATTGTGCCTTGCCCATGAAGAAATCTCAACCTATGATCAAATTTAATCAAGTAAAGTTCTTTAATTTATCATTTTATGCATATGTGATCCTATTTGAGGCCCCCCAATCATTTATTCATCAAGATTGGAAGTTTGACCTTGAAAAGTCGACCAGTTAAGTCATCTGACTAAACTGAGGATTAATGAGATATAATTTTTGATGTGTTTGTCAAATGAAGATGACCCCAAGTGAAAAAATGTTCCTAAGAACCATATGAACAAATTTCATTTTCATCAAGAATCCATTTGAAGCTTGGAAGGTCATAATTCATTTCAAAACATTATAGGTCATTTTGACTGAAACCCTAATTTTGGGTCAATTTACCAAGGGTATAACTTCCTTAATTTTTATGATTTTGAGGTGAGACTAAAGTAATTGGAAAGCTTGAGATGTATAATTAAAATGTTATGTTGGACAAAATTTCATAATCCTAAAAGAAATACATGTGATAATGTAAAACATTATAGGTCATCTTGGACCTAATTCATTGAATTTGAAAAAGTACCTAACTTAAAATGCCCATAACTTTGTCATAGAAAATCCAAATGATGGAAACTTTGAGTCTATATTTACCATATTGAAAATATCTACAACTTTGATGTTGTAGATATTTTCATTTGAAGCTTGTATCATGAGGACAAAGGGGTTTGATTAAGCTCACTTTTGGTTAACTTTTTCAAAATGATTTGAACATGTTTTGTACTTGAATTTTCCCAGCCAGTTTTGATCAATTTGCACATGCCAAATGATTTTTTTACCAAACACGACTTTTATTCCTTATTTCAAGATCTTTCCAACCATTATTCACAATAGTACTTGGGGTATACCATTAGTGAGTTTCGAAATTCTTTTCATTTATGTGCATTTTGGTATTTTTATGTTATAACTTGGTATGCAAGCATTTCCCACTTCATGTGCATGTCCAAATGCATTTCATGTGAACTCAGCAAGTTGCTTCAGCCATCCATGGGCCTTTCACACGTCCACAAAGGCCCATGCAATCCAAAATTCAAATTCCATGCACATGAGCAAAGTGTGTGATCAGCCACATTCAGCTATAAATAGAGGCTTCATGAGCTTCATTCAACAACCTTTTGGAGATCCCAAGTGTTATAGAACTTATACCATAGCCCTTACCAAAGGAGTCACCCATAATTTTTCATATTTTCGAGCTTGAAATTCAGTATCATTAGCTGAGTTTTAATGCTAGATTCCTTAGCCAATCATCTTCCATACACTCAAGGATCAAAGAGGAGCAAAGATCTTGGAGAATTCGTGGCCAGAAGTTCCTCAATTCAAATGTATAATCTCAAACTTTTTGGATCTGAATCTCTTAATTCAATGTAGTTTGCTTGTGTTTCTGTGGTTCTCTGAAGTCCTCATACTTGAGGCAAGCCTTTGGTGCGTTTAATTTTTCATTTCATGAGCAATCCGTGTGGACACCATGATTTTCTCCTTCATCTTTATCTCAATATAGGAAGCATGAAGGAAATCCAATGGTACAGTGATGATCTACATCACAAGAGCTTTATTTCCATGTCCTTATTTTTCATTTTCGTTGAGGTTCATTTCTCTGCAACTTTTGGCCGAAATCTGTTGCTTCACCGGAGAAGACGGTGGTTTCCACCACCACCACCACGTGTGCTTGCTCCTGGCCATTGGATCTTGCTTCCACGATCTAATCTTGTTCATCCGTTTTAAATACTTCATTTAATTCTCCATGTGGTGCGCTTGACTTATGTGTAGCGTGTGCCATTAGATCTAAGTTGTGCCTTGTGCCACGTCAATTAATGAATGTGGATCAGATGGCTGTGCATTTTTCGTTTATTCCATTTTCTTTTTATTTTTTGTTAATTCATTTCATTTTCAAAAATTCATTAAAAATTTATTTGACGTCAGAAAAATATGAGACCAATTCCAAAACTTTTTCTTGAAAAATCTAGTTTCATATTATGATTTTTAATTATTTTTGTGACTTCATTTGATATTTTTTATGAATTACTTGGTTTTTAATGTTTTTAATTCTTTTTAAAATACTTTCTGACTTTTAAAAAATACAAAAATATTTTCATAGCATCTGTGGATCATGATAAGTCAATGAAAAATAGTCTCAACAATTTCTTATTTGTTTTGAGATTATTTGAGATTTTAATTCATATTATGCTATTTTTGGTTGTTTTTTATTTATTTTAATTACTTTCTGACTTCAAAAATTTGTGAGAAAATTAGTCAAAGTTTGTTTGACTATGTTGAACCTATGAAAATTTAATTGGACTCATTGAAGTTACTTTGAATTGAATTTGAGGTTCAATCTTATTTGTTTATTTTTTATTTGTATTTTATTTTAATTCAAAAAATACCAAAAAAAAATATCATTGACTCCTTGAATTGTTATATTCATTTCTCTTCTGTTCGGTGTTGATTGAGGTTGAATTGATTCAACTTTGATCAAATTCATTGGATCTTGTGGTGTGAAAATCCTTAAGGATCATCACCTAGTAAGATGAATGAATTTGATCAAGGATGAGTTATCCCTTGATCAATTGGGATTGTTTGTTGACTTCTTACCCCTCCCCTTTCATCTTCATCCCTTTCTTTCCCTCAATGGCCAATGAGTTAAAGTCTTAAGGTTGGTCTTGACAAATGGAAGTTTAATCTTCTTTGATCCAAACCAAATTCAACTTGATCCATGATCAAGTGAATTATTTTGTGTCAAAGATAGGTTGCTTTTTGGTCAAGCAAATAACCAAAAGTCAATACAAGGCCCTTCCCCTTTTGTTTGGCATGACAAGTTTATGGAGCTTGGCTTACTAGTCATGATCTCTAACTTGTGTTCTTTGCCTATATCCTTATTGACCGGCCTCAGATAGGTGTGACTACTATATTAGTCCACTTACGATTGCTTAACATAGCGCTACATTGTCTTATGACAAGCTAACATAATTATACTAACTACTAATTTTATTTTGAGCTTTTAAATTTTTGTCATTTACTTTTAATGTCATTTATTTCTTGCTCATTATTCATCTTGATTTTCATCTTTGCTCACTTAAGCACATATTTTATGTTTATGTCATTTTTTCTTTTGCTCATTTAAGCCCATTATTGTATATAAATATATTGCTATTTTGTGTCATTTTGTATTTGTTTTGATGTGAACCCAAAAATGCAAAAGGAGAAAGGAATTAGAATTAAGATTTATGCATGCTTAAAGAAGTTCAAGAGCAACTAGGCTTCATGCCTGTAGAATGCAAAATTTGTTGAAGAGCAACTAGGCCTCATGCCTTTAGAATGCTAAAAATCAAAGTTGACCTCAAAGGACTTCTCCTCAAACTTATTCTTTGTCCATTCCCTTTATTGTGTTGTGATTTTTTTTATGTGTGCTTTTGTGTGATAGGGATCCCATCTTAAGATTGTGAAAAGAGGACCATTGTCATGAGTAGCCAAGTTAAGAGCCAAGCCAAATGGAGATCCTATGAGCTTGAATTAAAATTATTGATTGCTTGTTTGTGTGCTAAGTCCAAAGGAAAGGAGCATCTTGAGTCATCTCTATGACTCCAAGAAAAGGAACTCCAAGGGTTATCTTTCCCCTCTTATCTTTGTATGCTTTAGGAATAGCCCTTCTCTCTTCTCCCCACTCTAACCAAGCCAAAAATCATTTTCAAAACTTTGACTTTGTTTCAAATTAGAAACCTAGGCCTTAAGCCTTTTGACTTTTCAAAACCATTTTCATAAATACTCATTGTGAATAAACTTTAATCCAACTTTGACTTCATTTTGTAAATAAATCTAACTTGTAAATATAACCCATTTCAAGTTGTTTTGTGGTTCCAATGGCCACCTTGTTAAAATCTTTTCTAAAACATTAGTCATAGGTTTGAGTTATATAGTGGTTGATGTAAATCTCACCTCATCCTTAGTGTTGGATTATAAGCCTTCCATGCTTATTATAGGGTTAACCCCTCACTAGCATGTTGAAGCATTCTTCACATGGTGGATTGTTGGTTTAGGTTGAGTTTTCTCCCTATGATAACAAAAGACCTTAAGGCTTTGATTAAAATGAATTCACCAATCTTTGAGATTTTTACTCCGAACTACGAGGTTTTGATCCTCCTTAGTGATGGCACGTAGGCAATGGGTTCTGTAACACCCTTCTAAATACCCCAAAATATTTAATTAAAATGATAATAATTCAATCAGAGTAATTATGCCTCGAAGGGTGTCACACAATCATTTCACAACGATCATCATAATTTCCTGTCATGCTCAGTTATTTAACTCAAATTATAAAGTATCTGCATAATACGCAACGGATAGAAAACAGCTCAATTATTCCAAACATGTAACATATTACATGCAAAATGGTTCACAACCAATCAATAAAATATTCAAACATCCCATCCCGATGTTACATCTATCAGAGCATGACCCACTAGGAGACTACACTAGACTCCAAGCACTAGCTCCTATTCAACTCACTGCTCGTTACCTGAAAAATAGGTGTAAGGGTGAGTTCCTCAATCAATATAATAAGCATTATACAACATTATGTAATGTTAAGTAAATAACGCATCAAATCACCCTAACCAGACTACACGCTCAATAACGGCAGCGTCAATTCAAATATCATACTCAACCATAACATATCACATGTGTATAATCCCCAACCATACTCAACATCAACAACACTACACACAACACACATATAATACTGGAATACATCCAATCATATTATATGCCATACATTCATTATGCAATGAGACTCAACATATGCGGTACCGACTCTTCTTGAACTTACAGTTCAAGCTCACCGATCCCTCCGGATACGGCTACTAAGCTCACTAGTCCCACTCATTTGAGACCTAGTGACTCACTCACTAATTCCTCACCATGGGAATTAGCTACAGCCCCAAAGGCTAGACTATGCAAGCTAATCATCTAGCATGCAAACATCAACAACAATTCACAACGATTTGCTCACTAATCCCTCACAATGGGAATTAGCTACAGCCCCACAGGCTATGCCATGCATGCTAATCATCTAGCAATGCAGCATCAACAACAATTCAAGAATAGACAATATGCTCACACTATAAGTCATACAACAGTCTATTCACAATGCATACATAACTGATACATTTACAGCATAATGCACACCATCACATATCATCAACACAATTATCACGAAAGCATATCATATCATGCCACACAATCAATCATAGTATTAGCACACCCTACTAATACCTATGCCTCTCAAAACAACGGGAAATGATCCCTAATACATCGGTCCTCAGCTAAATCACATCACTCAGCCTAAACAGCCAAAACTGCACCACCGCAGCACAGAAATCACAATTTAATATCCACTTCTGCACAGCACAGTTCGCGCCGCGCAGGAGGGTTCGCGCCGCGAACGGTGCGTCACAGAACCCTTCTGGATTTGACAGTTCGCGCCGCGAACGGGGCTTCGCGCCGCGAATCGCGCGCGAACAGAACCCTCTGCTACAGAAAATAGATTTCAGGTCTACAATGGTTTTCCCTATTACGAAACCTATCCGACCCAACCTTCCACAGTCCAATTTACATCAATTAATCGTCCTCATTGTCAACACAATTCATATCTTATTTGATTACACCAAACCTAACACGTTTACATCAAATTCCTACGAATTCCCTCTCAATTCTTCCCCAATTTCATTCATCCCAAAAGTTCACAATTTCATCCTAATCATCCAATTCAGAGGTAATTCAAAGGTCTATCACTACCCATGACACATTATCATATAATACCCGTTAAATCAACGATAAACCCCCCTTACCTGAGTTAATCCGGCAAATTCTGCAGCTTCAAGCTCTTCCTCTTCTCTTGTTCTGCCTTTTGCCCTTTTTCTCTTTCAGCCGCTTCTCTTTTCCTTTTCACGTGAAAACCCTTGTTCCAAAATTGGGACTTTTTATTCCAACTTATATATTCCAATAAATAATTATTCCAATAATTATTATTCCAAAATAATAATAATAATCCAAATTTCTAATTATTCAATTAAATTAATAAATAAAATATTAATTTAAATTAAATAATTGTCTTATTTTAATTGGGGTGTTACAACTCTCCCCCACTAAAAGAGTTTTCGTCCTCGAAAACATACCTCAAGCGAACAACTCTGGGTAAGACTCCTTCATCTGACTCTCCAGTTCCCAAGTCACATTGCCACCTGCTGGTCCTCCCCAAGCTACCTTCACTAAGGCAATCTCTTTACCCCGTAACTGCTTCAACTCTCGATCCTCAATCCTCATAGGTGATGTTTCAACAGTCAGGTTATCTCTCACCTGTACATCATCTAATTGGACAACATGCGACGGATCATGAATGTATCTCCTCAACTGAGACACATGAAAAACATCATGCAAATTCGCAAGCGACGGCGGTAAAGCGACACGATAGGCTACCTCTCCTATCCTTTCCAAAATCTGGTAAGGACCAATAAATCGAGGAGTCAACTTCTTTGACTTCAAAGCTCGACCAACACCAGTTATCGGAGTAACACAAAGAAACACATGATCTCCCTCTTGGAACTCAAGTGCCTTTCTTCTCTTATCATGATAACTCTTCTGACGACTCTGAGCAATTCTCATCTTATCCTGAATCATCTTAATCTTTTCAGTAGTCTGTTGAACAATTTCCGGTCCAACCACAGCACTCTCGCCGGACTCATACCAACATAAAGGTGTCCGACATCTCCTACCATACAAAGCTTCAAACGGTGCCATACCAATGCTCGAATGAAAACTATTGTTGTAGGTAAACTCAACCAAAGGTAAATAACAATCCCAAGCACCTCCTTTTTCCAAAACACAAGCTCTCAAAAGATCCTCTAATGACTGAATCGTCCTCTCAGTCTGACCATCAGTCTGCGGATGATATGCAGAACTCAATCTCAACTTAGTTCCCAAAGCCTTCTGCAAACCTTCCCAGAACTTCGATGTAAATCTAGGATCTCTGTCCGAAACAATACTCAACGGTATACCATGCAAACTTACAATCTTCTCAATATACAACTCAGCTAATCGCCCTAACGGATAATCCATTCTGATCGGAATGAAATGAGCCGAGTTTGTCAACCTGTCAACAATCACCCAAATGGCTTCAAAATTCTTATTTGTTCTCGGCAAACCAGAAACAAAATCCATACTGATACTATCCCACTTCCACTCTGGAATAGCCAACGGTTGCATTAGCCCAGACGGTTTCTGATGTTCAATCTTTGACTTCTGACAAGTCAAACAAGAATAAACAAAACTCGCAATTTCTCTTTTCATTCCCGGCCACCAAAATAACTTCTTCAAATCATGATACATCTTCGTAGCTCCAGGATGAATACTCAAGCCACTACGATGTCCTTCCTCAAGAATACTCTTCTTAAGCTCAGTAACATCCGGAATACACACCCGATTACCAAATCTCAAAACACCATTCTCATCAACTCTGAATTCACCACCTTGACCTTGATTTACTAAAGTCAACTTATCAACCAAAAGCATATCGGATTTCTGACTCTCTCTGATCTCGTCCAAAATATTACTCGTTAACCTCAACATTCCCAATTTAACACTATTGTGAGTACTCTCACACACCAAACTCAAGTCTCTAAACTGCTCAATTAAATCCAATTCCTTAACCATTAACATAGACATATGCAATGATTTCCGACTCAATGCATCAGCCACTACGTTTGCTTTACCCGGATGGTAGTTCAAACCAAAGTCATAATCCTTCAGAAACTCTAACCATCTCCTCTGTCTCATATTCAGCTCTTTCTGATCAAACAAATACTTTAAACTTTTATGGTCACTGAAAACCTCAAATCTTGACCCGTACAAGTAATGCCTCCATAACTTCAAAACAAATACCACGGCTGCCAACTCTAAATCATGTGTCGGATAGTTCCTCTCATGAACCCTTAGCTGTCTCGAAGCATAAGCTATAACCTGCTTATTCTGCATCAACACACCACCTAAACCCAACAATGAAGCATCACAAAAACCTCGAATAGTTCCGACGAACTCGGTAATATCAGGATAGGGGCAGTAGTCAACCTTTTCTTTAACTCTTGGAACCCTTCTTCACATTTTGAATCCCAAACAAACGCTTGCCCCTTCCTAGTCAACATTGTCAACGGTAACGCCAACTTGGAAAATCCCTCAATGAATTTTCTATAATAACCTGCAAGTCCAAGAAAACTCCTTATCTCAGAAACTGACTTCGGAGCTTCCCACTTAGACACCGCTTCTATCTTAGAAGGATCAACAGCAACACCACCTCTTGAAATCACATGACCAAGAAAACTAACTTCTTCTAACCAAAATTCACACTTAGACAGTTTAGCAAATAACTTCTTTTCTCGTAGAACTCCTAAAACCACTCTCAAATGCTCAGCATGCTCTTCTTCAGATTTCGAATACACCAAAATGTCATCAATAAACACTACTACAAACTTGTCCAGGTACGGATGGAAAATCCTATTCATATACTCCATAAATACTCCAGGCGCATTAGTCACACCAAAAGGCATTACAGAATACTCATAATGTCCATACCTTGTTCTGAAAGCAGTCTTCTGAATATCTTCAGTTTTCACACGTATCTGATGATACCCAGATCTCAAATCTATTTTGCTGAACACACTAGCGCCAACCAATTGATCCATCAAATCATCGATCCTCGGCAAAGGATACCGATTCTTGATCGTCACTTTATTCAGTTGCCTGTAGTCCACACACAACCTCATAGTACCTTCTTTCTTCTTAACCAACAACACTGGTGCACCCCACGGGGACACACTAGGACGAATAAATTTCTTATCCAACAAATCTTCCAACTGACTCTTCAATTCCGTTAACTCAACAGCAGACATACGATAAGGAGCCATCGATATCGGTCTAGTACCAGGTACCAATTCAATTGAGAACTCAACTTCACGCTCTGGCGGTAATTCATTCACTTCTTCAGGAAACACATCAGGAAAATCACACACCACGGCTAAGTCGCCAATCACCAGTTTACCGTTAGCCTCCAAAGTCGCTAATAGCATAAACAGCTCTGCCCCATCAGCTACTTCCTCATCCACTTGCCTTGCTGATAAAAACAAACTCTTTTCTTCCTCAACTTCAGGAAATACCACAGTCTTATCAAAACAATTGATAGAAACTCGGTTAAACACCAACCAATTCATACCCAAGATAACATCAATTTGCACTAACGGAAGACACACAAGGTCTATCTCAAATTCTCTACCAAAAATACTCAAGGGACAACTTAAACAGACAGAAGTAGTAGTCACTGAACCCTTCGCAGGAGTATCAATCACCATACTACCAAACATCTCAGATATCTCTAACTTAAGTTTCACGGCACAATCCAAAGATATAAAAGAATGAGTCGCACCTGTGTCAATAATAGCTACAAGAGGAAAGCCATTAATACAACACGTACCTCGGATCAAACGATCATCTGCAGAAGTCTCAGAACCCGATAAAGCAAAAACCTTGCCTCCTGACTGATTCTCTTTCTTTGGCTTTGGACACTGTGGACTGATATGACCCAACTCTCCACAGTTGAAACAAGTCACAGTCTTCAACCGGCACTCTGCAGCCAAATGACCACCTTTTCCACACTTGAAACATTTCATCTCAGCACTGGTACACTCATGAACACGATGTCCAGCTCGACCACATCTGTAACACTTAACAGGAGCACTAGAATCTCCCCCACTAGGCCTCTTCATCCCATTCTGCCTCTGAAAACCCTTGCCAGCTGCATACGGTTTTCCACGATCAATCTGATTCTTGCCTTTCCTATCAACCCTCTGCTGATAGCTCTCAGCTCTTGCCTTGGAATCCTGTTCAAAAATTCTGCAACAGTCCACCAAATCAGAAAACACTCGGATCCGCTGATATCCAATAGCCTGCTTGATCTCGGGACGCAATCCGTTCTCAAACTTCACACACTTCGAAAATTCCCCAGCAGCCTCAGCATAGGGAGTGTAGTACTTCGACAGCTCTGTGAACTTAGCAGCATACTCCGTAACAGACCTGTTACCCTGCTTCAATTCCAAGAACTCTATCTCCTTCTTTCCTCTGACATCCTCGGGAAAATACTTCCTCAGAAATCTCTCTCTGAACACAGCCCAAGAAATCTCAGCATCTCCAGCAGCCTCCAACTCAGTGCGGGTAGCAACCCACCAATCATCAGCTTCTTCTGATAGCATATGCGTACCGAACCTGACCTTCTGGTTATCAGCACACTCAGTTACTCGGAAGATTCTCTCTATCTCTTTCAACCACTTCTGAGCACCATCTGGGTCGTATGCTCCCTTAAACATTGGAGGATTGTTCTTTTGGAACTCACTCAACTGACGAGCAGCTCCCATTCCCACCACATTCGGATTTCCTCCAAGTACTCCAGCCAGCATACCCAGAGCCTCAGCAATCGCAGCATCATCTCTACCTCTTCCAGCCATCTCTATTCTGAAAACCCAACAAGCCAAAACAATAAGTACTGATAGGGTTACACAACACCTATCCCGTACAGGGGAAACAGAATAATTACGACTCGACACGACCGACTATGCTCTGATACCACTAATGTAACACCCTTCTAAATACCCCAAAATATTTAATTAAAATGATAATAATTCAATCAGAGTAATTATGCCTCGAAGGGTGTCACACAATCATTTCACAACGATCATCATAATTTCCTGTCATGCTCAGTTATTTAACTCAAATTATAAAGTATCTGCATAATACGCAACGGATAGAAAACAGCTCAATTATTCCAAACATGTAACATATTACATGCAAAATGGTTCACAACCAATCAATAAAATATTCAAACATCCCATCCCGATGTTACATCTATCAGAGCATGACCCACTAGGAGACTACACTAGACTCCAAGCACTAGCTCCTATTCAACTCACTGCTCGTTACCTGAAAAATAGGTGTAAGGGTGAGTTCCTCAATCAATATAATAAGCATTATACAACATTATGTAATGTTAAGTAAATAACGCATCAAATCACCCTAACCAGACTACACGCTCAATAACGGCAGCGTCAATTCAAATATCATACTCAACCATAACATATCACATGTGTATAATCCCCAACCATACTCAACATCAACAACACTACACACAACACACATATAATACTGGAATACATCCAATCATATTATATGCCATACATTCATTATGCAATGAGACTCAACATATGCGGTACCGACTCTTCTTGAACTTACAGTTCAAGCTCACCGATCCCTCCGGATACGGCTACTAAGCTCACTAGTCCCACTCATTTGAGACCTAGTGACTCACTCACTAATTCCTCACCATGAGAATTAGCTACAGCCCCAAAGGCTAGACTATGCAAGCTAATCATCTAGCATGCAAACATCAACAACAATTCACAACGATTTGCTCACTAATCCCTCACAATGGGAATTAGCTACAGCCCCACAGGCTATGCCATGCATGCTAATCATCTAGCAATGCAGCATCAACAACAATTCAAGAATAGACAATATGCTCACACTATAAGTCATACAACAGTCTATTCACAATGCATACATAACTGATACATTTACAGCATAATGCACACCATCACATATCATCAACACAATTATCACGAAAGCATATCATATCATGCCACACAATCAATCATAGTATTAGCACACCCTACTAATACCTATGCCTCTCAAAACAACGGGAAATGATCCCTAATACATCGGTCCTCAGCTAAATCACATCACTCAGCCTAAACAGCTAAAACTGCACCACCGCAGCACAGAAATCACAATTTAATATCCACTTCTGCACAGCACAGTTCGCGCCGCGCAGGAGGGTTCGCGCCGCGAACGGTGCGTCACAGAACCCTTCTGGATTTGACAGTTCGCGCCGCGAACGGGGCTTCGCGCCGCGAATCGCGCGCGAACAGAACCCTCTGCTACAGAAAATAGATTTCAGGTCTACAATGGTTTTCCCTATTACGAAACCTATCCGACCCAACCTTCCACAGTCCAATTTACATCAATTAATCGTCCTCATTGTCAACACAATTCATATCTTATTTGATTACACCAAACCTAACACGTTTACATCAAATTCCTACGAATTCCCTCTCAATTCTTCCCCAATTTCATTCATCCCAAAAGTTCATAATTTCATCCTAATCATCCAATTCAGAGGTAATTCAAAGGTCTATCACTACCCATGACACATTATCATATAATACCCGTTAAATCAACGATAAACCCCCCTTACCTGAGTTAATCCGGCAAATTCTGCAGCTTCAAGCTCTTCCTCTTCTCTTGTTCTGCCTTTTGCCCTTTTTCTCTTTCAGCCGCTTCTCTTTTCCTTTTCACGTGAAAACCCTTGTTCCAAAATTGGGACTTTTTATTCCAACTTATATATTCCAATAAATAATTATTCCAATAATTATTATTCCAAAATAATAATAATAATAATCCAAATTTCTAATTATTCAATTAAATTAATAAATAAAATATTAATTTAAATTAAATAATTGTCTTATTTTAATTGGGGTGTTACAGGTTCATCCATTCAAACAACAAAATTTGTAAATATAATTTATTCTCTTCTCATCCCTCAATCTTTTGTACAAATATTTTCACAAATACCAACCTACAACACATATTTGCAAAAATGAGATTCCCTTAGAGTACTAAGGATGTTTTGGGTGCGTAAAACCTTCCCATTTCATAACCAACCCCCTTACCTAGATCTCTGACATTTTTATTAGTTTTTGACCTGAAAAACTTCTTACTTGGCTTTTGTTCGCTTTTTAGCCTTTACTTTGGACAAATAAAAGTGCGGTGGCGACTCGAATTGTATGTTGACTTTTGGTTTAGTCAATAAACCTAAAGGTAACAAAAACCCCGCTACAAGGAGTATCATGATACGTCTTAGTACAGGAACCTCTGGAATCGTCTCCATTTGATGTAATTTTTAGATATATGGAGATCTGGAATAAAAAGATTCAATTACGAAATTTAGTAGGAATCAATTGTAGATTCTCATAGACGGCGCCAATGTTCAATGGTGGAATAAGAATGAGAGAGGTATGTCATAGTATGAAAGATGATGCTTGCAGCTCTGATGTGGAGAAACGGGTGGACCTTCAAGGCTAGCATAACAACGCTCAAGTTAGTTATGGGAAACCTCAAGGTGAATAATATCTTGGGAAAATGAGTCTCATACCAGCTTTGGGCTTTGGTCTGGCTCGAAATATCTACTATTTTAAAGTAGTTTTATGGCAGCCTCCAATTGATAGATGTAAAAAGGATAATACAAATGGTTCATTAATCAGTGCTTCTTCAGCATGTGGATGTATGTTCAGAAACATAGATGTTTCTTTCCTAGGCTTCTTTTCTAAGAAGTTGAACATTTGTACATCCTTTCAAGCATAATTGTTTGGAGAAACTGAAATATTATTATGAATAAGAATCAGTTCAACCCATGGCATGAAAGTGATTCATCTCTAGTTTTACTAGAGTTTAGTTATAATTTATCAGTATCTTGGAAATGAAGAACATTTGGCATAATTGTAAAACTATAGTGAAAAATATTAAATTTTTCGCCGCTCATATCTTTTATGGAGGGAAACTAATGTGATAGAAACGTAGCAAACATTGGTCTTTCTTTCAATAATTTTACTTATTATAATGGTTTGGGTTCTTATTTGAAATATTTGCTTCGAACAAACTTAGTTCGCATTGTATATGGTTTTTTTAATAAAACTAACTGAGTTGTAAAATGGGGATGTAGCTCAGATGCTAGAGTGCTCGCTTAGCATGCGAGAGGTACGGGGATTGATACCCCGCATCTCCATAAATAAGTAATTGGAGAAAAGAAACTATTATATCCTTATTAACGTTTTTTTTTTCAAATAAAAATTCCATTAACTATAAAAATGTTGCAAAATAAAAAGAGGACATTTATGATGAGTGTGAGAGAGTATGAATTAATGTTTGATTGATTGAAACATTCTAATTTTCAATTATTAATTATCCATCGATTAGATATTATTCTTAGTCAAATTATCCAAATCCGGTTAGATATTATTCTTCACCGCCCATCAATTATCCATCTTGTAAATTGGACAAGGAGGTCCAATAGCATAAGATGTGGAAGAAAGCTCACCACATCATTCTAATTGTCTGAGGAAGACTTCTGACTCTACGAAAAAAATACAAAGTCGCCACCAAACTTTATTTATTGCAAAGGAAAGGGAAAATATTGATAAAATCCTTAACAGAAAAAAGAAGACGGTCGTCGCAACCAAATTCTGGTCTGGTCTTGCATCTCTCCATTCTACGTTAGTGAGTTCGTCTCATTTCGAAGTTGACGCAGTTCGATTGAATAAAACTTCCCCAACGGTATCAATAAGGAGTATCATGATACGTCTTAGTTCAGGAACCTATGGAATCGTCTCCATTTGATGTAATTTTTAGATATATGGAGATCTGGAATAAAAAGATTCAATTATGAAATTTAGTAGGAATCAATTGTAGATTCTCATTGACGGTGCCAGTGTTCAATGAGGGAATAAGAATGAGAGAGGTATGTCATAGTATGGAAGATGATACTTGCAGCTCTGATGTGGAGAAACGGGTGGACCTTCAAGGTTAGTATAACACCGCTCAAGTTAGTTACGGGAAACCTCAAGGTGAATAATATCTTGGGAAAATGAGTCTCATACCAGCTTTGGCGCGAAAAAGGAGTATTTAAAAGGAGAGAATAATTGGTCCTTCATAATCTTCTTTTTGGGCTTTGGTCTGCCTCGAAATATCTGCTATTTTAAAGTAGTTTTATGGCAGCCTCCGATTGATAGATGTAAAAAGGGCAATACAAATGGTTCATCAATCAGTGCTTCTTCAGCATGTGGATGTATGTTCAGAAACATGGATGTTTATTTCCTAGTATTCTTTTTTAAGAAGTTAAACATTTGTACATCCTTTCAAGCATAATTGTTTGGAGAAACTCAAATATTATTGTGAATAAGAATCAGTTCCACCCATGGCATGAAAGTGATTCATCTATAGTTTTACTAGAGTTTAGTTATAATTTATTGGTTCCTGGGAAATGAAGAACATTTGGCATAATTGTAAAACTATAGTGAAAAATATTAAATTTTTCGCCGCTCATATCTTTTATGGAGGGAAACTAATGCAATGATAATGTAGCAAACATTTGTCTTTCTTTCAATAATTTTACTTATTGGAATGGTTTGTGTTCTTATTTGAAATATTTGTTTCGAACAAACTTAGTTCGCATTGTATATGGTTTTTTTAATAAAACTAACTGAGTTGTAAAATTGGGATGTAGCTCAGATGGTAGAGTGCTCGCTTAGCATGCGAGAGGTACGGGAATTGATACCCCGCATCTCAATAAATAAGTAGATGGAGAAAAAAAACTATTATATCCTTATTAACGTTTTTTTTTTCAAATAAAAATTCCATTAACTATAAAAATGTTGCAAAATTAATAGAGGACATTTATGATGAGTGTGAGAGAGTATGAATTAATATTTGACTGATTGAAACATTCTAAATTTCAATTATTAATTATCCATCGATTAGATATTATTCTTAGTCAAATTATCCAAATTCGGTTAGATATTATTCTTTACCGCCCATCAATTATCCATCTTGTAAATTGGACTGGGAGGTCCAATAGCATAAGATGTGGGAGAAAGCTCACCACATCATTCTAATTGTCAGAGGAAGACTTCTTACTCTACGAAAAAAATAAGAAGTCTCCACCAAACTTTATTAATTGCAAAGGAAATGGAAAGTATCGATAAAATCCTTAACAGAAAAAAGAAAATGGTCGTCGCAACCAAATTCGGGTTCGGTCTTGCATCTCTCCATTCTAAGTTAGTAAGTGCATCTCATTTCGATGTTGACGCATTTCGATTGAATAAACCTTCCCCAACAGTATCAATAAGGAGTATCATGATACGTCTTCGTTCAGGAACCTCTGGAATTGTCTCCATTTTATGTAATTTTTAGATATATGGAGATTTGGAATAAAAAGATCCATTTATGAAATTTAGTAGGAATCAATTGTAGATTCTCATTGACAACGCCAATGTTCAATGGTGGAATAAGAATGAGAGAGGTATGTCATAGTATGGAAGATGATGCTTGCAGCTCTGATGTGGAGAAACGGGTGGACCTTCAAGGTTAGCATAACAACGCTCAAGTTAGTTATGGGAAACCTCAAGGTGAATAATATCTTGGGAAAATGAGTCTCATACCATCTTTTGCGCGAAAGAGGAGTATTTAAAAATAGAGAATAATTGGTCCTTCATAATCTTCTTTTTGAGGCTTTGGTCTGGCTCGAAATATCTGCTAGTTTAAAATTGATAGATGTAAAAAAGGCAATACAAATGGTTCATCAACCAGTGCTTCTTCAGCATGTGGATGTATGTTCAGAAACATGGATGTTTATTTCCTAGGCTTCTTTTCTAAGAAGTTGAACTTTTGTACATCCTTTCAAGCATAATTGTTTGGAGAAACTCAAATATTATTGTGAATAAGAATCAGTTCAACCCATGGCATGAAAGTGATTCATCGCTAGTTTTACTAGAGTTTAGTTATAATTTATTGGTTCCTTGGAAATGAAGAACATTTGGAATAATTGTAAAACTATAGTGAAAATTTTGAAATTTTTCGCCGCTCATTACCTTTATGGAGGGAAACTAATGTGATGATAATTTAGCAAACATTGGTCTTTCTTTCAATAATTTTACTTATTGGAATGGTTTGTGTTCTTATTTGAAATATTTGCTTCGAACAAACTTAGTTCGCCATTGTATACGGTTTTTTTAATAAAACTAACTAAGTTATAAAATGGGGATCTAGAATAGATGGTAGGACGCTTGCTTAACATGCGAGGGGTACGGGGTTCAATACCCCGCATCTCCATAAATAAGTAATTGGAGAAAAAAACTATTATATCCTTATTAACATTTTTTTTTCAAATAAAAATTCCATTAACTTTATTTTTGAAGGAAATTATATCATTGTAATGAACATAACTAATCATTATCTTAAAAATGTTCCAAAATAAGAAGAGGACATTTATGCTGGGTGTGAGAGAGTATCAATTAATGTTTGACTGATTGAAACATTCTAATTTTCAATTATTAATTATCCATCGATTAGATCTTATTCTTAGTCAAATTATCCAAATCCGGTTAGATATTATTCTTCACCGCCCATCAATTATCCATCTTGTAAATTGGACAAGGAGGTCCAATAGCATAAGGTGTGGAAGAAAGCTCATCACATCATTCTAATTGTCCGAGGAAGACTTCTGACTCTACGAAAAAAATACAAAGTCGCCACCAAACTTTATTTATTCCAAAGGAAAGGGAAAATATTGATAAAATCCTTAACAGAAAAAAGAAGACGGTCGTCGCAACAAATTCGGGTTAGGTCTTGCATCTCTCCATTCTACGTTAGTGAGTTTGTCTCATTTCGAAGTTGACGCAGTTCGATTGAATAAAACTTCCCCAACGGTATCAATAAGGAGTATTATGATACGTCTTAGTTCAGGAACCTATGGAATCGTCTCCATTTGATGTAATTTTTCGATATATGGAGATTTGGAATAAAAAGATTCAATTATGAAATTTAGTAGGAATCAATTGTAGATTCTCATAGACGGTGCCAGTGTTCAATGAGGGAATAAGAATGAGAGAGGTATGTCATAGTATGGAAGATGATACTTGCAGCTCTGATGTGGAGAAACGGGTGGACCTTCAAGGTTAGCATAACAACGCTCAAGTTAGTTATGGGAAACCTCGAGGTGAATAATATCTTGGGAAAATGAGTCTCATACCAGCTTTGGCGCGAAAAAGGAGTATTTAAAAGGAGAGAATAATTGGTCCTTCATAATCTTCTTTTTGGGCTTTGGTCTGCCTCGAAATAACTGCTATTTTAAAGTAGTTTTATGGCAGCCTCCGATTGATAGATGTAGAAAGGGCAATACAAATGGTTCATTAATCATTGCTTCTTCAGCATGTGCATGTATGTTCAGAAACATGGATGTTTATTTCCTAGGATTCTTTTCTAAGAAGTTGAACTTTTGTACATCCTTTCAAGCATAGATGTTTGGAGAAACTCAAATATTATTGTGAATAAGAATCAGTTCAACCTATGGCATAAAAGTGATTCATCGCTAGTTTTACTAGAGTTTAGTTATAATTTATTGGTTCCTTGGAAATGAAGAACATTTGGAATAATTGTAAAACTATAGTGAAAAATTTGAAAATTTTCGCCGCTCATTACTTTTATGGAGGGAAACTAATGTGATGATAATGTAGCAAACATTGGTCTTTCTTTCAATAATTTTACTTATTGGAATGGTTTGTGTTCTTATTTGAAACATTTGCTTCGAACAAACTTAGTTCGCCATTGTATACGTTTTTTTAATAAAACTAACTAAGTTATAAAATGGCGATCTAGAACAGATGGTAGGGCGCTCGCTTAACATGTGAGGGGTATGGGGTTCAGTACCCCGCACCTCTATAAATAAGTAATTGGAGAAAAAAAACTATTATATCCTTATTAACATTTTTTTTCAAATAAAAATTCCATTAACTATAATTTTTAAGGAAATTATATCATTGTAATGAACATAACTAATCATTATCTTAAAAATGTTGCAAAATAAAAAGAGGACATTTATGATGAGTGTGAGAGAGTATGAATTAATATTTGACTGATTGAAACATTCTAATTTTCAATTATTAATTATCCATCGATTAGATATTATTCTTAGTCAAATTATCCAAATCCGGTTAGATATTATTCTTCACCGCCCATCAATTATCCATCTTGTAAATTGGACTGGGAGGTCCAATAGCATAAGATGTGGGAGAAAGCTCACCACATCATTATAATTGTCAGAGGAAGACTTCTTACTCTACGAAAAAAATACAAAGTCGCCACCAAACTTTATTAATTGCAAAGGAAATGGAAAGTATTGATAAAATCCTTAACAGAAAAAAGAAGACGGTCGTCGCAACCAAATTCGGGTTCGGTCTTGCATCTCTCCATTCTACGTTAGTAAGTTTGTCTCATTTCGAAGTTGACGCAGTTCGATTGAATAAAACTTCCCCAACGGTATCAATAAGGAGTATCATGATTCGTCTTAGTTCAGGAACCTATGGAATCGTCTCCATTTGATGTAATTTTTAGATATATGGAGATCTAGAATAAAAAGATTCAATTATGAAATTTAGTAGGAATCAATTGTAGATTCTCATAGACGGCGCCAGTGTTCATTGAGGGAATAAGATTGAGAGAGGTATGTCATAGTATGGAAGATGATACTTGCAGCTCTGATGTGGAGAAACGGGTGGACCTTCAAGGTTAGCATAACAACGCTCAAGTTAGTTATGGGAAACCTCAAGGTGAATAATATCTTGGGAAAATGAGTCTCATACCAGCTTTTGCGCGAAAAAGGAGTATTTAAAAGGAGAGAATAATTGGTCCTTCATAATCTTCTTTTTGGGCTTTGGTCTGCCTCGAAATATCTGCTATTTTAAAGTAGTTTTATGGCAGCCTCCGATTGATAGATGTAAAAAGGGCAATACAAATGGTTCATCAATCAGTGCTTCTTCAGCATGTGCATGTATGTTCAGAAACATGGATGTTTATTTCCTAGGATTCTTTTCTAAGAAGTTAAACATTTGTACATCCTTTCAAGCATAATGGTTTGGAGAAACACAAATATTATTGTGAATAAGAATCAGTTCCACCCATGGCATGAAAGTGATTCATCTATAGTTTTACTAGAGTTTAGTTATAATTTATTGGTTCTTGGGAAATGAAGAACATTTGGCATAATTGTAAAACTATAGTGAAAAATATTAAATTTTTCGCGCTCATGTCTTTTATGGAGGGAAACTAATGTGATGATAATGTAGCAAACATTGGTCTTTCTTTCAATAATTTTACTTCTTGGAATGGTTTGTGTTCTTATTTGAAATATTTGCTTCGAACAAACTTAGTTCGCATTGTATATGGCTTTTTTAATAAAACTAACTGAGTTATAAAATGGGGATCTAGAACAGATGATAGGGCGCTCGCTTAAAATGCGAGGGGTACGAGGTTCAATACCCCGCATCTCCATAAATAAGTAATTGGAGAAAAAAAACTATTATATCCTTATTAACATTTTTTTTTCAAATAAAAATTCCACTAACTATAATTTTTAAGGAAATTATATCATTGTAATGAACATAACTAATCATTATCTTAAAAATGTTGCAAAATAAAAAGAGGACATTTATGATGAGTGTGAGAGAATATGAATTAATATTTGACTGATTGAAACATTCTAATTTTCAATTATTAATTATCTATCGATTAGATATTATTCTTAGTCAAATTATCCAAATCCGGTTAGATATTATTCTTCACCGCCCATCAATTATCCATCTTGTAAATTGGACAAGGAGGTCCAATAGCATAAGATGTGGAAGAAAGCTCACCACATCATTCTATTTATCCGAGGAAGACATCTGACTCTACGAAAAAAAAACAAAGTCGCCACCAAACTGTATTTATTGCAAAGGAAATGGAAAATATTGATAAAATCCTTAACAGAAAAAAGAAGACGGTCGTCGCAACCAAATTCGGGTTCGGTCTTGCATCTCTCCATTCTACGTTAGTAAGTTTGTCTCATTTCAAAGTTGACGCAGTTCGATTGAATAAAACTTTCCCCAACGGTATCAATAAGGAGTATCATGATACGTCTTAGTTCAGGAACCTATGGAATCGTCTCCATTTGATGTAATTTTTAGATATATGGAGATCTGGAATAAAAAGATTCAATTATGAAATTTAGTAAGAATCAATTGTAGATTCTCATAGACGGCGCCAGTGTTCATTGAGGGAATAAGAATGAGAGAGGTATGTCATAGTATGGAAGATGATACTTGCAGCTCTGATGTGGAGAAACGGGTGGACCTTCAAGCATAATGTTTGGAGAAACACAAATATTATTGTGAATAAGAATCAGTTCCACCCATGGCATGAAAGTGATTCATCTATAGTTTTACTAGAGTTTAGTTATAATTTATTGGTTCCTGGGAAATGAAGAACATTTGGCATAATTGTAAAACTATAGTGAAAAAAAATTAAATTTTTCGCGCTCATATCTTTTATGGAGGGAAACTAATGTGATGATAATGTAGCAAACATTGATCTTTCTTTCAATAATTTTACTTATTGGAATGGTTTGTGTTCTTATTTGAAATATTTGCTTCGAACATACTTAGTTCGCATTGTATATGGTGTTTTTAATAAAACTAACTGAGTTGTAAAATTGGGATGTAGCTCATATGGTAGAGTGCTCGCTTAGCATGCGAGAGGTACGGGAATTGATACCCCGCATCTCAATCAATAAGTAGTTGGAGAAAAAAAACTACTATATCCTTATTAACGTTTTTTTTTTCAAATAAAAATTCCATTAACTAAAAAAATGTTGCAAAATTAAAAGAGGACATTTATGATGAGTGTGAGAGAGTATGAATTAATATTTGACTGATTAAAACATTCTAAATTTCAATTATTAATTATCCATCGATTAGATATTATTCTTAGTCAAATTATCCAAATCCGGTTAGATATTATTCTTTACCGCCCATCAATTATCCATCTTGTAAATTGGACTGGGAGGTCCAATAGCAAAAGATGTGGGAGAAAGCTCACCACATCATTCTAATTGTCAGAGGAAGACTTCTTACTCTACGAAAAAAATACAAAGTCGCCACCAAACTTTATTAATTGCAAAGGAAATGGAAAGTATTGATAAAATCCTTAACAGAAAAAAGAAGATGGTCGTCGCAACCAAATTCGGGTTCGGTCTTGCATCTCTCCATTCTACGTTTGTGAGTGTGTGTCATTTCGAAGTTGACGCAATTCGATTGAATAAACCTTCCCCAACGGTGAAAATAAGGAGTATCATGATACGTCTTAGTTTAGGAATCTCTGGAATCGTCTCCATTTGATGTAATTTTTAGATATCTGGAGATCTGGAATAAAAAGATTCAATTATGAAATTTAGTAGGAATCAATTGTAGATTCTCATAGACGGCGCCAATGTTCAATGGTGGAATAAGAATGAGAGAGGTATGTCATAATATGGAAGATGATGCTTGCAGCTCTGATGTGGTGAAACGAGTGGACCTTCAAGGTTAGCATAACAACGCTCAAGTTAGTTATGGGAAACCTCAAGGTGAATAATATCTTGGGAAAATGAGTCTCATACCAGCTTTGGCGCGAAAGAGGAGTATTTAAAAGGAGAGAATAATTGGTCCTTCATAATCTTCTTTTTGGGCTTTGGTCTGGCTCGAAATATCTTCTATTTTAAAGTAGTTTTATGGCAGCCTCCGATTGATAGATGTAAAAAGGGCAATACAAATGGTTCATCAATCAGTGCTTCTTCAGCATGTGGATGTATGTTCAGAAACATGGATGTTTATTTCCTAGGCTTCTTTTCTAAGAAGTTGAACTATTGTACATCCTTTCAAGCCTAATTGTTTGGAGAAACTCAAATATTGTTGTGAATAAGAATCAGTTCAACCCATGGCATGAAAGTGATTCATCGCAAGTTTTACTAGAGTTTAGTTATAATTTATTAGTTCCATGGAAATGAAGAACATTTGGAATAATTGTAAAACTATAGTGAAAAATTTCAAATTTTTCGCCGCTCATATCTTTTATGGAGGGAAACTAATGTGATGATAACGTAGCAAACATTGGTCTTTCTTTCAATAATTTTACTTATTGGAATGGTTTGTGTTCTTATTTGAAATATTTGCTTCGAACAAACTTAGTTCGCCATTGTATACGGTTTTTTTAATAAAACTAACTAAGTTATAAAATGGGGATCTAGAACAGATGGTAGGGCGCTTGCTTAACATGCGAGGGGTACGGGGATCAATACCCCGCATCTCCATAAATAAGTAATTGGAGAAAAAAAACTATTATATCCTTATTAACATTTTTTTTCAAATAAAAATTCCATTAACTATAATTTTTAAGGAAATTATATCATTGTAATGAACATAAATAATCATTATCTTAAAAATGTTGCAAAATAAAAAGAGGACATTTTTAATGAGTGTGAGAGAGTATGAATTAATATTTGACTGATTGAAACATTCTAAATTTCAATTATTAATTATCCATCGATTAGATATTGTTTTTAGTCAAATTATCCAAATCCAGTTAGATATTATTCTTCACCGCCCATCAATTATCCATCTTGTAAATTGGACAGGGAGGTCCAATAGCATAAGATGTGGGAGAAAGCTCACCATATCATTCTAATTGTCAGAGGAAGACTTCTTACTCTACGAATAAAATACAAAGTCGCCACCAAACTTCATTTATTGCAAAGGAAATGGAAAGTATTGATAAAATCCATAACAGAAAAAAGAAGATGGTCGTCGCAACCAAATTCGGGTTCGGTCTTGCATCTCTCCATTCTACGTTAGTGAGTTCGTCTCATTTCGAAGTTGACGCAGTTCGATTGAATGAATCTTCCCCAACGGTATCAATAAGGAGTATCAGGTTATTTCTTAGGTCTTGAACCTTTGTAATCGTCTCAATTTGATGTAATTTTTAGATATATGGAGATCTGGAATAAAAATATTCAATTATGAAATTTAGTAGGAATCAATTGTAGATTCTCACAGACGGCGCCAATGTTCAATGGTGGAATAAGAATGAGAGAGGTATGTCATAGTATGGAAGATGATGCTTGCAGCTCTAATGTGGAGAAAGGGGTGGACCTTCAAGGTTAGCACAACAACGCTCAAGTTAGTTATGGGAAACCTCAACTTGAATAAAATCTTGGGAAAATGAGTCTCATACCAACTTTGGCGTGAAAGAGGAGTATTTAAAAGGAGAGAATAATTGGTCCTTCATAATATTCTTTTTGGGCTTTGGTCTGACTCGAAATATCTGCTATTTTAAACTAGTTTTATGGCAGCCTCCAATTGATAGATGTAAAAATGGCAATACTAATGGTTCATCAATCAATGCTTCTTCAGCATGGGGATGTATGTTCAGAAACATGGATATTTATTTCTTAGGCTTCTTTTCTAAGAAGTTGAACTTTTGTACATCCTTTCAAGCATAATTGTTTGGAGAAACTCAAATTTTATTGTGAATAAGAATCAGTTCAACCCATGGCATGAAAGTGATTCATCTCTTGTTTTACTAGCGTTTAGTTATAATTTATTGGTTCCTTGGAATTGAAGAACATTTGGCATAATTGTAAAACTATAGTGAAAAATATTAAATTTTTCGCCGCTCATATCTTTTATGGAGGGAAACTAATGTGATGATAACGTAGCAAACATTGGTCTTTCTTTATATAGTTTTACTTATTGGAATGATTTGTGTTCTTATTTGAATTATTTGCTTCGAACAAACTTAGTTCTCCATTTTATATGTTTTTTTTAATAAAACTAACTGAGTTATAAAATGGGGATGTAGCTTAGATGGTAGAGCACTCGCTTAGCACGCGAGAGGTATGGGGATTGATACCCCGCATCTCCATAAATAAGTAATTGGAGAAAAAAACTTTAAAATATTTGTTTAATTGAAATTTAATGAATTTAGAGAATATTTATATTTTAAAGGTGATGAGATAACCTTCTTTTACGCTCATTCAATATGAGAATTCGACATTCAAGAGAAAAATTTAGTTGAAATTTATTGTTTTGAGAGAATATTTATAGATAACTATTTAAATAATTTTGAGAATTTTTCTTAACTTAATAAAGAGATTACTAATTTTAATATTACTAAAAAGAACAAAAATATATGTTGAGTTAAAATTTATTTTTATGAGTAAATATTTTGCTTAACTTGACAAAGAGATCACTAATTTTAATATTCCTAAAAATAATAAAAATATCAATTGAGTTAAAATTTAGTGTTTTGAGATAATATTTATAGGTAAATATTTAAATAATAGTGAAAATGTTTTCTTAACTTAAGAAGGAGATCACTATTTTTTATATTCTTAAAAAGATTATATTCAAATTATTATTTATTGTCTCAAATGATTTGTCTCGTCAAAATATCAATGCATCTTTTTACTATTATATCCTTATTAACGTATTTCATTTCAAATAAAAATTCCATTAACTATAATTTTTAAGGAAATTATATCATCGTAATGAACATAACTGATCATTATCTTAAAAATGTTGCAAAATTAAAAGAGGACATTTATGATGAGTGTGAGAGAGTATGAATTAATATTTGACAGATTCAAACATTCTAATTTTCAATTATTAATTATCCATCGATTAGATATTATTCTTAGTCAAATTATTCAAATCCTGTCAGATATTATTCTTTACAGTCCATCAATTATCCATCTTGTAAATGGGACAGGGAGGTCCAATAGCATAAGATGTGGGAGAAAGCTCACCACATCATTATAATTGTCCGAGGAAGACTTCTCACTCTATGAAAAAAATACAAGGTCGCCACCAAACTTCATTTATTGCAAAGGAAAGGGAAAATATTGATAAAATCCTTAACAGAAAAAAGAAGATGGTCGTCGCAACCAAATTCGGGTTCGGTCTTGCATCTCTCCATTCTATGTTAGTGAGTGCGTCTCATTTCGAAGTTGACGCAATTCGATTGACTGGACCTTCCCCAACGGTATCAATAAGGAGTATCAGGATATTTCTTAGTTCTTGAACCTTTGGAATCGTCTCAATTTGATGTAATTTTTAGATATATGGAGATCTGGAATAAAAATATTCAATTATGAAATTTAGTAGGAATCAATTGTAGATTCTCACAGACGGCGCCAATGTTGAATGGTGGAATAAGAATGAGAGAGGTATGTCATAGTATGGAAGACGATGCTTGCAGCTCTAATGTGGAGAAAGGGGTGGACCTTCAAGGTTAGCACAACAACGCTCAAGTTAGTTATGGGAAACCTGAAGGTGAATAATATCTTGGGAAAATGAGTCTCATACCAACTTTGGCGTGAAAGAGGAGTATTTAAAAGGAGAGAATAATTGGTCCTTCATAATCTTATTTTTGGGCTTTGGTCTGGCTCGAAATATCTGCTTTTTTAAAGTAGTTTTATGGCAGCCTCCAATTGATAGATGTAAAAAGGGCAATACTAATGGTTCATCAATCAATGCTCCTTCAGCGTGTGGATGTATGTTCAGAAACATGGATGTTTATTTCCTAGGCTTCTTTTCTAAAAAGTTGAACTTTTGTACATCCTTTCAAGCAGAATTGTTTGGAGAAACTTAAATATTATTGTGAATAAGAATCAGTTCAACCCATGGCATGAAAGTGATACATCTCTAGTTTTAGTAGCGTTTAGTTATAATTTATTGGTTCTTTGGAAATGAAGAACATTTGGCATAATTTTAAAACTATAGTGAAAAATATTAAATTTTTCGCCGCTCATATCTTTTATGGAGGGAAACTAATGTGATGATAGTGTAGCAAACTATGGTCTTTCTTTCAATAATTTTACTTATTGGAATGGTTTGTGTTCTTATTTGAAATATTTGCTTCTAACAAACATAGTTCGCCATGTTATTTGGTTTGTTTTAATGAATTGAGAGAATATTTATATTTTAAAGGTGAGGAGTTAACCTTCTTTCTCGCTCATTTAATATGAGAATTCGACATTCAAGAGAAAAATTTAGTTGAAATTTATTGTTTTTAGACAATATTTATTGATAAATATTTAAATAATTTTGAGAATTTTTCTTAACTTAATAAAGAGATTACTAATTTTAATATTACTAAAAAGAACAAAATAATATGTTGAGTTAAAATTTATTTTTATCAGGAAATATTTTTCTTAACTTAACAAAGAGATCACTAATTTTAATATTCCTAAAAATAATAAAAATATCAGTTGAGTTAAAATTTAGTTTTTTGAGATAATATTTATAGGTAAATATTTAAATAATTGTGAAAATGATTTCTTAACTTAAGAAGGAGATCACTAATTTTGATATTCTTAAAAAGAATAATATTCAAATTATTATTTATTGTCTCAATGAATTGTCTCTTTGAAATATCAATGCATCTTTTTACTATTATATGTTTATTAACGTCTTTCATTTCTAATAAAAATTCCATTTTAACTATAACTTTTAAGGAAATCATATCATTGTAATGAAAATAATTGATCATTATCTTTAAAATGTTGCAAAATTAAAAGAGGACATTTATGATGAGTGTGAGGGAGTATGAATTAATATTTGACTGATAGACACATTCTAATTTTCAATTATTAATTCACTACGCCAAACAAGACCTTAGACAGCGCTTTTTTTAGCCTTAGACAGCGCTTTAAAGCGCTGTCTAAACCTCCGCTGCTAAAGGTTTAGACAGCGCTTTTTGAAATCTTAAAAGCGCTGTCTAAGCCCCCCCCTTAGACAGCGCTTTGGCCTAAAGCGCTTTCTAAGACCCTCCTATTTTAATTTTTTTAGGTATACCTTAGACAGCGCTTTTGCCTAAAGCGCTTTCTAAGCCCCCCCTTAGACAGCGCTTTTTCCAAAAGCGCTGTCTAATGTATACGAAAATTTTTGTAGCTTTTGTTTTAAACCACATTTTTTCCAGGTTTATAAACCAGAATTTCTACCTGTTTTCAACCAGATTTTGACAGACAGAATCACATTTTATACATGCCATTTTGGCCTTTTTTCTACCAATTTTGGCTAACAAATATATATATACCAATTCAAACCAATTTGCCTTAAATGTATCAAAATATATACAAATTTATGTACACATTTACAAGTCATTACCTATACTCGAAATTTATGTACACATTTACAAGTCATTACATATATTACAAATACTACAAAATTACACAAATTTATGAAAAAACTTTGAGCTCTATCATGAATTGACACCACTCCTCTTTGATTTCGTCCACTTGATCCTTTGTATAAAATGCACACTTGAATTCCTCAAAGTACTACATATGAAGCAAAAAATATTTTGAATTAATTCCAACTATTTAATTATATGAGATATGTGTAAATATAAAATTAACTCATAAGTTAGTAATACATACATCGGTGGGAATCACTAATCGGCCCAAAGCAAGAGTATCCCGCATAAACCTCAACACGAAATACCCGCAATCTATTTGATTACGTTGTTGAGGACACTACATGAAAAAAAATATGGATTATAAATCCTAAGTTTTATCAAGTGTCATCACTAATATAATAAAAAATGTGGTAATTAAAAATATACCGCCACTTTAATCCATGTAATGCGGTTGGCGCCCCTCCTTGAGGTTTGGATATCTCGTTGGGCCCGAAAAGCTTGTAGGATGCTAATAAAATAAAAATGAAGCAATTAGAACAATTAACATAAACTAAGAAAAATTTTGAACATTCTCACTTACGTGTCAATTAGGCGCTTCATATCCGGGTATGTTGTCCAATCATTTCCTAACGAGTCAAGATAATACACAATTTCTCGGATAGGATTGATTGCGAGCAACAACCAATGTCCACTGTAATGATTAGGCAAATGTTAGATGGTAACTTGGAAAATAATATAAAATATGAATTTAGAATGAAATGCTAACCCGGTATTAAACGGTATAAAAAACAACTTCTCCGCATTTTTATTGTCATTGAGGATCCGAAGAACGTACTCCGTCACGGAATCCGGGTTATTTAAGATTGCACCTAAGTTGATGCTCGCTGGTGCTAAGAATCCGAATGACTGGTCCAAATCATTGGGGCGCATCATTTTGTCATACAAAAACCTAATATAAAAACATCATTAACACCTCTTTTGAAACATAAAGTAAACCGGATTAACATAAAGTAAACCGAATTAATAAAACAAAGTAGACCGGATTTACCTAATATATGTATTGACAACGTTGACGCCGATTTCTTCATGACCAAATACTTGCATGAAGTCTTCATTACCAATCATTTGGTCGTGAGCAAAGCCGAAAATCCCTTCCTCCATATGTATAGTCCGAACACCTCCGGTCGGTATATCGGTCATCTCTATAAATGTCCTGAGGCACGACCTATACTTGGTGGTAGGTTTTTCCTAGCTACGGTCTTCTTAGCACCAGAACTTTTTACCCGTGCGGAGGCGTTCTTAACCTCCTTTATTTGTTGTGCGGAGGCATTGCTAACCTCATTTTCTTGAACCTACATGTCATATAAATAGTTAGATCAAATTAAGAATGTAACAACTTCCATGAATATATGTCATATAATTGTATATTACCTCTTTTCTTGATTTGGATTTTGTGGGAGTCTATTTAACATAATCAAGGAAAATATGTAAGTAAAATTTTAAGCATAAATTTTAAACTTTGAATATACACATTAAAGTTAACATAAGTTTTAAGCATACCTCATATCCTACGCATATGAGGTTTGTCGGCCATGCAACAAACGAACCTACTGCTTCGTGCACCGTTGTTGCATCCGAATCATCGCTAGGATATGGTAATAATGCATTCGGGTCAACTGCAATATCAACTGATACCTTCAAACATCCAGCAGGGAGCTCTCTAGTGTGGAGTAATACTCCGCTAACGTTATGCACTTTTCCCTTGCCAACCATCCGATAGTGTGGTGACGACAAATACAGCTGACAATGGGAAATGCCCTAAAACCAATAATAACAAGAAATCGTTAATGTGTATATATGTCAAATACATAATTTAAGCAAACAGTTCAATTTAAGACAATTATATGTAATTACCTCTGGAATGTTCGGCTGAAAGGTACAGTTGATACTGTTTTTGTCCGAAGCATCTCTGTATACCGTTGAGGCGCTAGCCTCTCTTTCTCTCCTCAGTGCATCAAGCTCAGCTTGCATGGCTTCCAATCTTGCATGAAGCTCCCGATTACTAGGAGCCTTTCCTTTTCTAACACTGAGGGAGGTCGGAGTGACTCCAAATCCCTTACCCCTCACCCGACCAGAATACTCAGGGACATCTAATGCCCGACTAAGTATGTTCTTAGTATCATCGGGAGATAGAGTCTGAGATAGCTCCTCCTGAAAAATCAGATGAATACCGTATACTTGTCAAATATTTGTGTATAAAAATGTTATTCAATTAATGAAAAAATGTTATACTTACACATTTCTGGTATACGTTTAAAACGTCTTCTTGAGGAACTCCGGATTTGCCCACACGGGCTTCCTTCCACAAAACATGTGCAGGAAGAGATGTTTCTGAACTTTCCTCCTTCTGCAGCTACACATTAAGTCATACAATTTGATCAGATAAAACTAATATATGATGAACAAATTTGTTTTCGCAATTTATAAATACTTACCATGGATTGTTCTAAGCGTCCATATCCGACACGTCCTTTTCGGTACGGATATGCGGGACTCGATGCTCTTTCCCGATTCGTAGCACTTATTCTTTGAAAAGTCGGATCTTGTCTTTTGGATTTGAAAGCTTCCCATTCTTCAGCCGATATCAAACTTTCATATTTTCTAGGAAGCTCCGCATCCACAAAATTACCATCCGCATCCTTAAGGAACTTGGATGATAAAAATGTCCGAAACCCTCTAAGAAGCTTTCCGGCCAATTTCATGCAAAACCCTCTTCTTTCTTCTTCGATGTTAAAACATCGCTAAGAAAAACATACAGATTGATAGTTAGTATCGGTAATTGAAAAAAATATAATTGATACGGTATAATTAAGGGCCAAATGATTGTACCTTTATCTCACTCCAAATTTTTCTTTGGACTCTTTCAACTCTTTATTTCTCCAATCATCACACGTAATGGGAATTTCATTCCTTACTAGTGCACCGATGAAACTAGTTAAGGTATGCCCATTAGGTTCTATAAGTTGTCCCTGGTTGTTCCAAGAGACATCTAGTATGATGCCTCGAGATCTTCCTTGGACCACCCTTCGCATTACTGTGATGCCTCTTCGGATTTCTTCTTCCGCGGATACTTTACTAACTTCCTCATGTTGGTCATCAGCCATGTCTAACCTGTAATAAACCAAGGAAACCATCAAATATCAAATATAACTTATAATCAAAACAATTGAAAACAAAAAAATAAAGAAATCATGCATTATCAGATATAACTTATAATCAAAGCAATTGAATACAAAAATATAATGAAATCATGCATTACCACATATAACTTATAATCAAAACAAATGAAAAAAAAACATAAAGAAACCATGGATAATTTACCTAAGTCACTAACATCTCTTTCTTTTCTTTGTTGGAATATTAATCACTTGTTTCTTAGCAATGCGTACGGATGAATTGATCCAAATTCCCTCATTATGATCGTTTCTTATATATGACTCATCCGGTATAAGATCCTCAACTTCATCATTTCTATTCAACTCATTCCGTCTAATGCATGACTCATTCTCAACATCAATATCACATTGATCGACACCGCTATCATCAGTCACTTTGTTAGAGAAAAGCACTATAGACCATTTTGTACTCTTCGGGTCATTCACATAGAACACTTGTTTAGCTTGAGATGCTAGAATAAAAGGTTCATCTTTGTACCCCACCCTAGTAAAATCAACTTGCAAAAATCCAGACTTATCCATTCGTATGCCACTACTACTCACCCACTTGCAACCAAAGATGGGAATCTGAAACTTCTCGTAATCAAACACCCAAATATGCTCTATAACTCCAAAATATGACAAATTTGCATATTTGGGGTTTAAGTCCTTCATACTTGATATATGCATTGCTTCAGCTAGCACGGTGACACCACTATTTTGCATAGTACTCTTATCATCTTGTTCTTTGGTATAAAATGTGTATCCATTAATTGAATATGCGCTATGAGAAAACACATGCAAACTTGGACCATACGCCAAACATCTCAACCTTTCTGTTACCGAAGAAGGATCTGAAGAGCGCTTCAAATAAATATGATCCTTCAACCATTGTATGAAACTTTGATTGTGCTCTATAACTATCCAATTTTCATTTCTGTTCGGATTTAACATTCGGAGTACATCCTTGTGCATTTCAACATATGGCTCAACCTCATTATTATTGTGCAGAACATACAAATGAACTTGATCCCGTTCATCCCTTGATATTGTCACAATTTTATTCCCAATTAATTTTTTACCTTCCATTTTGTCGAAAATCTGAGCTCTGGGGAGTCCAATCGATTGAACGTTAGACAAATATTCAGTACAAAACTCAACAGCTTCTTCAACAATGTATCGTTCAACAATACAACCCTCTGGTCGACTTCGGGATTTCACGTACCCTTTTAATATTTTCATGTACCGTTCAGCAGGGTACATCCATCTCATATATGCTGGTCCACACAACTGTGTCTCTTTCACAAGATGAACAACTAAATGAACCATTATGTCAAAAAAAGACGGAGGAAAATACATTTCAAGCTCACACAAGGTAATTACAATCTCTTTTTGTAGTGTTGGTAAGATCTCGGGATCGATCACCTTACTACAAATTGACCTAAAGAAAAAACACAATTTAGTTATGGCACTTCTTACTTTTTCTGGCAAAATAGAACGTATACCTATCGGTAGAAAATGTTCCATTATAACATGGCAATCATGTGTCTTCAAATTCTTCAACTTGAGGTCTTTCATAGAAACAAGTCTTCTGATATCAGATGAGTATCCTTCTGGAACCTTAACTTCACTCAGAGACTTACACAAAAATTTTTTCTCCTTTCTAGATAAAGTAAAAGCAGCAGGTGGTAGATATGTTCGTCTTCCTTTCTTCACGGGTGCTAATTCAGTTCTCATTCCCATTTTTAACATGTCCTCCCTTGCTTTAAGGCCATCCTTAGACTTGCCTTTTATATTGAGTAATGTACCGATAACACTTTCAAATACGTTTTTTTCAATATGCATAACATCGAGAAAATGTCTCACGTACAAAGACTTCCAATATGGCAATTCAAAAAATATCGACCTTTTCTTCCACCCACCTTTCACAATCTTATGTGCAAAAGGCTTGCCAAACTCAGTACGCACATCTTTCACCTTTTCAAAAACTTGTTCACCTGACAATGCGGGTGGAGCTCTACGATGTTCGGTGTCTCCATTGAATGCTTTTCTCCACCCACGGTAGTGATGTTTAGAATGTAAGAATCTACGATGACCGAGAAACACATTCTTCTGGCAAAGTTCCAATCGAATCGTATCGGTTCCGTCTTCACAAACAGGACACGCACGTTGACCTTTAATGCTATACCCAGATAGATTCCCGTATGCTGGAAAATCATTAATTGTGCCAAACAACATCGCCCTCAAATTGAAACTTTCTTTCCTATATCCATCATAAACCTCCACACCGTTCTCCCACAAAATCTTTAAATCTTCGATCAGAGGTGTCAAGTATACGTCAATGTCATTCCCTGGTTGTTTAGGCCCAGAGATTAACATAGATAACATCATGTACTTACGCTTCATACATAGCCACGGAGGTAGGTTATAAATCATAAGAATCACAGGCCATGTGGTATGTGAGATACTTTGAAGACCATGTGGGTTCATTCCATCAGTAGATAATGCCAATCGAAGGTTTCTTGCTTCTGATCCAAACTCAGGATAATCATTATCAATCTTCGACCACTGTGGTGAATCAGCCGGATGCCGATACATTCCATCAATAATTCTTTCATCTGCATGCCAAGTAAGATGTCTTGCATCGGTTTCACTACGAAACATGCGCCTAAATCTCGGAATTATCGGAAAATACCATAAGACTTTTGCGGGAGATAATCTTTTCTTATATCGAGACAAACCGCATTTAGGGCACTCATTTAACATTGCGTATTCGTTACGAAACAAAATGCAATCGTTAGGACAAGCATGTATCTTATCATAGCTCATGCCAATAGAGCACAACATTTTTTTTGCCTCATAGGTTCGATTAGGAAGAACATTATCATCCGGTAGCATTTCTCTCATAAGGGCCAACAACTCTGTGAAACTTTTATCCGACCATCCATTGCCCGCCTTTAAGTTGTACAACTTTAATACCGCAGAAAGTCTTGAGAATTTAGTGCAACCTTTGTACAACGGTTTCTCTGCATCGCTTACCATCCTCTCAAACATTTCAGGACAATCATGAAGATCTTCTTCCAGTGCTTCTACAATCTCTTCAACTCGATCACAATCGTATGTTTCCGTGTCTTTGTCGTATGAAGCATAGGTCGTACTACTTTTTCCACTCGATTCAACATTCTCGTTAATTTTCTCACCATGAAATATCCAACACTGATAACTTTGATCAATTCCATGCCTCAGCAAATGCGATTTCAATCCATGTGCGTCAACCTTACCAATATAACAACAACGCAAGCAAGGACAATGCATTCGTCTGGGGTTTTCAGCGTGTTGAACAGCATACTTAACGAATTCCAAAACCCCACTCTCGTACTCTTTGGTCATTCGATCGGCACAGATCCATGTTTTATCCATGGTTTTCCTACTTATTAAAGTAAACAATTAATCCAGACGAAAATACATAACTAAGGTAGTATCTTTGAATATCCTAACAATTATAAAGTTCAACAATCAAAATTTTCTCCAATCAAAATTTTGAGACATAGATGTTGACATAAATTTTGAGACATAGATCCCAGATGGAAACATTTGAGGAAAGGGAAATACTTGTTCATGAAAAATCACATCTTTGGAGACATAGATGTTGAGGTGATACATCCAAGTAAACACACTCTAAGCTTCTTAGTTGAAGCTTGTTTTTGTTGTAAGGTCTCAACAATGGGAAATATGAGCATCCAAACACTTTCAAGGTTTGATAGCTAGGATGTTTGTTATAAAGAGCATGGTATGGTGAATCAAACTTAGTGAGTATGGATGATGGTAACCTATTGATCAAATAAACTGCAGTGGAAAAACTATGATCCCAATAGGTTACAGGAATGGATGAATGAGCAAGTAGGGTGAGGCTCATTTCAACTATGTGAATGTGTTTTCTTTCTACATATCCACTTTGGTGAGATGTATGTGAGCAGGTAAGCCTGTGACTTATGCTTAGGTCTACTAAGAACTTGGAGAAAGATCTAAGTTTACCTCCATAGTCAGATTGGACTGACTTGATAGTTGTCTTAAATTGAGTTTGAATAAACACATGAAATAGCTTAAAGGATTGTAGAGCTTCTGACTTTTGTTTCAGAAAGTATAACCAAGTATACCTAGTGTGACCATCTACAAAGGCAATGTAATATCTATAGCCAGGACTAGACGGATTAGGAGAGGGACCCCACAAGTCAGAATAAATAATATCAAAGGCATTATCATAGACAGTAGTTGAAGTAGGGTCATGTAATCTATGAGCTTTGCCTAGATTGCAAGATTTACACAACAAAGAATCATGTTTATTAGGTAGAGAAACATTACACTTTCTGAGAATTTGTTTGACAGAATTGAAATTGGCATGACCTAATCTATGATGCCATACAGCCAAAGAATTACAAGAGGAAACCTCATCTAAACTAGGTTTGACAACAGTGTAGCCTTGAGCATCAAGCTGTGTAGGCAAGGATTTATTTAAGCAATTGAACCCTGAGAGCTTCAATGAGAGCTTGGGAAGGCAGTGCAAGCCATTATTATCAAGGAATCCCTCAATAAGAACTTGTTTAGAAACCTGACATTTCACACAATTTGTCAACCCTAAACTCAAAAACAACATTGTTATCAACAGAAAATTTGGAGACAGATATCAGGTTCCTAGTGATAGAGGGCACATGAAGAACATTGTCAAGCACTAACTTATGGTGAGATACTACCTTAGTCACCACAACTCCAATCAAAATTGTATATGAACTAGTACAACAATCAGCTACTTAAAAGCTAAAGCTTCACAATGATGCATAAGGGAATGACGCTGCAGAATGTATGAAGTGGTGGGTACTGTACTTGAAAAACCAGTTGTAATAACATGAACAATAGAAATGAAGAAAGATTGAAGAACATACCGCAAGTGTATTCGTGTTCGCTGGTGTTCGCCGTTAGGGTTGTCGCCGCTGGTTTTCGCCGTTAGGGTTGTCGCCGCTGGTTGAAGCTTGAAAACAAAAGAACAGAGAACGAAAATAGAAATGAAGTCTGAAATTTTATTTTAATTACACCTTAGACAGCGCTTTTGTGGAAAGCGCTTTCTAAGGTATGCCTTAGACAGCGCTTTCCAAAAGCGCTTTCTAAACCCCCCCTTAGACAGCGCTTTTGGTTTTAATTTTTTTTTAAAACTTAAAGACCTTAGACAGCGCTTTATCAAAAGCGCTGTCTAAGGTCTATATTTAAAAGCGCTTTCTAAAAGCGCTGTCTAAGGGGGGGTCTTAGACAGCGCTTTTTAAAAGCGCTGTCTAAGACCCCCCCTTAGACAGCGCTTTCATTATTTTCTTGGAACATTTTCAGCGCGCTATTTTAATTTTACCCTTAGACAGCGCTTTCTTTTAAAAGCGCTGTCTAAGATGCGCTGTTAAAAGTCATTTTTGCCATAGTGATTATCCATCGATTAGATATTATTCTTAGTCAAATTATCCAAATCCGGTTAGATATTATTCTTTACCGCCCATCAATTATCCATCTTGTAAATGGGACAAGGAGGTCCAATAGCATAAGATGTGGGAGAAAGCTCACCATATCATTCTAATTATCCGAGGTAGACTACTTACACTACGAAAAAAACACAAAGTCTCAACCAAACATTATTTATTGCAATGGAAAGGGAAAATATTGATAAAATCCTTAACAGAAAAAAGAAGATGGTCGTCGCAACCAAATTCGGGTTCGGTCTTGCATCTCTCCATTCTACGTTAGTGAGTGCGTCTCATTTCGAAGTTGACGCAGTTCGAATGAATAAACCATCCCCGAACTTATTAGGAACCTCTGGAATCGTCTCCATTTGATGTAATTTTTAGATATATGGAGATCTGGAATAAAAATATTCAATTATGAAATTTAGTAGGAATCAATTGTAGATTCTCACAGACGGCGCCAATGTTCAATGGTGGAATAAGAATGAGAGAGGTATGTCATAGTATGGAAGATGATGCTTGCAGCTTAGATGTGGAGAAAGGGGTAGACCTTAAAGGTTAGCACAACAACGCTCAGGTTAGTTTGGGAAAGCTCAAGGTGAATAATATCTTGGGAAAATGAGTCTCACACCAGCTTTGCCGCGAAAGAGGAGTATTTGAAAAGAGAGAATAATTGATCCTTCATAATCTTCTTTTTGGGCTTTGGTCTGGCTCGAAATATCTGCTATTTTAAAGTAGTTTTATGGCAATCTCCAATTGATAGGTGTAAAAAGGGAAATACTAATGGTTCATCAATCAGTGCTTCTTCAGCATGTGGATGTATGTTCAGAAACATGAATGTTTATTTCCTAGGCTTCTTTCCTAAGATGTTGGACTTTTGTACATCCTTTCAAGCAGAATTGTTTGGAGAAACTCAAATATTATTGTGAATAAGAATCAGTTCAACCCGTGACATGAAAGTGATTCGTCTCTAGTTTTAATAGCATTTAGTTATAATTTATTGGTTCCTTGGAAATGAAGAACATTTGGCCTAATTGTAAAACTATAGTGAAAAATATTAAATTTTTCGCCGCTCATATCTTTTATGGAGGGAAACTAATGTGATGATAGCGTAGCAAACATTGTTCTTTCTTTCAATAATTTTACTTATTGGAATGGTTTGTGTTCTTATTTGAAATATTTGCTTCGAACAAACTTAGTTCGCCATGTTATATGGTTTTTTAATCAAACTAACTGAGTTATAAAATGGGGATGTAGCTCAGATGGTAGAGCGTGTTAACCTTCTTTCTCGCTCATTCAACATGAGAATTCGACATTCAAGAGAAAAATTTAGTTAAAATGTATTGTTTTAAGAGTATATTTATAGATAAATATTTAAATAATTTTGAGAATTTTTCTTAACTTAATAAAGAGATTACTAATTTTAATATTACTAAAAAGAACAAAATTATATATTGAGTTAAAATTTATTTTTATGAGAAAATATTTTTCTTAACTTAAGAAAGAGATCACTAATTTTAATATTCCTAAAAATAATAAAAATATCAATTGAGTTAAAATTTAGTGTTTTGAGATAATATTTATAGGTAAATGTTTAAATAATTGTGAAAATGTTTTCTTAACTTAAGAAGGAGATCACTAATTTTGATATTCTTAAAAAGAATAATATTCAAATTATTATTTATTGTCTCAAATGATTTGTCTCTTTAAAATATCAATGCATCATTTTACTATTATATCCTTATTAACGTATTTCATTTCAAATAAAAATTCCATTAACTATAATTTTTAAGGAAATTATATCATTGTAATGAATATAATCGATCATTATCTTAAAAATATTGTAAAATTAAAAGAGGACATTTATGACGAGTGTGAGAGAGTATGAATTGATATTTGACTGATTGAAACATTCTATTGTCAAAATATTAATTATCCATCGATTATATATTATTCTTAGTCAAAATATCCAAATCCGGTTAGATATTATTCTTTACCTCCCATCAATTATCCATCTTGTAAATGGGACAGGGAGGTCCAATAGCATAAGATGTAGGAGAAAGCTCACCACATCATTCTAATTGTCCGAGGAAGACTTCTCACTCTACGAAAAAAATACAAAGTCGCCACCAAACTTCATTTATTGCAAAGGAATGGGAAAATATTAATAAAATCCTTAACAGAAAAAAGAAGATGGTCGTTACAACCAAATTCGAGTTCGGTCTTGCATCTCTCCATTCTACGTTAGTGAGTGCGTCTCATTTCGAAGTTGACGCGGTTCGATTGAATAGACCTTCCCCAACGGTATCAATAGGCAGTATCAGGATACGTCTTAGTTCAGGAACCTCTGGAATCGTCTCCATTTGAAGTAATTTTTATTTATATGGCGATCTGGAATAAATATATTCAATTATGAAATTTAGTAGGAATCAATTGTAGATTCTCACAGACGGTGCCAATGTTCAATGGTGGAATAAGAATGAGAGAAGTATGTCATAGTATGGAAGATGATGCTTGCAGCTCTGATGTGGAGAAATGGGTGGACCTTCAAGGTAAGCACAATAACGCTCAAGTTAGTTATGGGAAACCTCAAGGTGAATAATATCTTGGGAAAATGAGTCTCATACCAGCTTTGGGGCGAAAGAGGAGTATTTAAAAGGAGAGATTAATTGGTCCTTCATAATCTTCTTTTTGGGCTTTGGTCTGGCTCGAAATATCTGCTATTTTAAAGTAGTTTTATGGCAGCCTCCAATTGATAGATGTAAAAAGGACAATACTAATGGTTCATCAATCAGTGCTTCTTCATCATGTGGATGTATGTTCAGAAACATGGATGTTTATTTCCTAGGAATCTTTTCGAAGAAGTTGAACTTTTGTACATCCTTTCAAGCAGAATTGTTTGGAGAAACTCAAATATGATTGTGAATGAGAATCAGTTCAACCCATTGCATGAAAGTGATTCTTCTCTAGTTTTACTAGCATTTAGTTATAATTTATTGTTTCCTTGTAAATGAAGAACATTTGGCCTAATTGTAAAACTATAGTGAAAAATATTAAATTTTTCGCGGCTCATATCTTTTAATGGGTGGAAACTAATGTGATGATAGCGTAACAAATATTGGTCTTTCTTTCAATAATTTTTCTTATAGGAATGGTTTGTGTTCTTATTTCAAATCTTTGCTTCGAACAAACTTAGTTCGCTATGTTATATGGTTTTTTTTAATAAAACTAACTGAGTTATAAAATGGGGATGTAGCTCAGATGGTAGAGCGTGTTAACCTTTTTTTTAGCTCATTCAATATGAGAATTCGACATTCAAGAAATAAATTTAGTTGAAATTTATTGTTTTAAGAGAATATTTATAGATAAATATTCAAATAATTTTAAGAATTTTTCTTAACTTAATAAAGAGATTACTAATTTTAATATTACTAAAAAGAACAAAATATATGTTGAGCTAAAATTTATTTTATGAGAAAATATTTTTCTTAACTTAACAAAGATATCACTAATTTTAATATTCCTAAAAATATTAAAAATATCAATTGAGTTAAAATTTAGTGTTTTGAGATAATATATATAGGTAAATATTTAAATAATTGTGAAAATGTTTTCTTAACTTAAGAAGGAGATCACTCATTTTGATATTCTTAAAAAGAATAATATTCAAATTGTTATTTATTGTCTCAAATGATTTGTCTCTTTAAAATATCAATGCATCTTTTTACTATTATATCATTATTAACGTATTTCATTTCAAATAAAAATTTCATTAACTATAATATTTAAGGAAATTATATCATTGTAATGAACATAACTGATCATTATCTTAAAAATGTTGCAAAATTAAAAGAGAATATTTATGACGAGTGTGAGAGAGTATGAGTTAATATTTGACTAATTGAAACATTCTAATTTCAAATTATTAATTATCCATCTATTATATATTATTCTTAGTCAAATTATCCAAATCCGGTTTGATATTATTCTTTACCGCCCATCAATTATCCATCTTGTAAATGGGACAGAGAGGTTCAATAGCATAGGATGTGGGAGAAAGCTCACCATATCATTCTAATTGTCCGAAGAAGATTTCTCACTCTACGAAAAAAAAATACAAAGTCGCCACCAAACGTCATTTATTGCAAAGGAAAGGGAAAATATTGATAAAATCCTTAACAGAAAAAAGAAGATGGTCATCACAACCAAATTCGGATTTGGTCTTGCATCTCTCCATTCTATGTTAGTGAGTGCGTCTCATTTCGAAGTTGACGCGGTTCGATTGAATAGACCTTCCCCAACGGTATCAATAGGAAGTAACAGGATACGCCATAGTTCAGGAACCTCTGGAATCGTCTCCATATTATATAATTTTTAGAAATACGGATATCTGGAATAAAAAGATTCGATAATGAAATTTAGTATGAATCAATTGTAGATTCTCACAGACGGCGCCAATGTTCAATGGTGGAATAAGAATGAGAGAGGTATGTCATAGTATGGAAGATGATGCTTGTAGCTCTGATGTGGAGAAAGGGGTGGGCCTTCAAGGTTAGCACAACAACGCTCAAGTTAGTTATGAGAAACCTCAAGGTGAATAATATCTTGGGAAAATGAGTCTCATACCAACTTTTGCGTGAAAGAGGAGTATTTAAAAGGAGAGAATAATTGGTCCTTCATAATCTTCTTTTTCGGCTTTGGTCTAACTCGAAATATCTGCTTTTTTAAAGTAGTTTTATGGAAGCCTCCAATTGATAGATGTAAAAAGGGCATTACTAATGGTTCATCAATCAGTGCTTCTTCAGCATGTGGATGTATGTTCAGAAACATGGATGTTTATTTCCTAGGCTTCTTTTCTAAGAATTTGAACTTTTGTACATCCTTTCAAGCAGAATTGTTTGGAGAAACTCAAATATTATTGTGAAGAAGAATCAGTTCAACCCATGGCATGATTTATTGGTTACTTGGAAATGAAGAACATTTGGCATTATTGTAAGACTATAGTGAAAAATATTTAATTTTTCGCCGCTCATATCTTTTATGAAGGGAAACTAATGTGATGATAGCGTAGCAAACATTGTTCTTTCTTTCAATAATTTTACTTATTGGAATGGTTTGTATTCTTATTTGAAATATTTGCTTCGAACAAACTTAGTTCGCCATCTTATATGGTTTTTTTAATAAAACTAACTAAGTTTTAAAAATGGGGATATAGCTCAGGTGGTAGAGCGTTCGCTTACCATGCGAGAGGTATGGGGAAAAAAACTATAAAATATTTGTTAAATTGAAATTTAATGAATTGAGAGAAATTTATATTTTAAAAGTGAGGAGTTAACCTTCTTTCTCGCGCATTCAATATGAGAATTCGACATTTAAGAGAAAATTTTAGTTGAAATTTATAGTTTTTAAAGAATATATATAGATAAATATTTAAATAATTTTGAGAATTTTTATTAACTTAATAAAGAGATTACTAATTTTAATATTACTAAAAAGAACAAAAATATATGTTGAGTTAAAATTTCTTGTTATGAGAAAATATTTTTCTTAACTTAACAAAGAGATCACTAATTCTAATATTCCTAAAAATAATAAAAATATTTATAGGTAAATATTTAAATAATTGTGAAAATGTTTTCTTAACTTAAGAAGGAGATCACTAATTTTGATATTCTTAAAAATAATTATATTTAAATTATTATTTATTGTCTCAAATTATTTGTCTCTTTAAAATATCAATGCCTCTTTTTACTATTATATTCTTATTAACGTATTTCATTTCATATAAAAATTCCATTAACTATAATTTTTAAGGAAAGTATATCATCGTAATGAACGTAACTGATCATTATCTTAAAAATGTTACAAAATTAAAAGAGGACATTTAAAATGAATGTGGGAGAGTATGAATTAATATTTGACCGATTGACACAATCTAATTTTCAATTATTAATTATCCATCGATAAGATATTATTCTTAGTCAAATTATCCAAATCCGGTTAGATATTATTCTTTACAGTCCATCAATTATCCATCTTGTAAATGGGACAGGGAGGTCCAATAGCATAAGATGTGGGAGAAAGCTCACCACATCATTCTAATTGTCCAAGGAAGACTTCTCACTCTACGAAAAAACTACAAAGTCGCCACCAAACTTCATTTATTGCAAAGGAAAGGGAAAATATTGATAAAATCCTTAACAAAAAAATAAGATCGTCGTCACAACCAAATTCGAGTTCGGTCTTGCATTTCTCCATTCTACGTTAGTGAGTGCGTCTCATTTCGAAGTTGACGTAGTTCGATTGAATAGACCTTCCCTAACTGTAACAATAAGCAGTATCAAGATACATCTTAGTTCAGGAACCTTGGAATCGTCTCCATTTGAAGTAATTTTTATATATAGAGAGATCTTGAATAAATATATTCAATTATGAAATTTAGTAGGAATCAATTGTAGATTCTCACAGACGGCGCCAATGTTCAATGGTGGAATAAGAATGAGAGAGGTGTGTCATAGTATGGAAGATGATGCTTGCAGCTCTGATATGGAGAAAGGGGTGGACCTTCAAGGTTAGCACAACAACGCTCAAGTTAGTTTAGGGAAACCTCAAGGTGAATAATATCTTGGGAAAATGAGTCTCATACAAGCTTTGGTGCGAAAGAGGAGTATTTAAAAGGAGAGAATAATTAGTCCTTCATAATCTTCTTTTTGGGCTTTGGTCTGGCTCGAAATATCTTCTATTTTAAAGTAGTTTTATGGAAGCCTCCAATTGATAGATGTAAAAAGAACAATACTAATGGTTCATCAATCAATGCTTCTTCAGCATGGGGATGTATGTTCAGAAACATGAATGTTTATTTCCTAGGCTTCTTTTCTAAGAAGTTGAACTTTTGTACATCCTTTCAAGCAGAATTGTTTGGAGAAACTCAAATATGATTGTGAATAAGAATCAGTTCAACCTGTAACACCCTTCTAAATACCCCAAAATATTTAATTAAAATAATAACACATCAATCAGAGTAATTATGCCCCGAAGGGTGTCACACAATCATTTCACAACAATTATCAAAATATCCTGTCATGCTCATTTATTAAATCAAAATAAGACTCTTTTGCATAATTCGCAGCGGATACAAAACATCGACATTCAAATCACGTACTACATTACATGTAAAGTTGATCAACAACTAAATTAAAACATAGTCAACATCCCCTCCCGATGTTACATCTACCAGAGCATGACCCACTAAGGACGACACTAGACTCCATCGCACTAGCTTCTATTCAACTCACTGCTCGTTACCTGATAAATAATTGTAAGGGTGAGTTCCTCAATCAATATAATAAGCATTATAAAACATTATGTAATGCTAAGTAATTTTAACACACTTCATCACCCTAATCCAAACATACATTCAGTAACGGCACATCAACTCAACATAATACTTAACACCAACACAAACACACGTATAATATTGGAATACATCCATTCATATTATACGCCATACATATATTATGCAATGAGACTCCATGCATGCGGTACCGACTATTTGTGAACATATAGTTCAACCTCACCGTCCAAATCCAGGCACGGCTACCAAGCTCACTAGTCCCACTCATTTGAGACATAGTGACTCACTCACTAATTCCTCACAATGGGAATTAGCTACCACCCCAAATGGGCCATGCTATGCACGCTAATCACCTAGCATGCAAACATCAACAACAATCAAAATGATTTACTCACTAATTCCTCACCATGGGAATTAGCTACCACCCCAAATGGGCCACAATATGCATGCTAATCACCTAGCAATGCAACAACAACAACAACTCAAGAATAGACATATGCTCACACTCTAAGCCATAAAACAGTCTATTTACAAATGCATACATTCACATCATCATGTATACCATCACATATCATCAACAAAAGCATATCATATCATGCCACATAATTAATCATAGTATTAGCACACTCTACTAATACCTATGTTATTCAAACAACGGGAAATTATCCCTACTACGTCATACATCAGCTAAGTTACATCACTCAGCCTAAACAATCAAAAACTGCACAACAACAGTTCAGAAAAACCACAAGTCTGCCCATACGCGTATCGCCTATGCCCATACGCGTATGGCGCATTTCCTCGCCCATCCCATACGCGTATCGCCCACGCTCATACGCGTATGCTACGCGTACCACATCCTCATACGCGTACCAACAGAGACGTTCTCACGTTCAAAACATCATCTCTTTCACTCATACGCGTAAGGCCTCCTCCATACGCGTACCAACCATCTCATACGCGTATTGCCTGGTGCCATACGCGTATGACCAGAAGCCAGAAGTTCCAGATCTGCAATGGCTTTCTCTGCTACGAGATCCATCCAATTCCAACCTTCTACTGTCCAATTTTCATACATGTTCGTTCGTTTTATCAATTACAGATCATACACATTCGGCTTTCCAAATTGCTAACCTTACTACCTCTAATTCCTACGAGTTTTCGTCAATTATCATCCAATTTCGTTCATCAAATATTTCACAATTTCAGCATGCATCATTCAAATCAGAGTCAAAATCCATGGTTTCTTACTACCCATCACATATTATCCCATAATACCCATTAATCGATGATAAACCCCCCATTACCTGAGTAAATCCGGCAGTCTCTGAGCTCCAAGCTTTCCCTTCCTTCAACCTTCGTTCTTTTGCTTTTTTGCCCTTTCTGCCTCTTTTCCCTTTTCACGTGAAAAATAACTTTTTACCAAGAAATGGGATTTTTCTAACTTCCAACTTATATATTTTCCAAATTATATTATTATTCCAATAATAATAATAATTCAAAAATCCCAAAAATAATAATAATAATAATTATAATCCAATTATCTAATTAAATTAATAAATATATTATTAACTTAATTTAAATAATAATCATATTATTATCGGGGTGTTACAACTCTCCCCCACTAAAAGAGTTTTCGTCCTCGAAAACATACCTCAAGTGAACAACTCAGGATAAGACTCCTTCATCTGACTCTCAAGTTCCCAAGTCACATTGCCACCTGCTGGTCCTCCCCAAGCTACCTTCACCAAGGCGATCTCTTTACCCCGCAACTGCTTCAACTCTCGATCCTCGATCCTCATAGGTGATGTTTCAACAGTCAGGTTATCTCTCACCTGTACATCATCTACTTGGACTACATGCGACGGATCATGAATGTACCTCCTCAACTGAGACACATGAAAAACCTCATGCAAATTCGCAAGCGACGGCGGTAAAGCGATACGATAGGCTACCTCTCCTATCCTCTCCAAAATCTGATAAGGACCAATAAATCGAGGTGTCAACTTCTTCGACTTCAAAGCTCGACCAACACCAGTTATCGGAGTAACACGAAGAAACACATGATCTCCCTCTTGGAACTCAAGTGACTTCCTCCGCTTGTCATGATAACTCTTCTGACGACTCTGAGCAATTCTCATCTTCTCCTGAATCATCTTAATCTTTTCCGTAGTTTGTTGAACAATCTCCGGTCCAACCACAGCACTCTCACCGGACTCATACCAACATAAAGGTGTCCGACATCTCCTACCATACAAAGCTTCAAACGGTGCCATACCAATGCTCGAATGAAAACTATTGTTGTAGGTAAACTCAATCAAAGGTAAATAACTATCCCAAGCACCTCCTCTTTCCAAAACACACGCTCTCAAAAGATCCTCTAGCGACTGAATCGTCCTCTCAGTCTGACCATCAGTCTGCGGATGATATGCAGAACTCAATCTCAGCTTAGTTCCCAAAGCCTTCTGCAAACCTTCCCAAAACTTCGATGTAAATCTAGGATCTCTGTCTGAAACAATACTCGACGGAATACCATGCAACCTTACGATCTTCTCAATATACAACTCAGCCAGCCTCTCTAACGGATAATCCATTCTGATCGGAATGAAATGAGCCGACTTCGTCAATCTATCAACAATCACCCAGATAGCCTCAAAATTCTTACTTGTCCTCGGCAAACCAGAAACAAAATCCATACTGATACTATCCCACTTCCACTCTGGAATGGCCAACGGTTGCATTAGCCCAGACGGCTTCTGATGCTCAATCTTTGACTTCTGACAAGTCAAACAGGAATAAACAAAACTCGCAATTTCTCTTTTCATTCCCGGCCACCAAAATAACTTCTTCAAATCATGGTACATCTTCGTAGCCCCAGGATGGATACTCAAACCACTACGATGTCCTTCCTCAAGAATACTCTTCTTAAGCTCAGTAACATCCGGAATACACACCCGACTACCAAATTTCAAAATACCATTCTCATCAACTCTGAATTCACCACCTTGACCTTGATTCACTAAAGTCAACTTATCAACCAAAAGCATATCGGATTTCTGACCCTCTCTAATCTCATCCAAAATACCACTCGTTAACTTCAGCATACCCAATTTAACACTATTGTGAGTACTCTCACACACCAAACTCAAGTCTCTAAACTGCTCAATCAAATCCAATTCCTTAACCATTAACATAGACATATGCAATGATTTCCGACTCAATGCATCAGCCACTACGTTTGCTTTACCCGGATGGTAATTCAAACCAAAGTCATAATCCTTCAGAAATTCTAACCATCTCCTCTGTCTCATATTCAGCTCTTTCTGATCAAACAAATACTTTAAACTTTTATGGTCACTGAAAACCTCAAATCTTGACCCGTACAAGTAATGCCTCCATAACTTCAGAACAAATACCACAGCTGCCAACTCTAAATCATGTGTCGGATAGTTCCTTTCATGAATCCTCAGTTGTCTCGAAGCATAAGCTATAACCTGCTTGTTCTGCATCAATACACCACCCAAGCCCAACAATGAAGCATCACAGTAAACCTCAAATGATTCCGACGAACTCGGTAATATCAGAATAGGAGCAGTAGTCAACCTTCTCTTTAACTCTTGGAAACCTTCTTCACATTTCGAATCCCAAACAAACGCTTGCCCCTTTCTAGTCAACATCGTCAACGGTAACGCCAACTTAGAAAATCCCTCAATGAACTTCCTATAATAACCAGCCAAACCAAGAAAACTTCGAATCTCAGCAACAGACTTCGGAGCTTCCCACTTAGATACCGCTTCTATCTTAGAAGGATCAACAGCAACACCACCTCTTGAAATCACATGACCAAGAAAACTAACCTCTTCTAACCAAAATTCACACTTAGACAGTTTAGCAAATAACTTCTTTCCTCGTAGAACTTCTAAAACCACTCTCAAATGCTCAGCATGCTCTTCTTCAGACTTCGAATACACCAAAATGTCATCAATAAACACCACAACAAACTGGTCTAGATACGGATGGAAAATTCTATTCATATACTCCATAAATACACCAGGCGCATTAGTCACACCAAAAGGCATCACAGAATACTCATAATGTCCATACCTTGTTCTGAAAGCAGTCTTCTGAATATCCTCAGTTTTCACACGTATCTGATGATACCCAGATCTCAAATCTATCTTGCTGAACACACTCGCACCAACCAATTGATCCATCAAATCATCAATCCTCGGCAAAGGATACCGATTCTTGATCGTCACTTTATTCAGTTGCCTATAGTCCACACACAACCTCATGGTACCTTCTTTCTTCTTAACCAATAACACTGGTGCACCCCACGGTGACACACTCGGACGAATAAATTTCTTATCCAACAGATCTTCTAGCTGACTCTTCAATTCAACTAACTCAACAGCAGACATACGGTACGGAGCCATCGATATCGGTCTAGTACCAGGTACTAAATCAATCGAGAACTCAACTTCACGCTCTGGCGGCAATTCATTCACTTCTTCCGGAAACACGTCAGGGAAATCACACACCACAGCCAGATCGCCAATCACCAGTTTATCTTTAGCCTCCAAGGTCGCTAACAGCATAAACAACTCCGCTCCATCTGCTACTTCTTCATTCACCTGCCTGGCCGATAGAAACAAACTCTTTCCTTCTTCAATCTCAGGGAATATCACAGTCTTATCAAAACAGTTGATAGAAACCCGGTTAAACACCAACCAATTCATACCCAGGATAACATCAATCTGCACTAGTGGAAGACACACAAGGTCTATCCCAAAGTCTCTACCAAAAATACTCAAGGGACAACTTAGACAAACTGAAGTAGTAGTTACTGAACCCTTCGCAGGAGTATCAATCACCATACTTCCAAGCATCTTAGATATCTCTAACTTAAGTTTCACAGCACAATCCAAAGATATAAAAGAATGAGTAGCACCGGTGTCAATAATAGCTACAAGAGGAAAGCCATTAATATAACACGTACCTCGGATCAACCGATCATCTGCAAAAGTCTCAGAACCTGATAAAGCAAAAACCTTGCCTCCTGACTGATTCTCTTTCTTTGGCTTAGGACACTGTGGACTGATATGACCCAACTCTCCACAGTTGAAACAAGTCACAGTCTTCAACCGGCAGTCTGCAGCCAAGTGACCACCTTTTCCACACTTGAAACATTTCTTCTCAGCACTGGTACACTCATGGATACGATGTCCAGCCTGACCACATCTGTAGCACTTAGCAGGAGCACTAGAGTCTCCCCCACTAGGCCTCTTCATCCCACTCTGTCTCTGAAAACCTTTGCCAGCTGCATACGGATTCCCACGATCAATCTGATTCTTACCTTTCCTATCAACCCTTTGCTGATAGCTCTCTGCTCTAGCCTTGGAATCCTGTTCAAAAATCCTGCAACAGTCAACCAAGTCAGAGAACACCCTGATCCGCTGATATCCAATAGCCTGTTTGATCTCGGGACGCAACCCGTTCTCAAACTTCACACATTTCGAAAATTCCCCAGCAGCCTCACTATAGGGAGTATAATACTTTGACAGCTCTGTGAACTTAGCAGCATACTCAGTAACAGACTTGTTACCCTGCTTCAATTCCAAGAATTCTATCTCTTTCTTCCCTCTAACATCCTCTGGAAAATACTTCCTCAGGAATCTCTCTCTGAACACAGCCCAAGAGATCTCAGCATTACCAGCAGTTTCTAACTCAGTGCGGGTAGCAACCCACCAATCATCTGCTTCCTCTGACAGCATATGCGTACCGAACCTGACCTTCTGGTTATCGGCACACTCAGTCACTCGGAAGATCCTCTCAATCTCCTTCAACCACTTCTGAGCACCATCTGGATCGTATGCTCCCTTGAACATTGGAGGATTGTTCTTCTGGAACTCACTCAGTTGACGAGCAGCTCCCATTCCCACCACATTCGGATTTCCTCCAAGTACTCCAGCTAGCATACCCAGAGCCTCAGCAATTGCAGCATCGTCTCTACCTCTTCCAGCCATCTCTATTCTGAAACCCAAACAACTAAAACAATGAGTACTGATAGGTTACACAACACCTATACCGTACAGGGAAAACAGAATAATTACGACTCGACTCGACCGACTATGCTCTGATACCACTAATGTAACACCCTTCTAAATACCCCAAAATATTTAATTAAAATAATAACACATCAATCAGAGTAATTATGCCCCGAAGGGTGTCACACAATCATTTCACAACAATTATCAAAATATCCTGTCATGCTCATTTATTAAATCAAAATAAGACTCTTTTGCATAATTCGCAGCGGATACAAAACATCGACATTCAAATCACGCACTACATTACATGTAAAGTTGATCAACAACTAAATTAAAACATAGTCAACATCCCCTCCCGATGTTACATCTACCAGAGCATGACCCACTAAGGACGACACTAGACTCCATCGCACTAGCTTCTATTCAACTCACTGCTCGTTACCTGAAAAATAATTGTAAGGGTGAGTTCCTCAATCAATATAATAAGCATTATAAAACATTATGTAATGCTAAGTAATTTTAACACACTTCATCACCCTAATCCAAACATACATTCAGTAACGGCACATCAACTCAACATAATACTTAACACCAACACAAACACACGTATAATATTGGAATACATCCATTCATATTATACGCCATACATATATTATGCAATGAGACTCCATGCATGCGGTACCGACTATTTGTGAACATATAGTTCAACCTCACCGTCCAAATCCAGGCACGGCTACCAAGCTCACTAGTCCCACTCATTTGAGACATAGTGACTCACTCACTAATTCCTCACAATGGGAATTAGCTACCACCCCAAATGGGCCATGCTATGCACGCTAATCACCTAGCATGCAAACATCAACAACAATCAAAATGATTTACTCACTAATTCCTCACCATGGGAATTAGCTACCACCCCAAATGGGCCACAATATGCATGCTAATCACCTAGCAATGCAACAACAACAACAACTCAAGAATAGACATATGCTCACACTCTAAGCCATAAAACAGTCTATTTACAAATGCATACATTCACATCATCATGTATACCATCACATATCATCAACAAAAGCATATCATATCATGCCACATAATTAATCATAGTATTAGCACACTCTACTAATACCTATGTTATTCAAACAACGGGAAATTATCCCTACTACGTCATACATCAGCTAAGTTACATCACTCAGCCTAAACAATCAAAAACTGCACAACAACAGTTCAGAAAAACCACAAGTCTGCCCATACGCGTATCGCCTATGCCCATACGCGTATGGCGCATTTCCTCGCCCATCCCATACGCGTATCGCCCACGCTCATACGCGTATGCTACGCGTACCACATCCTCATACGCGTACCAACAGAGACGTTCTCACGTTCAAAACATCATCTCTTTCACTCATACGCGTAAGGCCTCCTCCATACGCGTACCAGCCATCTCATACGCGTATTGCCTAGTGCCATACGCGTATGACCAGAAGCCAGAAGTTCCAGATCTGCAATGGCTTTCTCTGCTACGAGATCCATCCAATTCCAACCTTCTACTGTCCAATTTTCATACATGTTCGTTCGTTTTATCAATTACAGATCATACACATTCGGCTTTCCAAATTGCTAACCTTACTACCTCTAATTCCTACGAGTTTTCGTCAATTATCATCCAATTTCGTTCATCAAATATTTCACAATTTCAGCATGCATCATTCAAATCAGAGTCAAAATCCATGGTTTCTTACTACCCATCACATATTATCCCATAATACCCATTAATCGATGATAAACCCCCCATTACCTGAGTAAATCCGGCAGTCTCTGAGCTCCAAGCTTTCCCTTCCTTCAACCTTCGTTCTTTTGCTTTTTTGCCCTTTCTGCCTCTTTTCCCTTTTCACGTGAAAAATAACTTTTTACCAAGAAATGGGATTTTTCTAACTTCCAACTTATATATTTTCCAAATTATATTATTATTCCAATAATAATAATAATTCAAAAATCCCAAAAATAATAATAATTATTATTATAATCCAATTATCTAATTAAATTAATAAATCTATTATTAACTTAATTTAAATAATAATCATATTATTATCGGGGTGTTACACAACCCATGGCATGAAAGTGATTCATCTCTAGTTTTACTAGCGTTTAGTTATAATTTATTGTTTCCTTGTAAATGAAGAACATTTGGCATAATTGTAAAACTATAGTGAAAAATATTAAATTTTTCGCCGCTCATATCTTTTAATTGGTGGAAACTAATGTGATGATAGCGTAACAAATATTGGTATTTCTTTCAATATTTTTTCTTATTGGAATGATTTGTGTTCTTATTTGAAATCTATGCTTCGAACAAACATAGTTCGCCATGTTATATGGTTTTTTTAATAAAAGTAACTGAGTTATAAAATGGGGATGTAGCTCAGATGGTAGAGCGCGTTAACCTTCTTTCTCGATCATTCAATATGAGAATTCGACATTCAAGAGAAAAATTTAGTTAAAATGTATTGTTTTAAGAGTATATTTATAGATAAATATTTAAATAATTTTGAGAATTTTTCTTAACTTAATAAAGAGATTACTAATTTTAATATTACTAAAAAGAACAAAATTATATATTGAGTTAAAATTTATTTTTATGAGAAAATATTTTTCTTAACTTAAGAAAGAGATCACTAATTTTAATATTCCTAAAAATAATAAAAATATCAATTGAGTTAAAATTTAGTGTTTTGAGATAATATTATAGGTAAATGTTTAAATAATTGTGAAAATGTTTTCTTAACTTAAGAAGGAGATCACTAATTTTGATATTCTTAAAAAGAATAATATTCAAATTATTATTTATTGTCTCAAATGATTTGTCTCTTTAAAATATCAATGCATCATTTTACTATTATATCCTTATTAACGTATTTCATTTCAAATAAAAATTCCATTAACTATAATTTTTAAGGAAATTATATCATTGTAATGAATATAATCGATCATTATCTTAAAAATATTGTAAAATTAAAAGAGGACATTTATGACGAGTGTGAGAGAGTATGAATTGATATTTGACTGATTGAAACATTCTATTTTCAAATTATTAATTATCCATCGATTATATATTATTCTTAGTCAAAATATCCAAATCCGGTTAGATATTATTCTTTACCTCCCATCAATTATCCATCTTGTAAATGGGACAGGGAGGTCCAATAGCATAAGATGTAGGAGAAAGCTCACCACATCATTCTAATTGTCCGAGGAAGACTTCTCACTCTACGAAAAAAATATAAAGTCGCCACCAAACTTCATTTATTGCAAAGGAATGGGAAAATATTAATAAAATCCTTAACAGAAAAAAGAAGATGGTCGTTACAACCAAATTCGAGTTCGGTCTTGCATCTCTCCATTCTACGTTAGTGAGTGCGTCTCATTTCGAAGTTGACGCGGTTCGATTGAATAGACCTTCCCCAACGGTATCAATAGGCAGTATCAGGATACGTCTTAGTTCAGGAACCTCTGGAATCGTCTCCATTTGAAGTAATTTTTATTTATATGGCGATCTGGAATAAATATATTCAATTATGAAATTTAGTAGGAATCAATTGTAGATTCTCACAGACGGTGCCAATGTTCAATGGTGGAATAAGAATGAGAGAAGTATGTCATAGTATGGAAGATGATGCTTGCAGCTCTGATGTGGAGAAATGGGTGGACCTTCAAGGTAAGCACAATAACGCTCAAGTTAGTTATGGGAAACCTCAAGGTGAATAATATCTTGGGAAAATGAGTCTCATACCAGCTTTGGCGCGAAAGAGGAGTATTTAAAAGGAGAGATTAATTGGTCCTTCATAATCTTCTTTTTGGGCTTTGGTCTGGCTCGAAATATCTGCTATTTTAAAGTAGTTTTATGGCAGCCTCCAATTGATAGATGTAAAAAGGACAATACTAATGGTTCATCAATCAGTGCTTCTTCATCATGTGGATGTATGTTCAGAAACATGGATGTTTATTTCCTAGGAATCTTTTCGAAGAAGTTGAACTTTTGTACATCCTTTCAAGCAGAATTGTTTGGAGAAACTCAAATATGATTGTGAATGAGAATCAGTTCAACCCATTGCATGAAAGTGATTCATCTCTAGTTTTACTAGCATTTAGTTATAATTTATTGTTTCCTTGTAAATGAAGAACATTTGGCCTAATTGTAAAACTATAGTGAAAAATATTAAATTTTTTGCGGCTCATATCTTTAATGGGTGGAAACTAATGTGATGATAGCGTAACAAATATTGGTCTTTCTTTCAATAATTTTCTTATAGGAATGGTTTGTGTTCTTATTTCAAATCTTTGCTTCGAACAAACTTAGTTCGCTATGTTATATGGTTTTTTTTAATAAAACTAACTGAGTTATAAAATGGGGATGTAGCTCAGATGGTAGAGCGTGTTAACCTTCTTTTTAGCTCATTCAATATGAGAATTCGACATTCAAGAAATAAATTTAGTTGAAATTTATTGTTTTAAGAGAATATTTATAGATAAATATTCAAATAATTTTAAGATTTTTCTTAACTTAATAAAGAGATTACTAATTTTAATATTACTAAAAAGAACAAAAATATATGTTGAGCTAAAATTTATTTTATGAGAAAATATTTTTCTTAACTTAACAAAGATATCACTAATTTTAATATTCCTAAAAATATTAAAAATATCAATTGAGTTAAAATTTAGTGTTTTGAGATAATATATATAGGTAAATATTTAAATAATTGTGAAAATGTTTTCTAACTTAAGAAGGAGATCACTCATTTTGATATTCTTAAAAAGAATAATATTCAAATTGTTATTTATTGTCTCAAATGATTTGTCTCTTTAAAATATCAATGCATCTTTTTACTATTATATCATTATTAACGTATTTCATTTCAAATAAAAATTTCATTAACTATAATATTTAAGGAAATTATATCATTGTAATGAACATAACTGATCATTATCTTAAAAATGTTGCAAAATTAAAAGAGAATATTTATGACGAGTGTGAGAGAGTATGAGTTAATATTTGACTAATTGAAACATTCTAATTTCAAATTATTAATTATCCATCTATTATATATTATTCTTAGTCAAATTATCCAAATCCGGTTTGATATTATTCTTTACCGCCCATCAATTATCCATCTTGTAAATGGGACAGAGAGGTTCAATAGCATAGGATGTGGGAGAAAGCTCACCATATCATTCTAATTGTCCGAAGAAGATTTCTCACTCTACGAAAAAAAATACAAAGTCGCCACCAAACGTCATTTATTGCAAAGGAAAGGGAAAATATTGATAAAATCCTTAACAGAAAAAAGAAGATGGTCATCACAACCAAATTCGGATTTGGTCTTGCATCTCTCCATTCTATGTTAGTGAGTGCGTCTCATTTCGAAGTTGACGCGGTTCGATTGAATAGACCTTCCCCAACGGTATCAATAGGAAGTAACAGGATACGCCTTAGTTCAGGAACCTCTGGAATCGTCTCCATATTATATAATTTTTAGAAATACGGATATCTGGAATAAAAAGATTCGATAATGAAATTTAGTATGAATCAATTGTAGATTCTCACAGACGGCGCCAATGTTCAATGGTGGAATAAGAATGAGAGAGGTATGTCATAGTATGGAAGATGATGCTTGTAGCTCTGATGTGGAGAAAGGGGTGGACCTTCAAGGTTAGCACAACAACGCTCAAGTTAGTTATGAGAAACCTCAAGGTGAATAATATCTTGGGAAAATGAGTCTCATACCAACTTTTGCGTGAAAGAGGAGTATTTAAAAGGAGAGAATAATTGGTCCTTCATAATCTTCTTTTTCGGCTTTGGTCTAACTCGAAATATCTGCTTTTTTAAAGTAGTTTTATGGAAGCCTCCAATTGATAGATGTAAAAAGGGCATTACTAATGGTTCATCAATCAGTGCTTCTTTAGCATGTGGATGTATGTTCAGAAACATGGATGTTTATTTCCTAGGCTTCTTTTCTAAGAATTTGAACTTTTGTACATCCTTTCAAGCAGAATTGTTTGGAGAAACTCAAATATTATTGTGAAGAAGAATCAGTTCAACCCATGGCATGATTTATTGGTTACTTGGAAATGAAGAACATTTGGCATTATTGTAAGACTATAGTGAAAAATATTTAATTTTTCGCCGCTCATATCTTTTATGAAGGGAAACTAATGTGATGATAGCGTAGCAAACATTGTTCTTTCTTTCAATAATTTTACTTATTGGAATGGTTTGTATTCTTATTTGAAATATTTGCTTCGAACAAACTTAGTTCGCCATCTTATATGGTTTTTTTAATAAAACTAACTAGGTTTTAAAAATGGGGATATAGCTCAGGTGGTAGAGCGTTCGCTTACCATGCGAGAGGTATGGGGAAAAAAAACTATAAAATATTTGTTAAATTGAAATTTAATGAATTGAGAGAAATTTATATTTTAAAAGTGAGGAGTTAACCTTCTTTCTCGCGCATTCAATATGAGAATTCGACATTTAAGAGAAAATTTTAGTTGAAATTTATAGTTTTTAAAGAATATATATAGATAAATATTTAAATAATTTTGAGAATTTTTATTAACTTAATAAAGAGATTACTAATTTTAATATTACTAAAAAGAACAAAAATATATGTTGAGTTAAAATTCTTGTTATGAGAAAATATTTTTTTAACTTAACAAAGAGATCACTAATTCTAATATTCCTAAAAATAATAAAAATATTTATAGGTAAATATTTAAATAATTGTGAAAATGTTTTCTTAACTTAAGAAGGAGATCACTAATTTTGATATTCTTAAAAATAATTATATTTAAATTATGATTTATTGTCTCAAATTATTTGTCTCTTTAAAATATCAATGCCTCTTTTTACTATTATATTCTTATTAACGTATTTCATTTCATATAAAAATTCCATTAACTATAATTTTTAAGGAAAGTATATCATCGTAATGAACGTAACTGATCATTATCTTAAAAATGTTACAAAATTAAAAGAGGACATTTAAAATGAATGTGAGAGAGTATGAATTAATATTTGACCGATTGACACAATCTAATTTTCAATTATTAATTATCCATCGATAAGATATTATTCTTAGTCAAATTATCCAAATCCGGTTAGATATTATTCTTTACAGTCCATCAATTATCCATCTTGTAAATGGGACAGGGAGGTCCAATAGCATAAGATGTGGGAGAAAGCTCACCACATCATTCTAATTGTCCAAGGAAGACTTCTCACTCTACGAAAAAACTACAAAGTCGCCACCAAACTTCATTTATTGCAAAGGAAAGGGAAAATATTGATAAAATCCTTAACAAAAAAATAAGATCGTCGTCACAACCAAATTCGAGTTCGGTCTTGCATTTCTCCATTCTACGTTAGTGAGTGCGTCTCATTTCGAAGTTGACGTAGTTCGATTGAATAGACCTTCCCTAACTGTAACAATAAGCAGTATCAAGATACATCTTAGTTCAGGAACCTTTGGAATCGTCTCCATTTGAAGTAATTTTATATATAGAGAGATCTTGAATAAATATATTCAATTATGAAATTTAGTAGGAATCAATTGTAGATTCTCACAGACGGCGCCAATGTTCAATGGTGGAATAAGAATGAGAGAGGTGTGTCATAGTATGGAAGATGATGCTTGCAGCTCTGATATGGAGAAAGGGGTGGACCTTCAAGGTTAGCACAACAACGCTCAAGTTAGTTTAGGGAAACCTCAAGGTGAATAATATCTTGGGAAAATGAGTCTCATACAAGCTTTGGTGCGAAAGAGGAGTATTTAAAAGGAGAGAATAATTAGTCCTTCATAATCTTCTTTTTGGGCTTTGGTCTGGCTCGAAATATCTTCTATTTTAAAGTAGTTTTATGGCAGCCTCCAATTGATAGATGTAAAAAGAACAATACTAATGGTTCATCAATCAATGCTTCTTCAGCATGGGGATGTATGTTCAGAAACATGAATGTTTATTTCCTAGGCTTCTTTTCTAAGAAGTTGAACTTTTGTACATCCTTTCAAGCAGAATTGTTTGGAGAAACTCAAATATGATTGTGAATAAGAATCAGTTCAACCCATGGCATGAAAGTGATTCATCTCTAGTTTTACTAGCGTTTAGTTATAATTTATTGTTTCCTTGTAAATGAAGAACATTTGGCATAATTGTAAAACTATAGTGAAAAATATTAAATTTTTCGCCGCTCATATCTTTTAATTGGTGGAAACTAATGTGATGATAGCGTAACAAATATTGGTATTTCTTTCAATATTTTTTCTTATTGGAATGATTTGTGTTCTTATTTGAAATCTTTGCTTCGAACAAACTTAGTTCGCCATAGTATATGGTTTTTTTAATAAAAGTAACTGAGTTATAAAATGGGGATGTAGCTCAGATGGTAGAGCGCGTTAACCTTCTTTCTCGATCATTCAATATGAGAATTCGACATTCAAGAGAAAAATTTAGTTAAAATGTATTGTTTTAAGAGTATATTTATAGATAAATATTTAAATAATTTTGAGAATTTTTCTTAACTTAATAAAGAGATTACTAATTTTAATATTACTAAAAAGAACAAAATTATATATTGAGTTAAAATTTATTTTTATGAGAAAATATTTTTCTTAACTTAAGAAAGAGATCACTAATTTTAATATTCCTAAAAATAATAAAAATATCAATTGAGTTAAAATTTATTGTTTTGAGATAATATTTATAGGTAAATGTTTAAATAATTGTGAAAATGTTTTCTTAACTTAAGAAGGAGATCACTAATTTTGATATTCTTAAAAAGAATAATATTCAAATTATTATTTATTGTCTCAAATGATTTGTCTCTTTAAAATATCAATGCATCATTTTACTATTATATCCTTATTAACGTATTTCATTTCAAATAAAAATTCCATTAACTATAATTTTTAAGGAAATTATATCATTGTAATGAATATAATCGATCATTATCTTAAAAATATTGTAAAATTAAAAGAGGACATTTATGACGAGTGTGAGAGAGTATGAATTGATATTTGACTGATTGAAACATTCTATTTTCAAATTATTAATTATCCATCGATTATATATTATTCTTAGTCAAAATATCCAAATCCGGTTAGATATTATTCTTTACCTCCCATCAATTATCCATCTTGTAAATGGGACAGGGAGGTCCAATAGCATAAGATGTAGGAGAAAGCTCACCACATCATTCTAATTGTCCGAGGAAGACTTCTCACTCTACGAAAAAAATACAAAGTCGCCACCAAACTTCATTTATTGCAAAGGAATGGGAAAATATTAATAAAATCCTTAACAGAAAAAAGAAGATGGTCGTTCCAACCAAATTTGAGTTCGGTCTTGCATCTCTCCATTCTACGTTAGTGAGTGCGTCTCATTTCGAAGTTGACGCGGTTCGATTGAATAGACCTTCCCCAACGGTATCAATAGGCAGTATCAGGATACGTCTTAGTTCAGGAACCTCTGGAATCGTCTCCATTTGAAGTAATTTTTATTTATATGGCGATCTGGAATAAATATATTCAATTATGAAATTTAGTAGGAATCAATTGTAGATTCTCACAGACGGTGCCAATGTTCAATGGTGGAATAAGAATGAGAGAAGTATGTCATAGTATGGAAGATGATGCTTGCAGCTCTGATGTGGAGAAATGGGTGGACCTTCAAGGTAAGCACAATAACGCTCAAGTTAGTTATGGGAAACCTCAAGGTGAATAATATCTTGGGAAAATGAGTCTCATACCAGCTTTGGCGCGAAAGAGGAGTATTTAAAAGGAGAGATTAATTGGTCCTTCATAATCTTCTTTTTGGGCTTTGGTCTGGCTCGAAATATCTGCTATTTTAAAGTAGTTTTATGGCAGCCTCCAATTGATAGATGTAAAAAGGACAATACTAATGGTTCATCAATCAGTGCTTCTTCATCATGTGGATGTATGTTCAGAAACATGGATGTTTATTTCCTAGGAATCTTTTCGAAGAAGTTGAACTTTTGTACATCCTTTCAAGCAGAATTGTTTGGAGAAACTCAAATATGATTGTGAATGAGAATCAGTTCAACCCATTGCATGAAAGTGATTCATCTCTAGTTTTACTAGCATTTAGTTATAATTTATTGTTTCCTTGTAAATGAAGAACATTTGGCCTAATTGTAAAACTATAGTGAAAAATATTAAATTTTTTGCGGCTCATATCTTTTAATGGGTGGAAACTAATGTGATGATAGCGTAACAAATATTGGTCTTTCTTTCAATAATTTTTCTTATAGGAATGGTTTGTGTTCTTATTTCAAATCTTTGCTTCGAACAAACTTAGTTCGCTATGTTATATGGTTTTTTTTTAATAAAACTAACTGAGTTATAAAATGGGGATGTAGCTCAGATGGTAGAGCGTGTTAACCTTCTTTTTAGCTCATTCAATATGAGAATTCGACATTCAAGAAATAAATTTAGTTGAAATTTATTGTTTTAAGAGAATATTTATAGATAAATATTCAAATAATTTTAAGAATTTTTCTTAACTTAATAAAGAGATTACTAATTTTAATATTACTAAAAAGAACAAAAATATATGTTGAGCTAAAATTTATTTTATGAGAAAATATTTTTCTTAACTTAACAAAGATATCACTAATTTTAATATTCCTAAAAATATTAAAAATATCAATTGAGTTAAAATTTAGTGTTTTGAGATAATATATATAGGTAAATATTTAAATAATTGTGAAAATGTTTTCTTAACTTAAGAAGGAGATCACTCATTTTGATATTCTTAAAAAGAATAATATTCAAATTGTTATTTATTGTCTCAAATGATTTGTCTCTTTAAAATATCAATGCATCTTTTTACTATTATATCATTATTAACGTATTTCATTTCAAATAAAAATTTCATTAACTATAATATTTAAGGAAATTATATCATTGTAATGAACATAACTGATCATTATCTTAAAAATGTTGCAAAATTAAAAGAGAATATTTATGACGAGTGTGAGAGAGTATGAGTTAATATTTGACTAATTGAAACATTCTAATTTCAAATTATTAATTATCCATCTATTATATATTATTCTTAGTCAAATTATCCAAATCCGGTTTGATATTATTCTTTACCGCCCATCAATTATCCATCTTGTAAATGGGACAGAGAGGTTCAATAGCATAGGATGTGGGAGAAAGCTCACCATATCATTCTAATTGTCCGAAGAAGATTTCTCACTCTACGAAAAAAAATACAAAGTCGCCACCAAACGTCATTTATTGCAAAGGAAAGGGAAAATATTGATAAAATCCTTAACAGAAAAAAGAAGATGGTCATCACAACCAAATTCGGATTTGGTCTTGCATCTCTCCATTCTATGTTAGTGAGTGCGTCTCATTTCGAAGTTGACGCGGTTCGATTGAATAGACCTTCCCCAACGGTATCAATAGGAAGTAACAGGATACGCCTTAGTTCAGGAACCTCTGGAATCGTCTCCATATTATATATTTTTAGAAATACGGATATCTGGAATAAAAAGATTCGATAATGAAATTTAGTATGAATCAATTGTAGATTCTCACAGACGGCGCCAATGTTCAATGGTGGAATAAGAATGAGAGAGGTATGTCATAGTATGGAAGATGATGCTTGTAGCTCTGATGTGGAGAAAGGGGTGGACCTTCAAGGTTAGCACAACAACGCTCAAGTTAGTTATGAGAAACCTCAAGGTGAATAATATCTTGGGAAAATGAGTCTCATACCAACTTTTGCGTGAAAGAGGAGTATTTAAAAGGAGAGAATAATTGGTCCTTCATAATCTTCTTTTTCGGCTTTGGTCTAACTCGAAATATCTGCTTTTTTAAAGTAGTTTTATGGAAGCCTCCAATTGATAGATGTAAAAAGGGCATTACTAATGGTTCATCAATCAGTGCTTCTTTAGCATGTGGATGTATGTTCAGAAACATGGATGTTTATTTCCTAGGCTTCTTTTCTAAGAATTTGAACTTTTGTACATCCTTTCAAGCAGAATTGTTTGGAGAAACTCAAATATTATTGTGAAGAAGAATCAGTTCAACCCATGGCATGATTTATTGGTTACTTGGAAATGAAGAACATTTGGCATTATTGTAAGACTATAGTGAAAAATATTTAATTTTTCGCCGCTCATATCTTTTATGAAGGGAAACTAATGTGATGATAGCGTAGCAAACATTGTTCTTTCTTTCAATAATTTTACTTATTGGAATGGTTTGTATTCTTATTTGAAATATTTGCTTCGAACAAACTTAGTTCGCCATCTTATATGGTTTTTTTAATAAAACTAACTAAGTTTTAAAAATGGGGATATAGCTCAGGTGGTAGAGCGTTCGCTTACCATGCGAGAGGTATGGGGAAAAAAACTATAAATATTTGTTAAATTGAAATTTAATGAATTGAGAGAAATTTATATTTTAAAAGTGAGGAGTTAACCTTCTTTCTCGCGCATTCAATATGAGAATTCGACATTTAAGAGAAAATTTTAGTTGAAATTTATAGTTTTTAAAGAATATATATAGATAAATATTTAAATAATTTTGAGAATTTTTATTAACTTAATAAAGAGATTACTAATTTTAATATTACTAAAAAGAACAAAAATATATGTTGAGTTAAAATTTCTTGTTATGAGAAAATATTTTTCTTAACTTAACAAAGAGATCACTAATTCTAATATTCCTAAAAATAATAAAAATATTTATAGGTAAATATTTAAATAATTGTGAAAATGTTTTCTTAATTTAAGAAGGAGATCACTAATTTTGATATTCTTAAAAATAATTATATTTAAATTATTATTTATTGTCTCAAATTATTTGTCTCTTTAAAATATCAATGCCTCTTTTTACTATTATATTCTTATTAACGTATTTCATTTCATATAAAAATTCCATTAACTATAATTTTTAAGGAAAGTATATCATCGTAATGAACGTAACTGATCATTATCATAAAAATGTTACAAAATTAAAAGAGGACATTTAAAATGAATGTGAGAGAGTATGAATTAATATTTGACCGATTGACACAATCTAATTTTCAATTATTAATTATCCATCGATAAGATATTATTCTTAGTCAAATTATCCAAATCCGGTTAGATATTATTCTTTACAGTCCATCAATTATCCATCTTGTAAATGGGACAGGGAGGTCCAATAGCATAAGATGTGGGAGAAAGCTCACCACATCATTCTAATTGTCCAAGGAAGACTTCTCACTCTACGAAAAAACTACAAAGTCGCCACCAAACTTCATTTATTGCAAAGGAAAGGGAAAATATTGATAAAATCCTTAACAAAAAAATAAGATCGTCGTCACAACCAAATTCGAGTTCGGTCTTGCATTTCTCCATTCTACGTTAGTGAGTGCGTCTCATTTCGAAGTTGACGTAGTTCGATTGAATAGACCTTCCCTAACTGTAACAATAAGCAGTATCAAGATACATCTTAGTTCAGGAACCTTTGGAATCGTCTCCATTTGAAGTAATTTTTATATATAGAGAGATCTTGAATAAATATATTCAATTATGAAATTTAGTAGGAATCAATTGTAGATTCTCACAGACGGCGCCAATGTTCAATGGTGGAATAAGAATGAGAGAGGTGTGTCATAGTATGGAAGATGATGCTTGCAGCTCTGATATGGAGAAAGGGGTGGACCTTCAAGGTTAGCACAACAACGCTCAAGTTAGTTTAGGGAAACCTCAAGGTGAATAATATCTTGGGAAAATGAGTCTCATACAAGCTTTGGTGCGAAAGAGGAGTATTTAAAAGGAGAGAATAATTAGTCCTTCATAATCTTCTTTTTGGGCTTTGGTCTGGCTCGAAATATCTTCTATTTTAAAGTAGTTTTATGGCAGCCTCCAATTGATAGATGTAAAAAGAACAATACTAATGGTTCATCAATCAATGCTTCTTCAGCATGGGGATGTATGTTCAGAAACATGAATGTTTATTTCCAAGGCTTCTTTTCTAAGAAGTTGAACTTTTGTACATCCTTTCAAGCAGAATTGTTTGGAGAAACTCAAATATGATTGTGAATAAGAATCAGTTCAACCCATGGCATGAAAGTGATTCATCTCTAGTTTTACTAGCGTTTAGTTATAATTTATTGTTTCCTTGTAAATGAAGAACATTTGGCATAATTGTAAAACTATAGTGAAAAATATTAAATTTTTCGCCGCTCATATCTTTTAATTGGTGGAAACTAATGTGATGATAGCGTAACAAATATTGGTATTTCTTTCAATATTTTTTCTTATTGGAATGATTTGTGTTCTTATTTGAAATCTTTGCTTCGAACAAACTTAGTTCGCCATGTTATATGGTTTTTTTAATAAAAGTAACTGAGTTATAAAATGGGGATGTAGCTCAGATGGTAGAGCGCGTTAACCTTCTTTCTCGATCATTCAATATGAGAATTCGACATTCAAGAGAAAAATTTAGTTAAAATGTATTGTTTTAAGAGTATATTTATAGATAAATATTTAAATAATTTTGAGAATTTTTCTTAACTTAATAAAGAGATTACTAATTTTATATTACTAAAAAGAACAAAATTATATATTGAGTTAAATTTATTTTTATGAGAAAATATTTTCTTAACTTAAGAAAGAGATCACTAATTTTAATATTCCTAAAAATAATAAAAATATCAATTGAGTTAAAATTTATTGTTTTGAGATAATATTTATAGGTAAATGTTTAAATAATTGTGAAAATGTTTTCTTAACTTAAGAAGGAGATCACTAATTTTGATATTCTTAAAAAGAATAATATTCAAATTATTATTTATTGTCTCAAATGATTTGTCTCTTTAAAATATCAATGCATTATTTTACTATTATATCCTTATTAACGTATTTCATTTCAAATAAAAATTCCATTAACTATAATTTTTAAGGAAATTATATCATTGTAATGAATATAATCGATCATTATCTTAAAAATATTGTAAAATTAAAAGAGGACATTTATGACGAGTGTGAGAGAGTATGAATTGATATTTGACTGATTGAAACATTCTATTTTCAAATTATTAATTATCCATCGATTATATATTATTCTTAGTCAAAATATCCAAATCCGGTTAGATATTATTCTTTACCTCCCATCAATTATCCATCTTGTAAATGGGACAGGGAGGTCCAATAGCATAAGATGTAGGAGAAAGCTCACCACATCATTCTAATTGTCCGAGGAAGACTTCTCACTCTACGAAAAAAAATACAAAGTCGCCACCAAACTTCATTTATTGCAAAGGAATGGGAAAATATTAATAAAATCCTTAACAGAAAAAAGAAGATGGTCGTTACAACCAAATTTGAGTTCGGTCTTGCATCTCTCCATTCTACGTTAGTGAGTGCGTCTCATTTCGAAGTTGACGCGGTTCGATTGAATAGACCTTCCCCAACGGTATCAATAGGCAGTATCAGGATACGTCTTAGTTCAGGAACCTCTGGAATCGTCTCCATTTGAAGTAATTTTATTTATATGGCGATCTGGAATAAATATATTCAATTATGAAATTTAGTAGGAATCAATTGTAGATTCTCACAGACGGTGCCAATGTTCAATGGTGGAATAAGAATGAGAGAAGTATGTCATAGTATGGAAGATGATGCTTGCAGCTCTGATGTGGAGAAATGGGTGGACCTTCAAGGTAAGCACAATAACGCTCAAGTTAGTTATGGGAAACCTCAAGGTGAATAATATCTTGGGAAAATGAGTCTCATACCAGCTTTGGCGCGAAAGAGGAGTATTTAAAAGGAGAGATTAATTGGTCCTTCATAATCTTCTTTTGGGCTTTGGTCTGGCTCGAAATATCTGCTATTTTAAAGTAGTTTTATGGCAGCCTCCAATTGATAGATGTAAAAAGGACAATACTAATGGTTCATCAATCAGTGCTTCTTCATCATGTGGATGTATGTTCAGAAACATGGATGTTTATTTCCTAGGAATCTTTTCGAAGAAGTTGAACTTTTGTACATCCTTTCAAGCAGAATTGTTTGGAGAAACTCAAATATGATTGTGAATGAGAATCAGTTCAACCCATTGCATGAAAGTGATTCATCTCTAGTTTTACTAGCATTTAGTTATAATTTATTGTTTCCTTGTAAATGAAGAACATTTGGCCTAATTGTAAAACTATAGTGAAAAATATTAATTTTTTTGCGGCTCATATCTTTTAATGGGTGGAAACTAATGTGATGATAGCGTAACAAATATTGGTCTTTCTTTCAATAATTTTTCTTATAGGAATGGTTTTTGTGTTCTTATTTCAAATCTTTGCTTCGAACAAACTTAGTTCGCTATGTTATATGGTTTTTTTTTAATAAAACTAACTGAGTTATAAAATGGGGATGTAGCTTAGATGGTAGAGCGTGTTAACCTTCTTTTTAGCTCATTCAATATGAGAATTCAATATGAGAATATTTATAGATAAATATTTAAAAAAATTTGAGAATTTTTCTTAACTTAATAAAGAGATTACTAATTTTAATATTACTAAAAATAACAAAAATATATGTTGAGTTAAAATTTATTTTTATGAGAAAATATTTGTCTTAAATTAACCAAGAGATCACTAATTCTAATATTCTTAAAAATAATAAAAATATCAATTGAGCTAAAATTTAGTGTTTTGAGATAATATTTATGGGTAAATATTTAAATAATTGTGAAAATGTTTTCTTAACTTAGTGTTTTGAGATATTATTTATGGGTAAAATATAGTGTTTTGAGATAATATTTTTGGGTAAATATTCAAATTATTATTTATTGTCTCAAATGATTTGTCTCTTTAAAATATCAATGCATCTTTTTACGATTATATCCTTATTAATGTATTTCATTTCAAATAAAAATTCCATTAACTATAATTTTTAAGGAAATTATATCATCGTAATGAACATAACTGATCATTATCTTAAAAATGTTGCAAAATTAACAGAGCACATTTACGATGAGTGTGAGAGAGTATGAATTAATATTTAACTGATTGAAACATTCTAATTTTCAATTATGAGTTATCCATCGATTAGATATTACTCTTAGTCAAATTATCCAAATCCGGTTAGATATTATTCTTTACCGCCCATCAATTATCCATCTTGTAAATGGGACAGGGAGGTCCAATAGCATAAGATGTGGGAGAAAGCTCAACACATCATTCTAATTGTCCGAGGAAGACTTCTCACTCTACGAAAAAAAATATAAAGTCGCCACCAAATTTCATTTATTGCAAAGGAAAGGGAAAATATTGATAAAATCCATAATAGAAAAAAGAAGATGGTCGTCGCAACCAAATTCGGGTTCGGTCTTGCATCTCTTCATTCTACGTTAGTGAGTGCATCTCATTTCGAAGTTGGCGCAGTTTGATTGAATGGACCTTCCCCAATGGTTTACTTAAGGAGTATCAGGATATTTCTTAGTTCTTGAACCTCTGGAATCGTCTTAATTCGATGTTATTTTTAGATATATGGAGATCTGGAATAAAAATATTCAATTATGAAATTTAGTAGGAATCAATTATAGATTCTCACAGACAGCGCCAATGTTCAATGGTGGAATAAGAATAAGAGAGGTATGTCATAGCATGGAAGATGATGCTTGCAGCTCTGATGTGGAGAAAGGGGTGGACCTTCAAGGTTAGCACAACAACGCTCAAGTTAGTTATGGGAAACCTCAAGGTGAACAATATCTTAGGAAAATGAGTCTCATACCAACTTTGGCGCGAAAGAGGAGTTATTAAAAGTAGAGAATAATTGGACCTTTATAATCTGTTGTTTTAAAGTAGTTTTATGGTAGCCTCCAATTGATTGATGTAAAAAGGGCAATACTAATGGTTCATCAATCAACGCTTCTTCAGCATGTGGATGTATGTTCAGAAACATGGATGTTTATTTCCTAGGCTTCTTTTCTAAGAAGTTGAACTTTTGTACATTCTTCCAAGCATATTTGTTTGGAGAAACTCAAATATTATTTGAATAAGAATCAGTTCAACCCATGGCATGAAAGTGATTCATCTCTAGTTTTACTAGTGTTTAGTTATAATTTATTGGTTCCTTGGAAATGAACAACATTTTGCATAATTGTAAAACTATAGTGAAAAATAATAACTTTTTCGCCGTTGATGTCTTTTATGGAGAAAAACTAATGTGATGATAACGTAGCAAACATTGGTCTTTCTTTCAATAATTTTACTTATTAGAATGGTTTGTGCTCTTATTTGAAATATTTGCTTTAAACAAACTTAGTTCGCCATGTTATATGGTTTTTAAATCAAACTAACTGAGTTATAAAATTGGGATGTAGCTCAGATGATAGAGCGCTCGCTTAGTATGCGAGAGGTACGGGGATTGATACCCCGCATCTCCTTAAATAAGTAATTGGAGAAGAAAAAAACTATCAAATATTTGTTTAATTGAAATTTAATGAATTTAGAGAATATTTATATTTTAAGGGTGAGGAGTTAACCTTCTTTCTCGCTCACTCAATATGAGAATTCGACATTCAAGAGAAAAATTTAGTTGAAATTTATTGTTTTGAGAGAATATTTATAGATAAATATTTAAATAATTTTGAGAATTTTTTTTTCACTTAATAAAGAGATTACCAATTTTAATATTACTAAAAAGAACAAAAATATCTGTTGACTTAAAATTTATTTTTAGGATAAAATATTTTTCTTAACTTAACAAAGAGATCACTAATTTTAATATTCCTAAAAATAATAAAAATATCAATCAAGTTAAAATTTAGTGTTTTGAGATAATATTTATGGGTAAATATTTAAATAATTGTGAAAATGTTTTATTAACTTAAGAAGGAGATCACTAATTTTGATATTCTTAAAAAGAACAATATTCAAATTATTATTTATTGTCTCAAATGATTTGCCTCTTTAAAATATCAGTGCATCTTTTTACTATTATATCCTTATTAACGTATTTCATTTCAAATAAAAATTCCATTAACTATAATTTTTAAGGAAATTATATCATCGTAATGAACAAAACTGATCATTATCTTAAAAACGTTGCAAAATTAAAAGAGGAGATTTATGATGAGTGTGAGAGAGTATGAATTAATATTTGACTGATTGAAACATTCTAATTTTCAATTATTAATTATCCATCGATTAGATATTTTTCTTAGTCAAATTATCCAAATAAGGGTAGATATTATTCTTTACCGCCCATCAATTATTCATCTTGTAAATGGGACAGGGAGGTCCAAGAGCATAAGATATGGGAGAAAGCTCACCACATAATTCTAATTGTCCGAGGAAGACTTCTTACTCTAAGAAAAAAATACAAAGTCGCCACCAACCTTTATTTATTACAAAGGAAAGGGAAAATATTGATAAAATCCTTAACAGAAAATAGAAGATGGTCGTCACAACCAAATTCGGGTTCGGTCTTGCATCTCTCCTTTATATGTAAGTGAGTGCGTCTCATTTAGAAGTTGACGCAATTCGATTGAATGGACTTTCCCCAGTGGTATCAATAAGGAGTATCAGGATATTTCTTAGTTCTGGAACCTCTGGAATCGTCTCAATTTGATGTAATTTTTAGATATATGGAGATCTGGAATAAAAAGATTCATTTATGAAATTTAGGAGGAATCAATTGTAGATTCTCACAGACGGCGCCAATGTTCAATGGTTGAATAAGAATGAGAGAGGTATGTCATAGTATGGAAGATGATGCTTGCGGCTCTAATGTGGAGAAAGAGGTGGACCTTCAAGGTTAGCATAACAACGCTCAAGTTAGTTATGGGAAACCTCAAGGTGAATAATATCTTGGGAAAATGAGTCTCATACCAGCTTTGGCGCGAAAGAGGAGTATTTAATAGTAGAGAATAGTTGGTCCTTTATAATATTCTTTTTGGGTTTTGGTCTGACTCAAAATATCTGCTTTTTTAAAGTAGTTTTATGGCAGCCTCCAATTGATAGATGTAAAAAGGGCAAAACTAATGGTTCATCAATCAGCGCTTCTTCAGCATGTGGAGTATGTTCAGAAACATGGATTTTTAATTCCTAGGCTTCTTTTCTAAGAAGTTGAACTTTTGTACATTCTTTCAAGCATATTTGTTTGGAGAAACTCAAATATTACTTGAATAAGAATCAGTTCAACCCATGGCATGAAAGTGATTCATCTCTAGTTTTACTAGCGTTTAGTTATAATTTATTGGTTCCTTGGAAATGAACAACATTTGGCATAATTGTAAATCTATAATGAAAAATATTAAATTTTTTTCCACTCATATCTTTTATGGAGGGAAACTAATGTGATGATAATGTAGCAAACATTGGTCTTTCTTTCGATAATTTTACTTATTAGAATGGTTTGTGTTCTTATTTGAAATATTTGCATCGAACAAACATAGTTCGCCATGTTGTATGGTTTTTTTAATCAAACTAACTGAGTTATAAAATGGGGATGTAGCTCAGATGGTAGAGCGCTCGCTTAGTATGCGAGAGGTACGGGGATTGATACCCCGCATCTCCATAAATAAGTAATTGGAGAAAAAAAAACTATCAAATATTTGTTTAATTGAAATTTAATGAATTAAGAGAATATTTATATTTTAAGGGTGAGGAGTTAACCTTCTTTCTCGCTCACTCAATATGAGAATTCTTGACATTCAAGAGAAAAATTTAGTTGAAATTTATTATTTTGAGAGAATATTTATAGATAAATATTTAAATAATTTTGAGAAATTTTTTTCACTTAATAAAGAGATTACCAATTTGAATATTACTAAAAAGAACAAAAATATCTGTTGACTTAAAATTTTTTTTTAGGATAAAATATTTTTCTTAACTTAACAAAGAGATCACTAATTTTAATATTCCTAAAAATAATAAAAATATCAATCGAGTTAAAATTTAATGTTTTGATATAATATTTATGGGTAAATATTTAAATAATTGTGAAAATGTTTTATTAACTTAAGAAGGAGATCACTAATTTTGATATTCTTAAAAAGAATAATATTCAAATTATTATTTATTGTCTCAAATGATTTGTCTCTTTAAAATATCAACGCATCTTTTTACTATTATATCCTTATTAACGTATTTCATTTCAAATAAAAATTCCATTAACTATAATTTTTAAGGAAATTATATCATCGTAATGAACATAACTGATCATTATCTTAAAAACGTTGCAAAATTAAAAGAGGAGATTTATGATGAGTGTGAGAGAGTATGAATTAATATTTGACTGATTGAAACATTCTAATTTTCAATTATTAATTATCCATCGATTAGATATTATTCTTAGTCAAATTATCCAAATCAGGATAGATATTATTCTTTACCGCCCATCAATTATCCATCTTGTAAATGGGACAGGGAGGTCCAAGAGCATAAGATGTGCGAGAAAGCTCACCACATAATTCTAATTGTCCGAGGAAGACTTCTTACTCTAAGAAAAAACTACAAAGTCGCCACCAACCTTTATTTATTACAAAGGAAAGGGAAAATATTGATAAAATCCTTAACAGAAAAAAGAAGATTGTCGTCGCAACCAAGTTCGGGTTCGGTCTTGCATCTCTCCATTATATGTAAGTGAGTGCGTCTCATTTCGAAGTTGACGCAATTCGATTGAATGGACTTTCCCCAGTGGTATCAATAAGGAGTATCAGGATATTTCTTAGTTCTTGAACCTCTGGAATCGTCTCAATTTGATGTAATTTTTAGATATATGGAGATCTGGAATAAAAAGATTCAATTATGAAATTTAGGAGGAATCAATTGTAGATTCTCACAGACGGCGCCAATGTTCAATGGTTGAATAAGAATGAGAGAGGTATGTCATAGTATGGAAGATGATCCTTGCGGCTCTGATGTGGAGAAAGAGGTGGACCTTCAAGGTTAGCACAACAACGCTCAAGTTAGTTATGGGAAACCTCAAGGTGAATAATATCTTTTGAAAATGAGTCTCATACCAGCTTTGGCGCGAAAGAGGAGTATTTAAAAGTAGAGAATAATTGGTCCTTTATAATATTCTTTTTGGGCTTTGGTATGACTCGAAATATCTGCTGTTTTAAAGTAGTTTTATGGCAGCCTCCAATTGATAGATGTAAAAAGGGCAATACTAATGGTTCATCAATCAGCGCTTCTTCAGCATGTGGATGTATGTTCAGAAACATGGATGTTTATTTCCTAGGCTTCTTTTCTAAGAAGTTGAACTTTTGTACATTCTTTCAAGCATATTTGTTTGGAGAAACTCAAATATTATTTGAATAAGAATCAGTTCTACCCATGGCATGAAAGTGATTCATCTCTAGTTTTACTAGCGTTTAGTTATAATTTATTGGTTCCTTGGAAATGAACAACATATGGCATAATTGTAAAACTATAGTGAAAAATATTAAATTTTTCGCCGCTCATATCTTTTATGGAGGGAAACCAATGTGATGATAACGTAGCAAACATTGGTCTTTCTTTCGATAATTTTACTTATTAGAATGGTTTGTGTTCTTATTTGAAATATTTGCTTCGAACAAACTTAGTTCGCCATGTTGTATGGTTTTTTTAATCAAACTAACTGAGTTATAAAATGGCGATGTAGCTCAGATGGTAGAGCGCTCGCTTAGTATGCGAGAGGTACGGGGATTGATACCCCGCATCTCCATAAATAAGTAATTGGAGAAAAAAAACTATCAAATATTTGTTTAATTGAAATTTAATGAATTTAGAGATTATTTATATTTTCAGGGTGAGGAGTTAACCTTCTTTCTCGCTCACTCAATATGAGAATTCGACATTCAAGAGAAAATTTTAGTTGAAATTTATTGTTTTAAGAGAATATTTATAGATAAATATTTAAATAATTTTGAGAATTTTTTTTAACTTAATAAAGAGATTACCAATTTTAATATTACTAAAAAGAACAAAAATATATGTTGACTTAAAAATTTATTTTTAGGATAAAATATTTTTCTTAACTTAACAAAGAGATCACCAATTTTAATATTCCTAAAAATAATAAAAATATCAATTGAGTTAAAATTTAGTGTTTTCAGATAATATTTATAGGTAAATATTGAAATAATTGTGAAAATGTTTTATTAACTTAAGAAGGAGATCACTAATTTTGTTATTCTTAAAAAGAATAATATTAAAATTATTATTTATTGTCTCAAATGATTTGTCTCTTTAAAATATCAATGCATCTTTTTACTATTATATCCTTATTAACGTATTTCATTTCAAATAAAAGTTCCATTAACTATAATTTTTAAGGAAATTTATATCATCGTAATGAACATAACTGATCATTATCTTAAAAACGTTGCAAAATTAAAAGAGGAGATTTATGATGAGTGTGAGAGAGTATGAATTAATATTTGACTGATTGAAACATTCTAATTTTCAATTATTAATTATCCATCGATTAGATATTAATCTTAGTCAAATTATCCAAATCAAATTAGATATTATTCTTTACCGTCCATCAATTATCCATCTTGTAAATGGGACAGGGAGGTCCAAGAGCATAAGATGTGGGAGAAAGCTCACCACATAATTCTAATTGTCCGAGGAAGACTTCTTACTCTAAGAAAAAACTACAAAGTCGCCACCAACCTTTATTTATTACAAAGGAAAGGGAAAATATTGATAAAATCCTTAACAGAAAAAAGAAGATTGTCGTCGCAACCAAATTCGGGTTCGGTATTGCATCTCTCCTTTATATGTAAGTGAGTGCGTCTCATTTCGAAGTTGACGCAATTCGATTGATGGACTTTCCCCAGTGGTATAAATAAGGAGTATCAGGATATTTCTTAGTTTTCGAACCTCTGGAGTCGTCTCAATTTGATGTAATTTTTAGATATATGGAGATCTGGATTAAAAAGATTCAATTATGAAATTTAGGAGGAATCAATTGTAGATTCTCACAGACGGCGCCAATGTTCAATGGTTGAATAAGAATGAGAGAGGTATGTCATAGTATGGAAGATGATGCTTGCGGCTCTGATGTGGAGAAAGAGGTGGACCTTCAAGGTTACCACAACAACGCTCAAGTTAGTTATGGGAAACCTCAAGGTGAATAATATCTTGGGAAAATGAGTCTCATACCAGCTTTGGCGCGAAAGAGGAGTATTTAAATGTAGAGAATAATTGGTCCTTTATAATATTCTTTTTGGGCTTTGGTATGACTCGAAATATCTGCTTTTTTAAAGTAGTTTTATGGCAGCCTCCAATTGATAGATGTAAAAAGGGCAATACTAATGGTTCATCAATCAGCGCTTCTTCAGCATGTGGATGTATGTTCAAAAATATGGATGTTTGTTTCCAAGGCTTCTTTTCTAAGAAGTTGAACTTTTGTACATTCTTTCAAGCATATTTGTTTGGAGAAACTCAAATATTATTTGAATAAGAATCAGTTCAACCCATGGCATGAAAGTGATTCATCTCTAGTTTTACTAGCGTTTAGTCATAATTTATTGGTTCTTTGGAAATGAACAACATTTGGCATAATTGTAAAACTATAGTGAAAAATATTAAATTTTTTGCCGCTCATATCTTTTATGGAGGGAAACTAATGTGATGATAACGTAGCAAGCATTGGTCTTTCTTTCGATAATTTTACTTATTAGAATGGTTTGTGTTCTTATTTGAAATATTTGCTTCGAACAAACTTAGTTCGCCATGTTATATGGTTTTTTAATCAAACTAACTGAGTTATAAAATGGGGATGTAGCTCAGATGGTAAGAATATTTTATATTTTAAGGGTGAGGAGTTAGCCTTCTTTCTCGCTGACTCAATATGAGAATTCGACATTCAAGAGAAAAATTTAGTTGAATTTTATTGTTTTGAGAGAATATTTATAGATAAATATTTAAATAATTTTGAGAATTTTTTTTAACTTAATAAAGAGATTACTAATTTTAATATTACTAAAAAGAACAAAAATATATGTTGACTTAAAATTTATTTTTAGGATAAAATATTTTTCTTAACTTAACAAAGAGATCACTAATTTTAATATGCCTAAAAAATAATAAATATATCAATTTAGTTAATATTTAGTGTTTTGAGATAACATTTATAGGTAAATATTTAAATAATTGTGAAAATGTTTTATTAACTTAAGAAGGAGATCACTAATTTTGATATTCTTAAAAAGAATAATATTCAAATTATTATTTATTGTCTCAAAAGATTTGTCTCTTTAAAATATCAATGCATCTTTTTACTATTATATCCTTATTAACTTATTTCATTTCAAATAAAAGTTCCATTAACTATAATTTTTAAGGAAATTATATCATCATACTGAACATAACTGATCATTATCTTAAAAATGTTGCAAAATTAAAAGAGGAGATTTATGATGAGTGTGAGCGAGTATGAATTAATATTTAACTGATAGAATTATTTTAATTTTCAATTTTTAATTATCCATCGATTAGATATTATTCTTAGTCAAATTATCCAAATCAGGTTAGATATTATTCTTTACCGCCCATCAATTATCCATCTTGTAAATGGGACAGGGAGGTCCAAGAGCATAAGATGTGGGAGAAAGCTCACCACATAATTCTAATTGTCCGAGGAAGACTTCTTACTCTAAGAAAAAACTACAAAGTCGCCACCAACCTTTATTTATTACAAAGGAAAGGGAAAATATTGATAAAATCCTTAACAGAAAAAAGAAGATTGTCGTCGCAACCAAATTCGGGTTCGGTCTTGCATCTCTCCTTTATATGTAAGTGAGTGCGTCTCATTTCGAAGTTGACGCAATTCGATTGATGGACTTTCCCCAGTGGTATCAATAAGGAGTATCAGGATATTTCTTAGTTCTTGAACCTCTGGAATCGTCTCAATTTGATGTACTTTTTAGATATATGGAGATATGGAATAAAAAGATTCAATTATGAAATTTAGGAGGAATCAATTGTAGATTCTCACTGACAGCACCAATGTTCAATGGTTGAATAAGAATGTGAGAGGTATCTCATAGTATGGAAGAGGATGCTTGCGGCTCTGATGTGGAGAAAGAGGTGGACCTTTAAGGTTAGCACAACAACGCTCAAGTTAGTTATGGGAAACCTCAAGGTGAATAATATCTTGGGAAAATGAGTCTCATACCAGCTTTGGCGCGAAAGAGGAGTATTTAAAAGTAGAGAATAATTGGTCCTTTATAATATTCTTTTTGGGCTTTGGTATGACTCGAAATATCTGCTTTTTTAAAGTAGTTTTATGGCAGCCTCCAATTGATAGATGTAAGAAGGGAAATACTAAAGGTTCATCAATCAGTGCTTCTTCAGTGTGTGGATGTATGTTCAGAAACATGGATGTTTATTTCCTATGATTCTTTTCTAAGAAGTTGAACTTTTGTACATTCTTTCAAGCATATTTGTTTGGAGAAACTCAAATATTATTTGAATAAGAATCAGTTTAACCCATGGCATGAAAGTGATTCATCTCTAGATTTACTAGCGTTTAGTTATAATTTATTGGTTCTTTGGAAATGAACAACATTTGGCATAATTGTAAAACTATAGTGAAAAATATTAAATTTTTTGCCGCTCATATCCTTTATGGAGGGAAACTAATGTGATGATAACGTAGCAAGCATTGGTCTTTCTTTCGATAATTTTACTTATTAGAATGGTTTGTGTTCTTATTTGAAATATTTGCTTCGAACAAACTTAGTTCGCCATGTTATATGGTTTTTTAATCAAACTAACTGAGTTATAAAATGGGGATGTAGCTCAGATGGTAGAGCGCTCGCTTAGTATGCGAGAGGTACGGGGATTGATACCCCGCATCTCCATAAATAAGTAATTGGAGAAGAAAACAAACTATCAAATATTTGTTTAATTGAAATTTAATGAATTTAAAAAATATTTATATTTTAAGGGTGAGGAGTTAGCCTTCTTTCTCGCTGACTCAATATGAGAATTCGACATTCAAGAGAAAAATTTAGTTGAATTTTATTGTTTTGAGAGAATATTTATAGATAAATATTTAAATAATTTTGAGAATTTTTTTTAACTTAATAAAGAGATTACTATTTTTAATATTACTAAAAAGAACAAAAATATATGTTGACTTAAAATTTATTTTTAGGATAAAATATTTTTCTTAACTTAACAAAGAGATCACTAATTTTAATATGCCTAAAAATAATAAAAATATCAATTTAGTTAATATTTAGTGTTTTGAGATAACATTTATAGGTAAATATTTAAATAATTGTGAAAATGTTTTTATAACTTAAGAAGGAGATCACTAATTTTGATATTCTTAAAAAGAAGAATATTCAAATTATTATTTATTGTCTCAAAAGATTTGTCTCTTTAAAATATCAATGCATCTTTTTACTATTATATCCTTATTAACTTATTTCATTTCAAATAAAAGTTCCATTAACTATAATTTTTAAGGAAATTATATCATCATACTGAACATAACTGATCATTATCTTAAAAATGTTGCAAAATTAAAAGAGGAGATTTATGATGAGTGTGAGCGAGTATGAATTAATATTTAACTGATAGAATTATTTTAATTTTCAATTTTTAATTATCCATCGATTAGATATTATTCTTAGTCAAATTATCCAAATCAGGTTAGATATTATTCTTTACCGCCCATCAATTATCCATCTTGTAAATGGGACAGGGAGGTCCAAGAGCATAAGATGTGGGAGAAAGCTCACCACATAATTCTAATTGTCCGAGGAAGACTTCTTACTCTAAGAAAAAACTACAAAGTCGCCACCAACCTTTATTTATTACAAAGGAAAGGGAAAATATTGATAAAATCCTTAACAGAAAAAAGAAGATTGTCGTCGCAACCAAATTCGGGTTCGGTCTTGCATCTCTCCTTTATATGTAAGTGAGTGCGTCTCATTTCGAAGTTGACGCAATTCGATTGATGGACTTTCCCCAGTGGTATCAATAAGGAGTATCAGGATATTTCTTAGTTCTGGAACCTCTGGAATCGTCTCAATTTGATGTACTTTTTAGATATATGGAGATATGGAATAAAAAGATTCAATTATGAAATTTAGGAGGAATCAATTGTAGATTCTCACTGACAGCACCAATGTTCAATGGTTGAATAAGAATGTGAGAGGTATCTCATAGTATGGAAGAGGATGCTTGCGGCTCTGATGTGGAGAAAGAGGTGGACCTTTAAGGTTAGCACAACAACGCTCAAGTTAGTTATGGGAAACCTCAAGGTGAATAATATCTTGGGAAAATGAGTCTCATACCAGCTTTGGCGCGAAAGAGGAGTATTTAAAAGTAGAGAATAATTGGTCCTTTATAATATTCTTTTTGGGCTTTGGTATGACTCGAAATATCTGCTTTTTTAAAGTAGTTTTATGGCAGCCTCCAATTGATAGATGTAAGAAGGGAAATACTAAAGGTTCATCAATCAGTGCTTCTTCAGCGTGTGGATGTATGTTCAGAAACATGGATGTTTATTTCCTATGATTCTTTTCTAAGAAGTTGAACTTTTGTACATTCTTTCAAGCATATTTGTTTGGAGAAACTCAAATATTATTTGAATAAGAATCAGTTTAACCCATGGCATGAAAGTGATTCATCTCTAGATTTACTAGCGTTTAGTTATAATTTATTGGTTCTTTGGAAATGAACAACATTTGGCATAATTGTAAAACTATAGTGAAAAATATTAAATTTTTTGCCGCTCATATCCTTTATGGAGGGAAACTAATGTGATGATAACGTAGCAAGCATTGGTCTTTCTTTCGATAATTTTACTTATTAGAATGGTTTGTGTTCTTATTTGAAATATTTGCTTCGAACAAACTTAGTTCGCCATGTTATATGGTTTTTTAATCAAACTAACTGAGTTATAAAATGGGGATGTAGCTCAGATGGTAGAGCGCTCGCTTAGTATGCGAGAGGTACGGGGATTGATACCCCGCATCTCCATAAATAAGTAATTGGAGAAGAAAACAAACTATCAAATATTTGTTTAATTGAAATTTAATGAATTTAAAAAATATTTATATTTTAAGGGTGAGGAGTTAGCCTTCTTTCTCGCTGACTCAATATGAGAATTCGACATTCAAGAGAAAAATTTAGTTGAATTTTATTGTTTTGAGAGAATATTTATAGATAAATATTTAAATAATTTTGAGAATTTTTTTTAACTTAATAAAGAGATTACTATTTTTAATATTACTAAAAAGAACAAAAATATATGTTGACTTAAAATTTATTTTTAGGATAAAATATTTTTCTTAACTTAACAAAGAGATCACTAATTTTAATATGCCTAAAAATAATAAAAATATCAATTTAGTTAATATTTAGTGTTTTGAGATAACATTTATAGGTAAATATTTAAATAATTGTGAAAATGTTTTATTAACTTAAGAAGGAGATCACTAATTTTGATATTCTTAAAAAGAAGAATATTCAAATTATTATTTATTGTCTCAAAAGATTTGTCTCTTTAAAATATCAATGCATCTTTTTACTATTATATCCTTATTAACTTATTTCATTTCAAATAAAAGTTCCATTAACTATAATTTTTAAGGAAATATATCATCGTAATGAACATAACTGATCATTATCTTAAAAACGTTGCAAAATTAAAAGAGGAGATTTATGATGAGTGTGAGCGAGTATGAATTAATATTTAACTGATTGAAACATTTTAATTTTCAATTATTAATTATCCATCAATTAGATATTATTCTTAGTCAAATTATCCAAATCAGGTTAGATATTATTCTTTACCGCCCATCATTTATCCATCTTGTAAATGGGACAGGGAGGTCCAAGAGCATAAGATGTGGGAGAAAGCTCACCACATAATTCTAATTGTCCGAGGAAGACTTCTTACTCTAAGAAAAAACTACAAAGTCACCACCAACCTTTATTTATTACAAAGGAAAGGGAAAATATTGATAAAATCCTTAACAGAAAAAAGAAGATTGTCGTCGCAACCAAATTCGGGTTCGGTCTTGCATCTCTCCTTTATATGTAAGTGAGTGCGTCTCATTTCGAAGTTGACGCAATTCGATTGATGGACTTTCCCCAATGGTATCAATAAGGAGTATCAGGATATTTCTTAGTTCTGGAACCTCTGGAATCGTCTCAATTTGATGTACTTTTTAGATATATGGAGATATGGAATAAAAAGATTCAATTATGAAATTTAGGAGGAATCAATTGTAGATTCTCACTAACAGCACCAATGTTCAATGGTTGAATAAGAATGAGAGAGGTATGTCATAGTATGGAAGATGATGCTTGCGGCTCTGATGTGGAGAAAGAGGTGGACCTTTAAGGTTAGCACAACAACGCTCAAGTTAGTTATGGGAAACCTCAAGGTGAATAATATCTTGGGAAAATGAGTCTCATACCAGCTTTGGCGCGAAAGAAGAGTATTTAAAAGTAGAGAATAATTGGTCCTTTATAATATTCTTTTTGGGCTTTGGTATGACTCGAAATATCTGCTTTTTTAAAGTAGTTTTATGGCAGCCTCCAATTGATAGATGTAAGAAGGGAAATACTAACGGTTCATCAATCAGTGCTTCTTCAGCGTGTGGATGTATGTTCAGAAACATGGATGTTTATTTCCTAGGATTCTTTTCTAAGAAGTTGAACTTTTGTACATTCTTTCAAGCATATTTGTTTGGAGAAACTCAAATATTATTTGAATAAGAATCAGTTCAACCCATGGCATGAAAGTGATTCATCTCTAGATTTACTAGTGTTTAGTTATAATTTATTGCTTCCTTGGAAATGAACAACATTTGGCATAATTGTAAAACTATATTGAAAAATATTAAGTTTTTTGCCGCTCATATCTTTTATGGACGGAAACTAATGTGGTGATAACGTAGCAAGCATTGGTCTTTCTTTCGATAATTTTACTTATTAGAATAGTTTGTGTTCTTATTTGAAATATTTGCTTCGAACAAACTTAGTTCGCCATGTTATATGGTTTTTTAATCAAACTAACTGAGTTATAAAATGGGGATGTAGCTCAGATGGTAGAGCGCTAGTTTAATATGCGAGAGGTACGGGGATTGATACCCCGCAGCACTATAAATAAGTAATTGGAGAAGAAAAAAAACTATCAAATATTTGTTTAATTGAAATTTAATGAATTTAGAGAATATTTATATTTTAAGGGTGAGGAGTTAACCTTCTTTCTCGCTCACTCAATATGAGAATTCGACATTCAAGAGAAAATTTTAGTTGAAATTTATTGTTTTGAGAGAATATTTATAGATAAATATTTAAATAATTTTGAGAATTTTTTTTAACTTAATAAAGAGATTACTAATTTTAATATTACTAAAAAGAACAAATATATATGTTGACTTAAAATTTATTTTTAGGATAAAATATTTTTCTTAACTTAACAAAGAGATCACTAATTTTAATATGCCTAAAACTAATAAAAATATCAATTTAGTTAAAATTTAGTGTTTTGAGATAACATTTATAGGTAAATATTTAAATAATTGTGAAAATGTTTTATTAACTTAAGAAGGAGATCACTAATTTTGATATTCTTAAAAAGAATAATATTCAAATTATTATTTATTGTCTCAAATGATTTGTCTCTTTAAAATATCAATGCATCTTTTTACTATTATATCCTTATTAACATATTTCATTTCAAATAAAAATTCCATTAACTATAATTTTTAAGGAAATATATCATCGTAATGAACATAACTGATCATTATCTTTAAAATGTTGCAAAATTAAAAGAGGACATTTATGATGAGTGTGAGGGACTATGAATTAATATTTGACTGATTGAAACATTCTAATTTTCAATTATTAATTATCCATCAATTAGATATTATTCTTAGTCAAATTATCCAAATCCGGTTAGATATTATAGGTCCAATAGCATAAGATGTGGGAGAAATTTATTGTTTTGAGAGAATATTTATAGATATATATTTAAATAATTTTGAGAATTTTTCTTAACTTAATAAAGAGATTACTAATTTTAATATTACTAAAAAGAACAAAAATATATGTTGAGTTAAAACTTATTTTTATGAGAAAATATTTTTCTTAACTTAACTAAGAGATCACTAATTTTAATATTCCTAAAAATAATAAAAATATTTATAGGTAAATATTTAAATAATTGTGAAAATGTTTTCTTAACTTAAGAAGGAGATCACTAATTTTGATATTCTTAAAAAGAATAATATTCAAATTATTATTTATTCTCTCGAATGATTTGTCTCTTTAAAATATCAATGCCTCTTTTTACTATTATATCCTTATTAACTTATTTCATTTCAAATAAAAATTCCATTAACTATAATTTTTAAGGAAATTATATCATCGTAATGAACATAACTGATCATTATCTTAAAAATGTTGCAAAATTAAAAGAGGACATTTACGATGAGTGTGACAGAGTATGAATTAATATTTGACTGATTGACACATTCTAATTTTCAATTATTAATTATCCATCTATTAGATATTATTCTTTATCAAATTATCCAAATCCGGTTAGATATTATTCTTTACCGCCCATCAATTATCCATCTTGTAAATGGCACAGGGAGGTCCAATAGCATAAGATGTGGGGGAAAGCTCACCACATCATTCTAATTGTCCGAGGAAGACTTCTCACTCTACGAAAAAAATACAAAGTCGCCACCAAACTTCATTTATTGCAAAGGAAAGGGAAAATATTGATAAAATCCTTAACAGAAAAAAGAAGATGGTCGTTGCAACGAAATTCGGGTTCGGTCTTGCATCTCTTCATTATACGTTAGTGAGTGCGTCTCATTTCGAAGTTGACCCAGTTCAATTGAATGGACCTTCCCCACCGGTATCAATAAGGAGTATCATGATATTTCTTAGTTCTTGATCCTCTGGAATCGTCTCAATTTGATGTAATTTTTTAGATATATGGAGATCTGGAATAAAAAGATTCAATTATGAAATTTAGTTGGAATCAATTGTAGATTCTCACAGACGGCGCCAATGTTCAATGTTGGAATAAGAATGAGAGAGGTATGTCATAGTATGGAAGATGATGCTTGCAGCTCTGATGTGGAGAAAGGGGTGGACCTTCAAGGTTAGCACAACAACGCTCAAGTTAGTTATGGGAAACCTCAAGGTGAATAATATCTTGGGAAAATGAGTCTCATACCAACTTTGGCCTGAAAGAGGATTATTTAAAAGGAGAGAATAGTTGGTCCTTCATAATATTCTTTTTGGACTTTGGTTTGACTCGAAATATCTTCTATTTTAAAGTAGTTGTATGGCAGCCTCCAATTGATAGATGTAAAAAGGGCAATACTAATGGTTCATCAATCAGTGCTTCATTAGCATGTGGATGTATGTTCAGAAACATGGATGTTTATTTCCTAGGCTTCTTTTCTAAGAAGTTGAACTTTTGTACATCCTTTCAAGCATAATTGCTTGGAAATGAAGAACATTTGGCATAATTGTAAAACTATAGTGAAAAATATTAAATTTTTCGCCGCTCATATCTTTTATGGAGGGAAACTAATGTGATGATAACGTAGCAAACATTAGTCTTTTTTTCAATAATTTTACTAATTGCAATGGTTTATGTTCTTATTTGAAATATTTGCTTCGAACAAACTTAGTTCGCCATGTTATATGGTTTTTTTAATAAAACTATCTGAGTTATGAAATGGGGAAGTAGCTCAGAGTGTAGAGCGCTCGCTTAGCATGCAAGAGGTACGAGGATTGATACCTCGCATCTCCATAAATAAGTAATTGGAGAAAAAAAACTATCAAATATTTGTTTAATCGAAATTTAATGAATTTAGAGAATATTTATATTTTAAAGGTGAGGAGTTAACCTACTCTCTCGCTCATTCATTATGAGAATTCGACATAAAAGAGAAAAAATTAGTTGAAATTTGTTGTTTTGAGAGAATATATATAGATAATTATTTAAATAGTTTTGAGAATCTTTCTTAACTTAATAAAGAGATTACTAATTTTAATATTACTAAAAAGAACAAAAATATATGTCGAGTTAAAATTTATTTTTAGGCGAAAATATTTTTTTTAACTTAACAAAGAGATCACTAATTTTAATATTCCTAAAACTAATAAAAATATCAATTGAGTTAAAATTTAGTGTTTTGAGATAATATTTATAGATAAATATTTAAATAATTGTGAAAATGTTTTCTTAACTTAAGAAGGAGATCACTAATTTTGAGATTCTTAAAAAGAGTAATATTCAAATTATTATTTATTGTCTCAAATGATTTGTCTCTTTAAAATATCGATGCATCTTTTTACTATTATATGCTTATTAACGTATCTCATTTCAAATCAAAATTCCATTAACTATAATTTTTAAGGAAATTATATCATCGTAATGAGTGTGAGAGAGTATGAATTAATATTTGACTGATTGATACATTCTAATTTTCAATTATTAATTATCCATCGAATAGTTATTATTCTTAGTCAAATTATCCAAATCAGGTTAAATATTATTCTTTACCGCCCATCAACTATCCATCTTGTAAATGGGACAAGGAGGTCCAATAACATAAGATGTGGGAGAAAGCTCACTCTAAGAAAAAATAAAAAGTCGCCAGCAACCTTTATTTATTACAATGGAAAGGGAAAATATTGATAAAATCCTTAACAGAAAAACGAAGATGGTCGTCGCAACCAAATTCGGGTTCGGTCTTGCATCTCTCCATTCTATGTTAGTGACTTCATCTCATTTCGAAGTTGACGAAATTCGATTGAATGGACTTTTCCCAACGGTATCAATAAGGAGTATCAGGATATTTCTTAGTTCTGGAATCGTCTCAATTTGATGTAATTTTTAGATATATGCAGATCTGGAATAAAAAGATTCAATTATGAAATTTAGGAGGAATCAATTGTAGATTCTCACAGACGGCGCCAATGTTCAATGGTGGAATAAGAATGAGAGAGGTATGTCATAGTATGGATGATGATGCTTGCGGCTCTGATGTGGAGAAAGAGATGGACCTTCAAGGTTAGCACAACAACGCTCAAGTTAGTTATGGGGAACCTCAAGGTGAATAATATCTTGAGAAAATGAGTCTCATACCACCTTTCGCGCGAAAGAGGAGTATTTAAAAGGAGATAATAATTGGTCCTTCATAATCTTATTTTTGGGATATGGTCTGGCTCGAAATATCTGCTTTTTTAAAGTAGTTTTATGGCAGCCTCCAATTGATAGATGTAAAAAGGGCAATACGAATGGTTCATCAATCAGTGCTTCTTCAGCATGTGGATGTATGTTCAGAAACATGGATGTTTATTTCCTAGGCTTCTTTTCTAAGAAGTTGAACTTTTGTACATCCTTTCAAGCTGAATTGTTTGGAGAAACTCAAATATTATTATGAATAAGAATTAGTTCAACCCATGGCATAAAAGTGATTCATCTCTAGTTTTAGTAGCGTTTAGTTATAATTTATTGGTTCCTTGGAAATGAAGAACATTTGGCATAATTGTAAAACTATATTGAAAAATATTAAATTTTTCGCCGCTTATATATTTTATGGAGGAAAACAAATGTGATGATAGCGTAGCAAACATTGGTCTTTCTATCAATAATTTTACTTATTAGAATGGTTTGTGTTCTTATTTGAAATATTTGCTTCGAACAAACTTAGTTCACCATGTTATATGGTTTTTTAATCAAACTAACTGAGTTATAAAATGGGGATGTAGCTCAGATTGTAAAGCGCTCGCTTAGTATGCGAGAGGTACGTGGATTGATACCCCGCATCTCCATAAATAAGTAATTGGAGAAGAAAAAAAACTATCAAATATTTGTTTAATTGAAATTTAATGAATTTAAAGAATATTTATATTTTAAGGGTGAGGAGTTAGCCTTCTTTCTCGCTCACTCAATATGAGAATTCGACATTCAAGAGAAAAATTTAGTTGAAATTTATTGTTTTGAGAGAATATTTATAGATAAATATTTAAATAATTTTGAGAATTTTTTTTAATTTAATAAAGAGATTACTAATTTTAATATTACTAAAAAGAACAAAAATATATGTTGACTTAAAATTTATTTTTAGGAGAAAATAATTTTCTTAACTTAACAAAGAGATCACTATTTTTTTGATATTCCTGAAAATAATAAAAATATTAATTGAGTTAAAATTTAGTGTTTTGAGAAAATATTTATAGGTAAATGTTTAAATAATTGTGAAAATGTTTTCTTAACTTAAGAAGGAGATCACTAATTTTGATATTCTTAAAAAGAATAGTATTCAAATTATTATCAATTGTCTCAAATGATTTGTCTCTTTAAAATATCAATGCATCTTTTTACTATTATATCCTTATTAACGTATTTCATTTCAAATAAAAATTCCATTAATTATAATTTTTAAGGAAATTATATCATTGTAATGAACATAACTGATTATTATGTTTAAAATGTTGCAAAATTAAAAGAGGACATTTATGATGAGTGCGAGAGAGTATGAATTAATATTTTACTGATTGAAACATTCTAATTTCAAATTATTAATTATCCACCGATTATATATTATTCTTAGTCAAAATATCCAAATCCGGTTAGATATTATTCTTTACCACCCATCAATTATCCATCTTGTAAGTGGGACAAGGAGGTCCAATAGCATAAGATGTGGGAGAAAGCTCACCACATCATTCTAATTGTCCAAGGAAGACTTCTCACTCTACGAAAAAACTACAAAGTCGCCACCAAACATCATTTATTGCAAACAAAGGGAAAATATTGATAAAATCTTTAACAAAAAAACGAAGATCGTCGTCACAACCAAATTCGGGTTCGGTCTTGCATATCTCCATTCTATGTTAGTGAGTGCGTCTCATTTCGAAGTTGATGCGGTTCGATTGAATAGATCTTCCCCAACGGTATCAATAGGAAGTATCAGGATACGCCTTAGTTCAAGAACCTCTGGAATCATCCCCATTTGATGTAATTTTTAGATATACGAAGATCTGGAATAAAAAGATTCGATAATGAAATTTAGTAGGAATCAATTATAGATTCTCACAAATGGCGCCAATGTTCAATGGTGGAATAAGAATGAGAGAGGTATGTCATAGTATGGAAGATGATGCTTGCAGCTCTGATGTGGAGAAAGGGGCGGACCTTCAAGGTAAGCATAATAACGCTCAAGTTAGTTATGGGAAACCTCAAGGTGAATAATATCTTGGGAAAATGAGTCTCATACCAGCTTTGGCGCGAAAGAGGAGTATTTAAAAGGAGAGAATAATTGGTCCTTCATAATCTTCTTTTCGAGCTTTGGTCTGGATCGAAATATCTGCTTTTTTAAAGTAGTTTTATGGCAGTCTCCAATTGATAGATGTAAAAAGGGCATTACTAATGGTTCATCGATCAGTGCTTCTTTAGCATGTGGATGTATGTTCAGAAATATGGATGTTTATTTCCTAGGCTTCTTTTCTAAGAATTTGAACTTTTGTACATCCTTTCAAGAAGAATTGTTTGGAGAATCTCAAATATTATTGTGAACAAGAATCAGTTCAAGCCATGGCATGAAAGTGATTTATCTCTAGTTTTACTAGGGTTTAGTTATAACTTATTGGTTCCTTAGAAATGAAGAACATTTGGCATAATTGTAAAACTATAGTGAAAAATATTAAATTTTTCGCCGCTCAGATCTTTTATGGAGGGAAACTAATGTGATTATAACGTAGCAAACATTGGTCTTTCTTTCAATAATTTTACTTATTGGAATGGTTTGTGTTCTTATTTGAAATATTTGCTCCGAACAAACTTAGTTCGCCGTGTTATATGGTTTTTTTAATAAAACTAAATGAGTTATAAAATAGGGATGTAGCTCAGATGGTAGAGCGTTCTCTTAGCATGCGAGAGGTACGGGGAAAAAACTATAAAATATTTGTTAAATTGAAATTTAATGAATTGAGAGAAATTTATATTTTAAAAGTGAGGAGTTAACCTTCTTTCTCGCGCATTCAATATGAGAATTCGACATTTAAGAGAAAAATTTAGTTGAAATTTATTTTTTAAGAGAATATTTACAGATAAATATTTAAATAATTTTAAGAATTTTTCTTAACTTAATAAAGAGATACAAATTTTAATATTACTAAAAAGAACAAAAATATATGTTGAGTTAAAATTTATTTTTTGAGAAAATATTTTTCTTAACTTAACAAAGAGATCATTAATTTTAATATTCCTAAAAATAATAAAAATATTTATAGGTAAATATTTAAATAATTATGAAAATGTTTTCTTCACTTAAGAAGGAGATCACTAATTTTGATATTCTTAAAAAGAATAATATTCAAATTATTATTTATTGTCTCAAATGATTTGTCTCTTTAAAATATCAATGCCTCTTTTTACTATTATATCCTTATTAACTTATTTCATTTCAAATAAAAATTCCACTAACTATAATTTTTAAGGAAATTATATCATCGTAATGAACATAACTGATCATTATCTTAAAAATGGTTCAAAATTAAAAGAGGACATTTATGATGAGTGTGAGAGAGCATGAGTTAACATTTGACTGATTGACACATTATAATTTTCAATTATTAATTATCCATCGATTAGATATTATTCTTTGTCAAATTATCCAAATCCAGTTAGATATTGATCTTTACAGCCCATCAATTATCCATCTTGTAAATGGGACAAGGAGGTCCAATAGTATAGGATGTGGGATAAAGCTCACCACATCAGTCTAATTGTCCGAGGTAGACTTCTTACTCTACGAAAAAACACAAAGTCGGCACCAAACTTTATTTATTGCAAAGGAAAGGGAAAATATTGATAAAATCCTTAACAGAAAAAAGAAGATGGTCGTCGCAACCAAATTTGGGTTCGGTCTTGCAACTCTCCATTCTACGTTAGTGAATGCGTCTCATTTCGAAGTTGACCCAGTTCCATTGAATAGACCTTCCCCAACGTTATCAATAAGCAGTATCAGGGTACGTCTTAGTTCAGTAACCTCTGGAATAGTCTCCATTTGATGTAATTTTTAGATATATGGAGATCTGGAATAAAAATATATAATTATGAAATTTAGTAGGAATCAATTGTAGATTCTCACAGACGGCGCCAATGTTCAATGGTGGAATAAGAATGAGAGAGGTATGTCATAGTATGGAAGATGATGCTTGCAGCTCTGATGTGGAGAAAGGGGTGAACCTTAAAGGTTAGCAAAACAACGCTCAAGCTAGTTTGGGAAACCTCAAGGTGAATAATATCATGAGAAAATGAGTCTCATACCAGCTTTGGCGCGAAAGACGAGTATTTAAAAGGAGAAAATAATTGATCCTCATAATCTTGTTTTTGGGCTTTGGTCTGGCTCGAAATATCTGCTATTTTAAAGTAGTTTTATGGCAGCCTCTAATTGATAGATGTAAAAATGGCAATACTAATGGTTCATCAATCAGTGCTTCTTCAGCGTGTGAATGTATGTTCAGAAACATGAATGTTTATTTCCTAGGCTTCTTTCCTAAGTTGGACTTTTGTACATTCTTTCAAGCAGAATTGTTTGGAGAAACTCAAATATTATTGTGAATAAGAATCAGTTCAATCCATGGCATGAAAATGATTCATCTCTAGTTTTAGTAGCGTTTAGTTATAATTTATTGGCTCCTTGGAAATGAAGAACATTTGGCCTAATTGTAAAACTATATTGAAAAATATTAAATTGTTCGTCGCTCATATCTTTTATGGAGGGAAAGTAATGTGATGATAGCGTAGCAAACATTTGTCTTTCTTTCAATAATTTTACTTATTGGAATGGTTTGTGTTCTTATTTGAAATATATGCTTCGAACAAACTTAGTTCGTCATGTTATTTGGTTTTTTAATAAAACTAATTGAGTTATAAAATGGGGATGTAGATCAGATGGTAGAGCGCGTTAACCTTCTTTCTCGCTCATTCAATATGAGAATTCAACATTCAAGAGAAAATTTTAGTTGAAATTTGTTGTTTTAAGAGAATATTTATAGATAAATATTTAAATAATTTTGAGAATTTTTCTTAACTTAATAAAGAGATTACTAATTTTAATATTACTAAAAAGAACAAAAATATATGTTGAGTTAAAATTTATTTTTATGAGAAAATATTTTTCTTAACTTAACAAAGAGATCACTAATTTTAATATTCCTAAAAATAATAAAAATATTTATAGGTAAATATTTAAATAATTATGAAAATGTTTTCTTCACTTAAGAAGGAGATCACTAATTTTGATATTCTTAAAAAGAATAATATTGAAATTATTATTTATTGTCTCAAATGATTTGTCTCTTTAAAATATCAATGCCTCTTTTTACTAGTATATCCTTATTAACGTATTTCATTTCAAATAAAAATTCCATTAACTATAATTTTTAAGGAAATTATATCATCGTAATGAACATAACTGATCATTATCTTAAAAATGTTGCAAAATTAAAAGAGGACATTTATGATGAGTGTGAGAGAGTATGAATTAATATTTGACTGATTTACACATTCTAATTTTCAATTATTAATTATCCATCGATTAGATATTATTCTTAGTACAATTATCCAAATCCGGTTAGATATTATTCTTTATAGCCCATCAATTATCCATCTTGTAAATGGGACAGGGAGGTCCAATAGTATAAGATGTGGAAGAAAGTTCACCACATCATTCTAATTGTGGAGGAAGACTTCTTACTCTACGAAAAAAACACAAAGTCGCCACCAAACTTTATTTATTGCAAAGGAAAGGGAAATTATTGATAAAATCCTTAAAAGAAAAAAGAAGATGGTCGTCGCAACCAAATTCGGGTTCGGTCTTGCATCTCTCCATTCTACGTTAGTGAGTGCGTCTCATTTCGAAGTTGATGCAGTTCGATTGAATAAACCTTCCCCAACTATATCAATAAGCAGTATCAAGATATGTCTTAGTTCAGGAACCTCTGGAATCGTCTCCATTTGAAGTAATTTTTATATATATGGAGATCTGGAATAAATATATTCAATTATGAAATTTAGTAGGAATCAATTATAGATTCTCACAGACGGCGCCAATGTTCAATGGTGAAGTAAGAATGAGAGAGGTATGTCATAGTATGGAAGATGATGCTTGCAGCTCTGATGTGGAGAAAGGGGTGGACCTTCAAGGTTAGCACAACAACGCTCAAGTTAGTTATGGGAAACCTCAAGGTGAATAATATCTTGGGAAAATGAGTCTCATACCAGCTTTGGCGCGAAAGAGGAGTATTTAAAAGGAGAGAATAATTGGTCCTTCATAATCTTCTTTTAGGGCTTTGGGCTGGCTCGAAATATCTGCTTTTTTAAAGTAGTTTTTTTGCAGCCTCCAATTGATAGATGTAAAAAGGGCATTACTAATGGTTCATCAATCAGGGCTTCTTCAGCATGTTGATGTATGTTCAGAAACATGGATGTTTATTTCCTAGGCTTCTTTTCTAAGAATTTGAACTTTTGTACATCCTTTCAAGCAGAATTGTTTGGAGAAACTCAAATGTTATTGTGAATAAGAATCAGTTCAAGCCATGGCATGAAAGTGATTCATCTCTAGTTTTACTAGCGTTTAGTTATAACTTATTGGTTCCTTGGAAATGAAGAACATTTGGCATAATTGTAAAACTATAGTGAAAAATATTAAATTTTTCGCCGCTCATATCTTTTATGGAGGGTAACTAATGTGATTATAACGTAGCGAACATTGGTCTTTCTTTCAATAATTTTACTTATTGGAATGGTTTGTGTTCTTATTTGAAATATTTGCTTCGAACAAACTTAGTTCGCCATGTTATATGGTTTTTTTAATAAAACTAACTGAGTTATAAAATGGGAATGTAGCTCAGATGGTAGAGCGTTCGCTTAGCATGCGAGAGGTACGGGGAAAAAACTATAAAATATTTGTTAAATTGAAATTTAATGAATTGAGAGAAATTTATATTTTAAAAGTGAGGAGTTAACCTTCTTTCTCGCGCATTCAATATGCGAATTCGACATTTAAGAGAAAAATTTAGTTTAAATTTATTGTTTTAAGAGAATATTTATAGATAAATATTTAAATAATTTTGAGAATTTTTCTTAACTTAATAAAGAGATTACTAATTTTAATATTACTAAAAAGAACAAAAATATAGGTTGAGTTAAAATTTATTTTTATGAGAAAATATTTTTCTTAACTTAACAAAGAGATCACTAATTTTAATATTCCTAATAATAATAAAAATATTTATAGGTAAATATTTAAATAATTACGAAAAAGTTTTCTTAACTTAAGAAGGAGATCACTAATTTTGATATTCTTAAAAAGAATAATATTCAAATTATTATTTATTGTCTCAAATGATTTGTCTCTTTAAAATATCAATTCCTCTTTTTACTATTATATTCTTATTAACGTATTTAATTTGAAATAAAAATTCCATTAACTATAATTTTTAAGGAAATTATATCATCGTAATGAACATAACTGATCATTATCTTAAAAATGTTGCAAATTTAAAAGAGGACATTTATGATGAGTGTGAGAGAGTATGAATTAATATTTGACTGATTGACACATTCTAATTTTCAATTATTAATTATCCATCGATAAGATATTATTCTTAGTCAAATTATCCAAATCCGGTTAGATATTATTCTTTACAGCCCATCAATTATACATCTTGTAAATGGGACAGGGAGGTCCAATAGTATAAGATGTGGGAGAAAGCTCACCATATCATTCTAATTGTCAAAGGAAGACTTCTTACTCTACGAAAAAAACACAAAGTTGCCACCAAACTTTATTTATTGCAAAGGAAAGGTAAAATATTGATAAAATCCTTAACAGAAGAAAGAAGATGGTCGTCGCAACCAAATTCGGGTTCGGTCTTGCATCTCTCCATTCTATGTTAGTGAGTGTGTCTCATTTCGAAGTTTACACAGTTCGATTGAATAAATATTCCCCAACTGTATCAATAAGCAGTATCAGGATACGTCTTAGTTCGGGAACCTCTAGAATCGTCTCCATTGAAATATTTTTTATATATATGGAGATCTGGAAAAAATATATTCAATCATGAAATTTAGTAGGAATCAATTGTAGATTCTCATAGACGGCGCCAATGTTCCATGGTGGAATAAGAATGAGAGAGGTATGTCATAGTACGGAAGATGATGCTTGCAGCTCTGATGTGGCGAAAGGGGTGAACCTTCAAGTTTAGCGCAACAACGCTCAAGTTAGTTATGGGAAACCTCAAGGTGAATAATATCTTGGGAAAATGAGTCTCATACCAGCTTTGGCGCGAAAGAGGAGTATTTCAAAGGAGAGAATAATTGGTCCTTCATAATCTTCTTTTTGGGCTTTGGTCTGGCTCGAAATATCTGCTATTTTAAAGTAGTTTTATGGCAACCTCCAATTGATAGATGTAAAAAGGACAATACTAATGGTTCATCAATAAGTACTTCTTCAGCATGTGGATGTATATTCAGAAACATGGATGTTTATTTCCTAGGCTTCTTTTCTAAGAAGTTGAACTTTTGTACATCCTTTCAAGCAGAATTATTTGGAGAAACTCAAATTTGATTGTGAATAAGAATCAGTTCAACCCATGGCATGAAACTGATTCATCTCTAGTTTTACTAGCGTTTAGTTATAATTTATTGTTTCCTTGTAAATGAAGAACATTTGACATAATTGTAAAACTATAGTGAAAAATATTAAATTTTTCGCCGCTCATATCTTTTAATGGATGGAAACTAATGTGATGATAGCGTAACAAATATTGGTCTTTCTTTCAATAATTTTTCTTATTGGAATGGTTTGTGTTCTTATTGGAAATTTTTGCTTCGAACAAACTTAGTTCGCCATGTTTTATGGTTTTTTTAATAAAACTAACTGAGTTATAAAATGGGGATGTAACTCTGATGGTAGAGCGCGTTAACCTTCTTTCTCGCTCATTCAATATGAGAATTTAACATTCAAGAGAAAATTTTAGTTGAAATTTATTGTTTTCAGGGAATATTTATAGATAAATATTTAAATAATTTTGAGAATTTTTCTTAACTTAATAAAGAGATTACAAATTTTAATATTACTAACAAGAACAAAAATATATGTTGAGTTAAAATTTATTTTTATGAGAAAATATTTTTCTTACTTAACTAAGAGATCACTAATTTTAATATTCCTAAAAATATTAAAATATCGATTGAGTTAAAATTTAGTGTTTTGAGATAATATTTATAGGTAAATATTTAAATAATTGTGAAAATGTTTCTTAACTTAAGAAGGAGATCACTAATTTTGATATTCTTAAAAAGAATAATATTCAAAATATTATTTATTGTCTCAAATGATTTGTCTCTTTAAAATATCAATGCATCTTTTTACTATTATATCATTATTAACGTATTTCATTTTAAATAAAAATTCCATTAACTAGAATTTTTAAGGAAATTATATCATCGTAATGAACATAATTGATCATTATCTTAAAAATGTTGCAAAATTAAAAGAGGGCATTTATGATGAGTGTGAGAGAGTATGAATTAATATTTGACTGATTGAAACATTCTAATTTTCAATTATTAATTATCCCTCGATCGTATATTATTCTTAGTCAAATTATCCAAATTCGATTAGATATTATTCTTTACCGCCAATCAATTATTCATCTTGTAAATGGGATAAGGATGTCCAATAGCCTATGATGTGGGAGAAAGCTCACCACATCATTCTAATTGTCTGAGGAAGGCTTCTCACTCTACGAAAAAACATACAAAGTCGCCACCAAACTTCATTTATTGTAAAGGAAAGAGAAAATATTGATAAAATCCTTAACAGAAAAAAGAAGATGGTCGTCGCAACCAAATTCGGGTTCGGTCTTGCATCTCTCCATTCTACGTTAGTGAGTGCGTCTCATCTCGAAGTTGACGCAGTTCGATTGAATATACCTTCCCCAACAGTATCAATAAGCAGTATCAGGATACGTCTTAGTTCAGGAACCTCTGGAATCGTCTCCATTTGATGTAATTTTTAGATATATGAAGATCTGGAATAAAAATATTCAATTATGAAATTTAGTAGGAATCAATTGTAGATTCTCACAGACGGCGTCAATGTTCAATGGTGGAATAAGAATGAGAGAGGTATGTCATAGTATGGAAGATGATGCTTGCAGCTCTGATGTGGAGAAAGGGTGGACCTTCAAGGTTAGCACAACAACACTCAAGTTAGTTATGGGAAACCTCGAGGTGAATAATATCTTGGGAAAATGAGTCTCATACCAGCTTTGGCGCGAAAGAGGAGTATTTAAAAGGAGAGAATAATTGGTCATTCATAATCTTCTTTTTGGGCTTTGGCCTGGCTCGAAATATCTGTTATTTTAAAGTAGTTTTATGGCAGCCTCCAATTGATAGATGTAAAAAGGGTAATACTAATGGTTCATCAATCAGTGCTTCTTCAGCATGTGGATGTATGTTCAGAAACATGGTTGTTTATTTCTTAGGCTTCTTTTCTAAGAAGTTGAACTTTTTTACATCCTTTCAAGCATAATTGTTTGGAGAAACTCAAATATTATTGCGAATAAGAATCAATTCAACCCATGGCTTGAAAGTGATTCATCTATAGTTTTAGTAGCGTTTAGTTATAATTTATTGGTTCCTTGGAAATGAAGAACATTTGGCATAATTGTAAAACTATAGAGAAAAATATTAAATTTTTCGCTGCTCATATCTTTTATGGAGGGAAACTAATGTGATGATAGCGTAGCAAACATTGGTCTTTCTTTCAATAATTTTACTTATTGGAATGGTTTGTGTTCTTATTTGAAATATTTGCTTTGAACAAACTTAGTTCGCCATGTTATTTGGTTTTTTTAATGAATTGAGAGAATATTTATATTTTAAAGGTGAGGAGTTAACCTTCTTTCTCGCTTATTCAATATGAGAATTCGACATTGAAGAGAAAATTTTAGTTGAAATTTATTGTTTTGAGAGAATATTTATAGATAAATATTTAAATAATTTTGAAATTTTTTCTTAACTTAATAAAGAGATTACTAATTTTAATATTACTAAAAAGAACAAAAATATATGTTGAGTTAAAATTTATTTTCATGAGAAAATATTTTTCTTAACTTAACAAAGACATCACTAATTTTAATATTCCTAAAAATAATAAAAATATCAATTGAGTTAAAATTTAGTGTTTTGAGATAATAGTTATAGATAAATATTTAAATAATTGTGAAAATGTTTTTTTAACTTAAGAAGGAGATCACTAATTTTCATATTTTTAAAAAGAATAATATTCAAATTATTATTTATTGTCTCAAATGATTTGTCTCTTTAAAATATCTAGCATCTTCAAAAGCGACGAGATAACTTCTACCGAAGACTGGCCAAGACACATCAGATGCACAACCGAGGGCCAATGGAATTACCCCCAAAGCCAGTGATGCCTTGTCCGGTGAACTTTGGGAGGTAAAGAAAGATAGGGTACGCAAGGCTTCGATGTACGGGAAGTTACCTAGTTGGGACTTGCGATCGGTTATTGTAAAGAGTTGAGATGATTGCAGGCAGGAGCATCTGGATGTTCAACTAATTTCCCACTTCTATGATATTTTCCAAGAAGCTGGTCTACCGCTTTGGCTCCGCCCTTATGAAGTTTTGTGTATCTCATTGAAACAATTCCATATACGGCTTCTCTACACTCAGATCAAAAGTAGATATCCCAACATCTCAAGTTTACGTAAATTCTTCGATGCTAAATATCAAGAAAATTCTCCAAGTTTTAAACTTGCCCAGAGGAAATTTGTTGAGTATGGCTGGATATTCGCTGGTGTGCTACTTTTCTACATGTGAAGGATAGGGGAAGAGATCCTCTCCCGTGCACTTTTATGTCCAGTGAAATGCTAACCATTGATTTCTAATACAGTACATTGATTAGATGGTTAGAAAAATGATTGAACGGGTGGATTTGAAAACTGGATTACATGCAGTGGATTTTTCACGGGAGGTAATCCATATCCGAAGGATAGGCATAACGGGAATCTCCTATTGGACGAAGAGGGTCATATCATTCATATTGATTTTGGCTTCACGCTTTCCAATTCACCTGGTGGGGTTAATTTTGAAAGTGCACCTTTTAAATTAACACGCGAGCTTCCAAGCCACAAGCCAGCAGTAGCAAAAGCCGCTAACACGACCAACGGCGACGACGGCAAAACCTGCATTCACATGAACCAAAACCGGCATAACTTGAAAAACCTCACAAAATCAATAACAGAAAAAATTAACAACTAACAAACTTCTAACAACCTATTGCATTTCTAACTAACAATGGATCTCTAACAGAATTTCTTCACCCTCTCATCACTATAAATAATTGCAAGTTCTCACAGAAGATGGATTCAGTTATTTTTCTGTAAAACCGTCACGCAATCCTCATCACTCTCCCTCTCAATCCCTCACATTTTTCCTCTCTTGGATTCACTCGATATTCACATCACAGCATATCAATATCACAGAAGAAGAGAGAAGGAAATTAGGGATCCATTTTTTCAAAAAAAATTCACAGACGCAGAAAATGAGGGAGAAAGGTTGATACACACTCTAAATCCAATTCAGAACCTTCGTCCCGATTCACTTCTGCAATTCTTCGCTCTTCCATCAACACTTCACCATAACTGAACCACCAATCCTACAACAATTCGGTCAAGCGAATCAATTCAGCATCGCATCGTGATAATTCAACAGGTCTTCACAAATCATCGTAGCAGAAGAGAGAGGAAGCAAGATCGAAGAATCGGTGGAAGGAGGAGCAAGTACCTGAGCTTCGACCGAGGTTCGCCGGTGGATTCGCCACCGTCATCGCCGGTAGGTCCTCTTTCCTTCGTGTTGGTTTCTTTCTTCTTCGTGCGCCATGGCGAGACGTTTGTTTGAACCGGTTCTTGTTTTCATTTCGACGCATCGCCGTGGGATCATGCGTTAACATTTCTTTGTGGTTGAGTGGAGGAGGTCGCATTGGGTTATGGATAGGAGAGACTAACGCGGAGGTGGTTTGGGGAATATTTGTCGTTTCAGTTCGTCGCCGCCGGCGACTTAGGCCGACGCGGTTAGGTCTTTTGCCGCCGCGACCTAGTTCCCTTTCTTTTTCTGTTGGACCGTTAGCGTAAGACAAGCAGGAGAATGGAGTCTCCGTTTTGATCCTCCCTGTGCTAACCATCGGCGTTGGGCCTTAAGCCTTAGAATGAGCCCAAAGCGAATTCTGGTTCGCTCACCCCCTCACATGGCCAGTACACCCCCTGTTTGAGCTTGGAAATGAATTTATGGCCCATACATTTTTCAGCTTACACCCCTGTGTTTAGGCTCACAACCTCTGTTCATACGAGGCCCACTTCCAGAATTTTGCACTATTTTCTTTTTTTTTATTGTTTTTTGGTTAATTTAGCTTCTAGTTAGAGATTCACTAGGATTTAGAATATTAGGAAATTGATTAGGGATTTATAAGTGGATCTTAAGAATGATGATTAGATGGTAATTAGAATTTTAAGGATTTTTGGTTAATTAGAAACTTAGAATAGGACGATTAAAATTTAGAATTCGAATTAAGTAATAGATTTAGATTTAGATAGAAATTTTTTTAGAATTAATTTGAAGTTTAGGCTTAATTAGAAGAATTAGAATTAAAGGTTACTTAGAACAATTAGAATTAATTCTAGGATTAGAATATATTAGAAATAACTTTAATATTAAAAGTAAATAGTTTTAGAAATTAGAAAAGGATAATTAGAAACATTAAATTTAGTTTAGAATTTAATTGACTTTAATTGAAATTTTCATGTATAGATATTAAACCATAATTGTGAATTGACGATTGTACCCCTATGCTTAGAAATAGTTCAACTTAGATTGTCGTATATTCATTCCTAGCTATTATTTCTCATGTGGTTAACCTTGATTCTAATTCATGTTTAGATAGAGCTTAGACTTTAGAATTAATTTCCATTCGATTGATTTTATTTTCGCATTCCCTTGTACTTTACATGTACCCCTCTCCCCTTTCCGATGTATGCTTTTACTTGCTTTCTTTTATTGCTTTATAGCTACTCCTTAGGCATTAGGAGCGATCACTCTTTCATTATCAATAAGCAAACCCTTGATCCAACGTCAAGCGGTCTTTTATTAAATCAAACTCAATAAGCAAACCCTTGATCCAACGTCAAGCGGTCTTTTCTTAAATCAAACTCAAAAATACAATAAATGGCGATTAGGATTGTACGTCACGAGCCTTAAGTGGTAAATAAGGGATGAGAATGGAGCTTTCCTAAACTTGTTCTGAATACTTTAAACACAAGACGTTTGGCTTGGTATTTCGAGGTGTTCACCTTTATCCATAGTCTTTAGTGCAATCCAAAATCAATAACACTTTCTCAAAACCTAAAAACAAGTCAATGCATTCAAACCTTTTGTTTGAGCCTTCGGGAGACACAATTGAAAACCCTTCTTCAAGGTAATAAAATCTTAAACAAACAAACCTTTTAAACCCACGAACTACGAGGCTCTGATTTCTCACTTTAATAAGTGGGCATACGTAGGCACAGGGACCCAATCTTTGGCGAGCACACTAATTTAAAATCTACCTTCACTCCACAAATCTTTAGCAAGAAAACATTCGATAAACAACATCCACATAAGCGCAAACATCCTAGATGGTTCCCATGGAGTACCATGGATGTGAGGGATGCTAATACCTTCCTCCTGCATAACCGAATTCTGAACCTGTTCGTGGTTGTGATGACCATTATTTGGGGTTTTCTCGATATTTTCCCTTTCCTTTGGAATAAATAAAAAACTGATGGTGACTCTGTATTTTTCGCGTAGCGGCAAGCTTCTTTTGAGTTTAACCTGCAAGGAATACCTGGAAAATAGCAATAATAATGGGATGAGATAATAATCTAAGTGAGTTCTCCTATCCTATGGATCCACTCGGCTCTACAGGGTTTCTAATCAAATCCTAACTCGAGTCTTCATCTCTGGTTAATTATGTATCATGCACACAACATAACTGAAGGAGAAGAGCGATCCAAAATGCAGCGGAATTTAAAATTTCTCCTTTAATGATCCTTACGAATGGGCATGATCAGTGATAGAATCGTTACCTCTTGTGGCGATTGTAACCTTTGATGCAGATCTACGGAGCGATCACGAACGTTGAACGATGACAACGCCTCTACTCAGTCCACACGAACGGATTCCTTCAATCTCAGTGCTAGCTGCTACGAATGAAGGCTTTGAGTGAGAGAGAGAGAGAGAGAGAGAAACAAAATTGCAACTGCACAAATGCTTCTACACAAGGGTTCTATTTATAGAACCACTTATGTGGGTTGCAAGCTAAAAAGCCCACTCAAGTGTATGTGGCCTATATCTTATAATATGCCAATATCACTTAAGCGCGTGGTACCTTACCATATTTCGTATTCTACTTAAGTACAACGTACCTTACGATGTTCTACAATTCACTTAAGTGCACCGTACATTACGGTATTCCTTAGTTACTCTATCTCTCATCAATCTGTCCCTTTGTGTGTGACCCTGTAGGTTTTCGCGGCATTGACAATTATATTAAATCACGTATTTAACATAATAAATAGTGAGCGGTATCTAGCAACACATCATTGCTACCCAAGACACAAAAATGTCATGTGATCTGACAAATCCTTCTGTGATAATACTTATGTGTACAATTACCCTTTGCCCTTATGTCTATATTGAACACAAGATATAGACCGTGTCATCCTTGTCCAGTTCAATATTGGGCCCATAGACATTTATCCTGTTATGCAGGATGAGCAAATTCCATCTAGGTCACTCATGTCCCTTAGCATGCTTCGTGGAGTACCCATCATCTGTCTTTATGGTCATCCAGTTATGGATAACGTTTGATCAACAATAAGGCACTCGACTCTACATCTAGGGTCCATAGTGGTTTCAGGTCGAAGGGTGGTATACACCATTATCACCATGAGAATAACTTATGACACTTTGCATAACATTCAATATAGTATTCTCATAGCGGGTCAATCCAGTATAAATATTACTCTTAATATTCATACCTATGTTTAAGACTTGATAACTCCTTATCCATGATCCATGAGATGTGATCATCAGTCTATATACATAATATTCTTAATGCTTTAATTTTATCCTACTTCACAATAAAGCTCGACTACAGATACTTTAAGAATAGTGTCCTTATGTTTAATGTGATCTCATGATTAAGTCACACTTGATACATTAAACGGACTATCTATTCTAGGGACTTTATTAAACAAACATAATAAAGAAAAAGTCTTTTATTATTAATAAATATTTCGATACAAGTACCAAAAGTATTGGCCTCTAGGGCTTACACCAACAATCTCTCACTAGCACTAGAGCCAATCACGCATACCCCTAATGCCCATAGATCTAGCATGGCCATCATGCTTCTGCTGTGCAAGAGGCTTTGTCAGTGGGTCAACAATATTGTCAAGTGTAGGTACTCTGCATATTTTCACATCTTCTCTATCTATTATCTCTCGAATGAGGTGATAACGCCTAAGTATGTGTTTGGATCGTTGGTGAGATCTAGGCTCCTTAGCTTGTGCGATAGCACCATTGTTATCACAATAGAGACCAATGGGATCCACAATGCTAGGAACTATTCCAAGTTCACTAATGAACTTTTTGATCCAAACAGCTTCCTTTGCTGCACTTGAGGCAACAATATACTCGGCCTCGGTTGTAGAATCAGCAACTGTATCCTGCTTTGAACTTTTCCAGCTCACAGCGCCACCGTTTAAGCAAAACACATAACCAGATTGCGATCTAAAGTCATCCTTATCTGTCTAGAAGCTAGCATCGATGTATCCAATTACAGCCAGCTCTTCCTGACCTCCATATATCAAGAATGAGTCCTTAGTCCTTCTCAAATACTTAAGGATATTCTTGACAGCTACCCAATGAGCATCACCGGGATCAGATTGGTACCTACTCGTTGCACTCAAAGCATACGAGACATCTGGTCGAGTACATAACATGGCATACATGATAGATCCTATTGTAGATGCATATGGAATCTTATTCATGTGATCCCTTTCTTCCTTAGTTGAAGGGGATTGTGTTTTTGATAGACATAGGCCATGTTGCATAGGTATGAATCCTTTCTTGGAATCATGCATATTAAAGCGTCTCAGCACTTTGTCTATGTACATACTCTGACTTAGGCCAAGCAATTTTTGTGATCTATCTCTATAGATTCTGATTCCTAATATATAGGTTGCTTCACCTAGGTCCTTCATAGAAAAGCATTTCCCCAACCAAGACTTTACTTGTTGCAGGGTAGGGACATCGTTTCCAATGAGTAATATGTCATCTACATATAATACCAGGAGAACGATCATGCTCCTACTAACCTTTTTGTAGACACAAGGCTCATCTTCATTCTTGATGAATCCATATTGTTTTACTGTTTCATCAAAACAAAGATTCCAGCTTCTGGAAGCTTGCTTCAATCCATAGATTGATCTCTGTAACTTACATATCTTTTGAGCTTCTTCGGGTATGTCAAATCCTTCAGGTTGTGTCATGTACACATCCTCAAGAAGATTCCCATTAAGGAAAGAAGTTTTGACATCCATCTTCCATATTTCATAATCATGATATGCAACGATAGCAAGTAAAATCCGAACAGATTTAAGCATTGCAACTGGTGAAAAGGTTTCATCATAGTCAACCCCACGAATTTGTTTATATCCTTTTGCAACCAGTCTTGACTTATAGGTATGTACCTTACCATTCATGTCAGTCTTCTTTTTGAAGACCCACTTGCATCCTATAGGGTTAACTCCTACAGGAGGCTCTACCAAGGTCCAAACTTGGTTTGTGTACATGCAATCCATTTCAGATTTCATGGCTTCTAGCCACTTCTCATACTCGGGACCAGTTATGGCCTCTTGGTAGGTCACAGGCTCATCTTGATCCATGAGTAATAAACCACCTTGATAAGTTATGAGATATCCATATCTCTTAGGTTGGTGACGTATCCTGCTTGACCTACGTTGGTCTTGTTCTACTTGAGCAGATTGCTCTTCCATAACTACTTGTGTTTCCTGCTCTAATTCCTCCATAGGTGTATCGATGCTTTGTGATTCTTGAATTTCTTCAAGCTCTACTTTCCTCCCACTGATTCCTTTGGAAATAAAATCCTTTTCTAGGAAAACTCCAGTTCTAGCGACAAACACTTTTCCCTCAGAAGGATTGTAGAAGTAATACCCTCTTGTTTCTTTAGGATACCCCACAAATAAGCATTTGTCAGATTTGGGCTCAAGCTTAGTTGAAATTTGTTGTTTCACATAAACTTCGCAACCCCAAATCTTCATGTAAGACATATGTGGTTTCTTACCACTCCATATCTCATATGGTGTATTCTCAACCTTTTTGGATGGAACACGGTTAAGTGTGTAAGCTACTTTCAATAATGCATGTCCCCAAAAGGAGTTTGGAAGATCGGCGTGACTCATCATGGATCGGACCATGTCTAACAGGGTTCGATTTCTTCTCTCAGATACACCATTCCGTTGGGGTGTTCCAGGAGGAATAAGTTGGGATAGGGTCCCACACTCTTTCAGATGGTCATCAAACTCTAGGCTTAAATACTCACCACCTCGATCTGATCGAAGAGTTTTAATATTCTTACCTAGTTGGTTTTGTACTTCATTCTTGAATTCCTTGAACTTTTTAAAGGACTCTGATTTGTGTTTCATTAAATACACATACCCATATCTACTGAAATCATCAGTAAATGTGATGAAGTACTGAAAACCTCCTCTGGCTGGTATGTTCAGTGGTCCACATACATCAGTATGTATGAGGGCCAAAAGATCATTAGCTCTTTCACCCTTTCCTGTGAATGAAGACTTTGTTATCTTTCCAATTAAACAAGATCTGCATGTCTCATATGATTCATAATCAAAAGAGTCCAAGAGTCCATCTTTGTGGAGTTTGGAAATGCGTTTCTCATTTATGTGGCCTAATCGACAATGCCAAAGGTAAGTTGGATTTAACTCATTAGGTTTTATCCTTTTAGTATTAATGTTATAAATAGGCATTTCAAGATCAAGGACATATAGTCCATTGTTCATTTGTGCAGTAGCATAGAATATATCATTCAAATAAATTGAGCAACAATTGTTCTTTATTATAAATGAAAAACCAAACTTGTCCAAAAAAGAAACAGAAATAATATTTCTGCTAATTGCAGGTACATAATAACAATTCTCTAACTAAATTATTAAACCACTAGGTAAAGTCAATACATAAGTTCCTACGGCTAAAGCAGCAACCTTTGCTCCATTTCCAACTCGTAGGTCGACTTCCCCTTTTGCCAAATCTCTACTCCTTTTTAGCCCCTGCACATTGGTACAAATGTGAGAACCGCATCCAGTATCTAATACCCATGATGCAGAAGTAGATAAATTAATTTCAATAACAAAAATACCTGAAGTTGAAGTCTCTACTCCATTCTTCTTATCTTCCAGGTACTTTGGGCAGTTTCTCTTCCAGTGTTCGGTCTTACCGCAATGGAAGCAGGTGCCTTCTTTTGCTATGCCTCCACTAGGCTTCAAAGAAACAACAGTGGGTTTGGGTTTGGCAACTTCCTTGCCTTTCCCTTTATCACCCTGCTTGGCGGGTCTTTTGTTCCGTCTCTTTCCATTTCCGATCATCAGAATGGACTTCCCTTTTGACTTCAGATTCTGCTCAGCAGTTCTTAACATGGCTAGCAGTTCAGGAAGAGATTTGTCCATATCATTCATATTGAAATTTAGGACAAATTGACTGAATCTATCTGGCAACGATTGCAAGATCAAATCAGTCGCAAGTTCCTTTCCGAGGGGAAAACCCAACCTCTCAAGGTTTTCCACATACCCAATCATCTTGAGCATATAGGGACCTACAGGGGCTCCCTCAGCTAACTTGCCTTGAAAAAGGGCTTTTGAAACTTCAAACCTTTCATGCCTTGCTTGCTCTTGGTAGAGCATCTTCAGGTGTTCGATCATATTGAACGCTGCCATGTTCTCATGTTCCTTTTGCAACTCTGAGTTCATGGTAGCTAGCATGACACAAACAGTTTCATTAGCATCATCGACATGCTTCTTATAAGCATCTCTTTCTGCCTTAGGTGCAGAACTAGGAGGTTCCTCTTCAGGAACAGGTTTCTCCAAGACATACAGCTTTCTATCATGTTTGAGGACAATCCTCAGATTTCGGTGTCAATCCAGAAAATTTGTCCCAGAAAATTTTTCCTTGTCAAGGATTGATCGTAAAATGTTGTTAGAGGTGTTTGTTGTCATGGTAATCTACATGAAAATATAAGTATCAATAACATATTTAATTAGGCCTTTAATTAAATATGCTCCCACTATTTTACTCAAAACAAATGACCCTCACCATTTGATTCGGAAAATCCCGTTGGAAGATTTTTTAGTGGGTCGAGATCCATATTTCACTTTGTTTTAAGTCCGTGTAGGCGGATTACACAAAACTAGGTTATTTAGGTAGGAACTCCTTCCAATTGTATCTAATACAACTCTCGAATATTTTAGTTGGGTGAATAACTCCTTATTCCAATCCATCACATGGATCATTTCTAACTCTTGCTTCTAAACATATATAATCTTATTATAATTTTTTTAGTTAAGTTTGACCCATTGTTTTAACAATTGGATATTACAATTATCCCATCGCACCTTACTAACATAGAACATGCACCTCGCGTAGGCGAAACCTACATTATCCGATACTAGTCTTGATGAGTGCTAAAACATGGAAAACATAAACTTAATATTTAATTTGAGGGAATTTGCAATTATTCTGATCTCACCGGCTTATTTATCATATAAATCGTCTCTCACATGCATCAACATACATTCACATGCATCAACATACATACATAATGAAACAGTTATGGCCTCTAGCGCAATTGTTCTCCCAAGCCAATGAGAGAACCTAAGCTAACCTAATAACGATCTAAGCTTCTCCAAGAAAGATCTTCAAGGTTGTCCTCCTTTGATATTTAATTCTTCTCTTTCTTCATAACATTACATTATATAAAAGAAACTCGTTTTACATACAAGGGAGTGAGATGAGAAAAGAAGTTACATTATGAGATTAAAAGAGAGGCACGACAGACAGGTCGTATTTTAAAAACCCAAAACAAAATAAAGGAAAATTAAGGCCATAACCGCTCACCACAAGACAATAATAATAAACACATTATTATTATTAATTTTAATTCTTTTAATTAATTAAAACCAATTAAATTTTGGCGACCGATCACACTACGCAAAGTTAGCTGGGGGTCCGCTGCCCGGTCAGCGGGAACGGGGGTTCCGCTGCCCGATCAGCGGACGGGGGTTAAGGGGACAGCGCCCCTTGTGGGGTTGAAGGGGCAGCGCCCCTGGCCGAAATTTTTAATGAACAATTCATTTGAAATCGACATCGTTTTTCGCATCAACACTTGATACTTTAAAGCACAACTCTTGTGCAGTCACAATCCTAATCGCGTAACTCTTTGACAACACAACCCTTGTTCCGTCATTAACCCTAATGCACCAATTTCAGACCGTCAAACACACCTCGATTGTTGATTCAGTATGATTGATGCTTCACCATACTAATGTCGGATCAAGAAGCAAATAACCATTGATCGCTCAAAGGAAAACAACCATTAAGTGTTTGAATGAACGAAACAGAAACAGTATATCATATATACCGTATTTTGCATCAGGATTACTTATATAATATATATAACTTGATCGATCTCAATTGCATAACCTATGGACGGTCGATGTATCGCTGCTTCACCATACTAATGTCGGATTCCGAAGCATAGTCAACATCAATCATCCAAATCGTACACATATGATGCCAAATTTAATTACTCGTTTATTCTTTGATTCATTTTGTCGTTTAATTTTATTAATACAGAAAATACAGAAAATAAACAACTATCAGATGCATGGTTTCGTAAGTGGCTCTGATACCACTGAAGGAGAAGAGCGATCCAAAATGCAGCGGAATTTAAAATTTCTCCTTTAATGATCCTTACAAATGGGCATGATCAGTGATAGAATCGTTACCTCTTGTGGCGATTGTAACCTTTGATGCAGATCTACGGAGTGATCACGAACGTTGAACGATGACAACGCCTCTACTCAGTCCACACGAACGGATTCCTTCAATCTCCTTCAATCTCAGTGCTACCTGCTACGAATGAAGGCTTTGAGTGTGTGTGTGTGAGAGAGAGAGAGAGAAACGAAATTGCAACTGCACAAATGCTTCTACACAAGAGTTCTATTTATAGAACCACTTGTGTGGGCTGTAAGCTAAAAAGCCCACTCAAGTGTATGTGGCATATATCTTATAATATGCCAATATCACTTAAGCGCGTGGTACCTTACCATATTTCGTATTCTACTTAAGTACACCATACCTTACGATGTTCTACAATTCACTTAAGTGCACCGTACATTACAGTATTCCTTAGTTACTCTATCTCTCATCAATTCGTTCTTTTGTGTGTGACCCTGTAGGTTTTCGCGACATTGGCAATTATATTAAATCACGTATTTAACATAATAAATAGTGAGCGGTATCTAGCAACACATCACTGCTACCCAAGACACGAAAATGTCATGTGATCTGACAAATCCTTTTTGTGATAATACTTATGTGTACAATTACCCTTTTGCCCTTATGTCTTTATTGAACACAAGGCATAGACCGTGTCATCCTTGTCCAGTTCAATATTGGCCCCATAGACATTTATCCTGTTATGCAGGATGAGCAAATTCCATCTAGGTCACTCATGTCCCTTAGCATGCTTCGTGGAGTACCCATCATCTGTCTTTATGGTCATCCAGTTATGGATAACGTTTGATCAACAATAAGGCACTCGACTCTACATCTAGGGTCCATAGTGGTTTCAGGTCGAAGGGTGGTATACACCATTATCACCATGAGAATAACTTATGACACTTTGCATAACATTCAATATAGTATTCTCATAGCGGGTCAATCCAGTATAAATATTACTCTTAATATTCATACCTATGTTTAAGACTTGATAACTCCTTATCCATGATCCATGAGATGCGATCATCAGTCTATATACATAATATTCTTAATGCTTTAATTTTATCCTACTTCACAATAAAGCTCGACTACAGATACTTTAAGAATAGTGTCCTTATGTTTAATGTGATCTCATGATTAAGTCACACTTGATACATTAAACGGACTATCTATTCTAGGGACTTTATTAAACAAACATAATAAAGAAAAAGTCTTTTATTATTAATAAATATTTCGATACAAGTACCAAAAGTATTGGCCTCTAGGGCTTACACCAACAATAACTAAGACTCAAGTATCTAAGGGATATTCGCAATGTATGGAAACATGTTACTTGAGTGCATCCATTCAACAAAATCATTATTCGGATGCACGAAACATCAATCTCCGAGCGGACTTACGTCTAAGCCAGGCCCAGTTCATGCATGCTCCTATGATTCGACTTTCGCGGTGGATATCGGGTCCTCTATGAGTTCCAAACTCATTTCAAGCGACCGTCACCCATATGGGACTCTAAACCACTTAGGGTATCTTTCACCGTATGGGACTCTAACCCACTTAGGTGTCCACCTTTCCCCCACGTCCTCCGTGGTTGGGGCTCAAACCCAATTGAGGCACGAATCATTGGTGCCACATCCCCACTTACCGCTTTACCTAAGCCTTTGAAGTGGTATGTGCACCATCAAAACTAATTCCAAATACGTGATTAATTCACAACAACAAATAGGACTTTTGGAGCAACGCTCCTCACCAAAATAGGGCTTTTGGAATAAAAGTTCCTCACCAAAATATCAACAAATTCTCATTATATCATATTGATTCTCATTGCATCATAACATGATCCATTCTCATTTCATAAACTATACATGTTCCATACAAAGCCTATTAATTCGTTTATCAAGTGAATACTTGTCCACGATACACACCTAGGTACCGTTGCATCCAAGCATCACCGTATACTCATTTCTATAACTTATATTATCTTTCTAAGTTATTAATCAAGTTGTACTCCTATGGTTTCCCCACTCATCATCATATGTTTTTAATCATTCATGCACACATACAATAACAATACTTAACATATATCATAATATGATTCATAACATTCATAAAGTATACACAATAGCATATCACAATGTCCTACATGTAACACACATAGTAACATAACATGTCACAATAAACCCTAGGCAAAACCATCTCACAACTCACTCATCCTTAACTTAGGTTATTCAAGTTGTTATGCACTAACAAGTCAGACATAATCATTACTATCCTCTATCAATCATCCTTGGTTAATTCACGGTCTCTTAACACCATGCAATATCCCATTCGATTATCTTTCCGATGCTTCAAGTTTCATATCAATCGGATTCACAGTTCTTGAATTATGGCGAAAACAAGAACCATGTATTCAATAACCAAAATAATAACTCATAATATATATATATATATATATATATATATATATATATATATATATAATATATATATATATATATATATATATCACTATCTAATAGATAATTGAAATAGCTTTCTAACTACTCCCCGACCGTGTCCAAAACGGATTTACGAAACTCATTTTATAGTGAAAACATTGAACCAATCGATTGTTGACAAGGACCAATGGATTGTATGAAGTTTCTGTCCAAATTTTCACTATTTTCAATGGACCAATCGATTGATCCATGTATCCAATTGATTGGCATCATCAAAGTTTCAACTTTTCTTCACCGTAACATGAACCAATCAATTGGTTTTACCGTGCAATCGATTGTTCACTTTGCAATCGATTGTTCACTGCTACTACATCAAAATTTCATCTTCTAGCCACATCAAACTCCATACTTAACCATTCTAATCCATGACAACCCATGTACTAACATGAATCCACACCAGAAAAAGGAAAACATGAGGTATAATTTCATAGAACATCACTGTCGCATCCGCGAAAATCAACCGGCGGGCTAAAACAAAACAAACAGAGCCGCCACCGTGCGTTATTTATCCCAACGAGGGAAAGGAAACGTTCGAAGTAAACCTGGAAAAGACATGGTCTCGCGACCAAAGAGAGATGGGATCGGGAGTCGGTTATGTGAAGGGAAGGTATTAGCACCCCTACGCATCTGTCGTACTCGACGGGATCCACGCTCAAAAGGATAGAAGAAAGGTTGCTAAACACTGCTCAAAAGAATGCACACACACACCAGAAACAACACAGGTGGAAAAAAGGGGGAACGAGCTCGCTAGGATATCGCATCCTATGCCTACGTATCTCATCTAGAATGAGAATCAGAGCTACCGTAGTTCGGCTCACGCACGTCAAACGAAACCAACACAGGAAACCGACTGCCAATCGCTGGACTTATGTCAGACTCCACACAAACAAGAGGTTAATCGGACGTTGAGTCGTCAAAAGAAACAAAGAAGTTGAACAAACAAGCTAACAGGGAGTCTGGTACTCGAGCCTGCTAGCTGTCAAGCAAACACACACCAAAAAAGGAAAAGGGTGAACACACAGACTAAAAGGGAGTCGGGAACTCGGACCTAATAGTTGTCAAGCAAAACACACGCAAAAAAGAAAAAGGGTGCCCCGAGAGATCTCGTACGATCTCTTGCCTACGTACCTCATCTGGTATGAGGATCAGGGCAACGTAGTTCCCCTTAACAGGGGAGAAACTTTCTCCTAACCAGAGACTGGGAAATGACAAACTAGAAGGGAGACTAACTCGAGCCTAATAGTTATCATGCAATCCACAATGGGCCTAGGTTGAGGTTTCTATCTAACTTGCACAGGCAGCAAGCTATCCTAAACAGCACAGGCAAAGCAAACATACACACAATTAGCACACACTATATACAAACAAAGTGGGCTCACACAAGGTTAGGCTGTGAAACACAAGCCAACTGGAATCAGGTGTAGTTAGCTCTTAACCCTAACATTGAGAGTTAGGTTGAAGCAGATGAAATGGGAAGTGAGGGTAAGACCTCACAGCTCTTATCCCTGGCCTGGGAGAGCTTCAGATAAATGAAAGTGTGGGAGTTCAGAAAGTAGGAACTCTTCTCCACATATGACTGACTCAACAAAGATCTTGGGTTATTATCCACAATGCATCAACACAAGGTGTGTGAGCAAAGTGAATGACACACTGAATAGCAGGAGATGGATTACACATCTCTTTTATCTGCCAATTGCCTTATCAAAGGACTTTTCCTGCTTGGCACAAAAATAAACATTCACAAGCATTGCCTCTTAAGGAGGGCTTCAGACAGGTGCCTGCCCAAGTAACAGGACAGGTCTTCCAGACTACATGAAGTCAGAGAAATTATACCTCAATGGTTAAGCAACCAAGTAAAAGCAAATGCAAGTTCAAAAGAACTTAAGCAACTTATGTACCTGTAGAAACATCACACAAGTCAGTTAAACTATACAGACAAACAGACAACATGAATATCAAACAGTCAAACCCAATGAGCAAAGGCATAAGCCAACAAGTCAAACTCAAATGAGTTAACAACCCTACAAAACACACAATGTTAGTAGTCAAAAGTAAACATCAAAGGCTCAAGTGAAGTTGCATCATGAACCATATAACCTGGATGTTCAACCTGAAATCAAAGCTCAAAGATGAGACAAACCACTAGGTCAAGGCCTAGGGTCAAAGAGGGAGAAAAAATTCAAAACAGAACATGAAATTCAACATGAATCAACTTCAATCAATTAAGAACATCATCCAAAAGATCCCATATCAATATCATTCACCAAAAGTATTTCATGAACAAAATATGGCAAGGTATGCAAGTTGAAAGCACATTGTGACAACAGAATGAACAAATGCACATTAATTCAAAAATGATTCAATTAATCTCAAGAAAATTCATGGGTAAACAGAACACACAACATGATCCTCACACAAAAAATTAGAGAATTTGGACAAAATTAGGCATGGTAATCAAATTGCATAAGTCCAGGCAAGCAAAATAAGCTCATATGTGACACAATTTGGTACACCAACTTAGCACAAGCCTAAAACAGAAATGGTAAAAGGTAAAAACCTCAAACCAAAGCCGAAACAACCTCTAACATGTCTAGAATTAGTGTGAAAAATTTCACATCCATAGGATAAAGCACAAGCATTTCACAAACAAATTAAAATCAATGCCATTCAAAAGTTCACAAATGATCATCCAGAATGAAAAATCTCAATCAAATCAGAAATGATTCCAAAAATTCCACAAAAAATCATGAGCACTCACAACATTCATATCAAGCACCATACAAAAAATCAGAACATTTGGAGATCATTTGGCATGATAAATGCATAAATCAAATTGGACAAGCAAAGGTGTGACACAAATTGTCACACCTAACTTAGAAAAATCATAACTCAGCAATGGCAATTGATAAAAATGCAAACTCAACACCAAAATGTCCATCAAGATGTCTAGTTTCTACATGTAAAATTTCATGAGCATTGGATAAGAATTGAGCATTTCACAAATGATATATCAAGGCAAGGTCAATACATGACATGTATACACAAACCCTAAGGCAAAAAACAAACCAGCCAAGCACAATTTGCAAAATAATATTCATAAAAAACTAGACAAAAAATGTGACACAATGCAAAAATCCTGGTATTTTTTGGATCATTATTTGATTTGTTATGAATTTTGAAAGTTAAAGAAAAAATAAAAAATACATGTGGAGCATATATGAACATGTGGAAGGAAAATTGGATGAAGCACATGAAAAATATACATGGCCAAGGTTCGAACCGAGTAGCTTTTTTAAATTAAAAAAGGCGCGCTGCATGGGAATCCCATGCAGCCAATCAGGAGGCAGCCCTAGCGCGCCCTAAGACCACGCTTTAGAATCACACAAAACTGTTGCCTATTCTCCTGCATTTCATCTTCTTCACAAACGCATGCGTGAACAGTGATTCTCAAGAACACCTCAAGAACAAAATTTCCAGAATCTAAAATTGAGCACATGAATAGCTAGATCTTGCATTGTACATCATGAATCTACTATCAATTTAACCAAAAACGCAAAGGCATGCATGAATCGAAGACATCAAAAATCATGAGTGAAACTTTAATTGCATGTAACTTCATGGATATTACACCAAATCGCTCGATTCAAAGTGCAGATTACTCAGCATTCAATGAACTACAAGAATATATCAACAATTTCATGAATTAAAGAAGTCGAAAAAGTGACCTCTTGAAGAATAGCTTGGTGAAATCACGTGTTCCTGGCCTTGCACTGCTTTAATGCTTCTCTAAAATGCTTGTGAAGTTGATTGGGAGGAAAATCGAGGCTTAGTAATGCTTGATTCCACCAGATTTTGCCTTTGCCATTGTTGCTTCCAAGCTTTGATATGCTTCAATGTGCACTGTTTCACTCAATTCCACGTGCCAATTCACTCAAGAACACTTCATAAACAAAGATCAAGCAATGGAAATGGATGTTGTTTGAAGAAATGTGGAGAAAAATTTGAGAGAAAATTTGAGAGACTTTGAGAATTCTAGATCTAGAATTGGGAAATGTGATGAATTCTGTTAGGATTTTCTATTTATATGCTATGCTAAACATGATTAATTAAGTTAAACCAAGTGCTAATGAAAATTAATTGAGTTTGGAGGTGTTTTTGCAAAATTGGAATTTCACCTTATGCATGAAAATGCATGGATGAACAGTACGAATTTGCACTCATTTTCACTTCAAATGATGTTTTGGAGCCAATGGAAGTAATGCCATGTTCAAATAATGCACACATTTCAAATTCTATTTTTCCCTCCAAAAATGCAAGTGAAATGCAAATGTTTATGTGAATGTAATTCATGCCATGTAATGCCAAATTTGGAAACTAGAGGTTAAAACAAGAATGTTGCAAAAAGAGCCACTTGATTTGGACTTATGGTTTGAAAGTTATGCTCATTTGAAGTTCAATGTTCACTTGACCATGTTTTGATCATATCTCCTTAACCACACATGAGAAATTGATGATCTTGGACTTTTTGGAAATGGGAGAGAAAGATCTACAACTTTCATGTTCAACAAAATTTCATTTGAAGCTTTATTAATGATGTAATCTTGAGGAGAAAACCTTTCCATTTTTGGCAATTTCAAATTAGAGGTCACTTTCTATTTTTGGAAAGTTTTGTCCTGACTTTATTTTCTTCAAAGTTGATGTTTGAAATGTCAAATGAGACTTGTTTGAACATGAATGAAGTATTTCTAACCACTTCCCACCTCCAAATCCAACAGTTGACTTTTGGTTGACTTTTGCAGTTGATAGATGACTTGGCCATGCACAGATGAATCTGAGCCTCAATCACTTGATGAAATGGCTCCAAAATAAAACCCTAGCTTTCACAAGCTCAATAAAACCATGTAATGATCCCCATCTCCATTAAAACCTCATCTCCTTGAAAAAACTCTGACTGGCATAATGCAACTGATTAGGGTTTACCAGAGGTCAAAACCCTAATCCCAAGGAATCTGATCAGGAATAATGAACCTCTTGGTGATGATAAGACCATGATGATGGTGATGTACCATTGCAACCAAGATAATGATCAATCTCCTTGAAGAACCAAGAAACCCTAATTGAAGCACAAACCCTCAGATGGCTAGTGATCAATTCAATAAGACCCTCAGGCTTGCATCTCTTAACCTCTCCATCTTCTGAGAAAGACTTAGGAGGATGACTTGCTCATTGTTTCCACATGATATGCAAAATGTAATGCCTAATGTCCTACAAAATGAAATGCAATATGCTAAGCTAGTCCCAAGAGAGGAGGGTAAATTTTGAGGTGTTACAATCACATATGTACCAACATATAATCCAAGACAACCACAACATACATAGAAACAAGAACATCATATGATGGTTATCAACAACAACACAATTCATAACAATCTAATTCCCTTCATGAAATTCTTCCCTTCCCTAAGGCTAAATCTATCTAAGAACTCACCTTGGACACATGGAGATGGTGAAGATGATGAAATAGAGATGAAGTTGGTGATGATGATGATGAAGATGAGATGATGGTGGTGATGATGAATATCCATGGCTTCCTTCTTCTTCTCCAAGCCCTTCTTCCTTATTTCTCTCTTCTTATTTCTTCTCTTTTCCTTTTCTCTTCTTCTTATCCTTTCTTCTTTTCTTTCTTTCTGATAACTCTCTTTCTGTTCCTTCTTATTCTTATCTCTTACTTTTCCTCTTTCTTTCTATACCACACAATATATATAACATATAATTAATATATATATATATATATATATATATATATATATATATATATTATATATATATATATATATTATATATATATATATATATATATATATTATATATATATAATATATATTATATTAGGTAGTAATATAAAATATCTCAATTGATATTTTATCTTCCAGTACCAATTGCCCAATTATTAATGTTATAAAAAATATCCTCTCTTGTACTTATTAATATTGGTCTGTCTCTTTTATTTATAAATAATCTCTTCGGAGTTCACTGGTTACTCTATTGGTCCCAACTGACAACATTTAGAGCACATAGGAACTCTAATTGTTCCAAATGAGAAAAGATATAGTACACAGGAACTCAATTGATCTCAACTGATAACTAATTGACCATTTAAGGGAATATGGGATATTACATTCTCCCCCCTTAAATTGAAATTCGCCCCCGAATTTCCTCTAGTCCACAAATAAATTATTCTTGTATCACCGCCCTAGGTCAACACTTGACTTGTCTTCGATTCGAACCTCGGACATATTCATTCATTCAGACTTATCTTCCTTGGAAACTTCTTTCTCGTGTCAACCCTCAATACTTCATGGTCTTAACCATATCCTTATTCCAATATTGGATTAACGTTTAACTTTGCTCCCACTTAATTCATCTGATATACCGTTCTACATCAGTTGGTCACTTTCCTCCTGGAAACGACAACTTTCCTTCCTTGCACTAAGTTACCCAAAACATAATTACGACCTCTCATCTCGATTCGGATAATCGATACTCATTAAATCTTCATAAGAAAACTTATTGATTCCTTGGATGCACACAATATTGACTACTCTTCTCTTTTTATTCCTTCAACAAATGTGACAAACTTTGTAATCCATCTATCGATAATCTCATAAACCTCACTTGATCTGATACTATATGTTACAAGCCTCTACTCATACTATTTCACTTCTCTCGTACTACTCCAATAAGATAGAACTATTAGCACGGGATTGTCTTACTCCCTCTCTCATGAGTAACTATCTCTCTAATTCCCATAATCTTGATTGATCCCTTTCCTTCATCACCTTCCATTGTGATACTCTGATTCCAACAGTAGAACACCTGGGATTCCTAAGCACCACTGGTTAGCTAACAGTCTACATAGAAGATCACGCCTATCCTCCAGAGTGCCCACCATCCAAAACAGTACTAGGACCTCACTAACATCCATTAGTAGAATAAATTTCTCGCTGACACACGATCTCGACGAATAACAATATAACACCATCAAGGAACTTCGAGTCATTAATGAGACCGCTTCCAAGAAACCTTGAGAAAACTAGACTGTGACTGTGAGTTTCCACACTAGCCTCAGAGTCACACAATGCTTCACACCTTTAGAAATAACACTGCACTTCTTATCTAGAACTCTTCATCTCAACGTCCAGATCCATCTTCAATAATCTTAGCTCATGCTCTTACTAATATACCACTTGAGTTACATGGTTAACTTCAGGAATATCTGATTCTCGTTCCTCCTTGGAAGCATCACTCATGAATCCTTCCAATAGGGTAGAGTATCATTGTATACAAAACTACTACTCTCATGGGGGTCCTCATCCGAAGCCAGGAATCCAAGAAATTATTAAATGCCATATTCTGACTAACCAATTTACACCTTACTAACACATACAATATACTAAACTAATCTTTTCCAGATCATCACTTAGTAAGTCTCTTCCAACGTCACTCCTTATAGTTCTCATTATCCGTAGTAGTGATACACCCAAGAGTTACTCACACCGAATATGGTTCACTAGGTTGGTTCCCCAAACAGATGACTTCTATGATATCTCTACAGATGACCAACTACGCACTACACCTTCAGAAATCACAATTTCAAAACTACCAATCTGAATTTTGGTGACTTGTAACTCCATCCTCAATTTGTACATCCACAACAGTACACTAATGACATTTAAGATACCCTTAGCTCCAACACGGTGTGAATGTTTATACTCCGTGATCAACCAACCAAACACTCCTCAAGAAGATAAATAACAACCAGACTTCCAATAAGTCACTATTACTCTTGCAATTCAAATAAAATGCACTTAAGATGAACCTTAACATTGTCACACATTTATGACTAGAATTTTCTTCTAACCCAATACCTACTACACACTTCATCATACTGGGGTTACTTGTCTAGATGACTTTCCACGAACAATCCTCATTGTCTCCCCATAAGCTCTTACAACATGACATATTTCACATGCTACACTTAGTCCCCATGCTCCATCTTGGCTTGTCTTTCATTGTCTATCGTTAACTCAACTTCTCATAATACAAGACTCATTACTCAACAAAATGTGTGTTACTTCGCATCCATCTCAAGACAAGGAATCCATTACACATACGTGTGACCATAATGTTACTATCATATACTTCTCTTAATACCAAGGTATAACTTCCTCCACTCCACTACATACTATAGAAATCTTCTATGCGAACAATCATCAACTACACGCCCATACCTTAGCCTTAATAAACTTTGATGATCCCATTATACCTTTACCTAAAATGTACCCCATTACAATAGTTGTATTACAAGATTCACACTGCTTCCACACTCCGCGTTCACTTATCTTCCTATGGTAATTCTCCCAGTTCCAATTACAGAACAATTCTACTAGAATTCCTTAAATCCAATTACTTATTCTTTTCCTTAACACAAATCTCCTTCAAACCATCATACTAGAGCTTCCGTTGTTATATAATGCTTATTCTCTCTTCGACACACACCTCTTCTAACTGATCCTTGGTAATTCAATATTCCATAACAGTTTCTCACTAACACTAAACCACTGACGAGCTATCCTGAATCTGATCTCCCTTCTAAGACTGAAGATACTTGATTTATCTTCTAGCCTCCATTTGGTGCATACCTGTTTCACTTGAAATAGGTAGTCATGTCCTCGAGTCTCTCTTTAGACTTCACCACTACCTTAGGCTCCCAACAAAACTAAACGTCCTTATCTCTCAAGTTCTCAACCACTTGCAAGGTACCATTCTAAATATATACTCCATGAAGTACCCTCGTTCTTCTAAGATACTCTAGTGACCTTAGAAATTGAAACACCGATGCACTATCTCACTTCTAGACCTTATGGAATTTCTTATAATACTTATTCCATATCAATGGCTATATCTTACTCCACTAGAAAATTCACTTATTCCTCAAAATTCTGACAAACTCATCCGATAGAATTCCTCAACTTCTCAACTCCGTTAACACTGCAGATTTGCTTGAACGATACACTACTCTTCAATTCCATAATACCTGAATCACAACTCCTTTGAAACTTCAACTGGGTTATCCAGTTCTCCTTACTTTCTAACTCTTGGCTTAAGCCTACCCTCAAATCACAAGTTCCACCCACACTTTAGAGTCCTCGTGGTCGCTCAACCATGATCCTACCTACCATGCACATAACATTAGGTTGATCAGGCCCAATACTACATACAGTGATATTAAGAATCATGTCGACTAAACACACATATGAGGAAGGAATATATTTACTTATGATGTTTCAAGGCTAGGTCGAGAATCGACCTGCTCTGATACCAACTGTAACAACCTGTATAAATATATATATATATATATATATATATTATAT